>NC_090697.1:57094286-57402119 GCF_040954835.1 Lepisosteus oculatus | reverse complement strand
TACAGTAAGAACTTCACTTAAATACTAAAGTTATTTAGTAACTTTAGTATTAAATAACTATTATAGGGAACAATGAGAATGAAAAATAAGAAGATACAGTAAGTGAACAATAGGTGTTTAGTACTGTACAGTATGTCTTTCCAATGTGTGATGAAGGTATGAAGGTACCCAAAGAGAAGCAGCAACGACAATTGGAAATATTTCTAACAAGGCTGATGACTGGTTGGCGAGAGGGATTGGAGAGAAATCAGGAGGCCAAGGGGCCGCAAACCATTGGCCTTTGTAATAGCCTCCGAAACCGACTGAGGGGGCTGCGTCTGGATATCCTCAGTGTCAGAGAGGAGGTCATCGTAGAAGAGAGATATGCCGTTCCAGTTGGCCAAGAGAAGCTCCAAAGCCTGAGCTCAGATTTACGGTTGGCTGAAGGGCTTATGTGGTGGTAAAGAGAGGGCAAGGAAGAGGCGAGGTCGGAGAGAGAAGTTCCCTCTTTGTGCGAAATTTGGCGGAAGAATAGATAGAGATATACATCTGGATCCTGTCGATTTTGTTGCGAGGCAGGGAAGCGGAGAAATTGATGGAATTAAGGGTGATCCCGAGGAATTGGATTATATGAGGGGCCAGTTGTTTTGTCCATGGGAAGGGGTACCCCTAGTTTCCTAAAACGGAAATAAGTGTGGAAGAGGCTCTTGCAGGTGGGGTGTGAGGAAAGTCTATGGTAAGGGAATCGTCAAGAAGGTGGACGAGAAAAGGAAACTTATAGTTATTCGACGGGATCCGGCCGAGAGCTTCAGCTAAGGTACCGAAAATGTTTTGGGCTACTCCTACGTCCGAAGGTAAGGCGGACTGCGAAGAACTTGTTCCGCCAATGAACTCCGAAGAGGTGTCAGAGGTCTGGGTCATGAGGCATAACTTTAACGGCACTGGAGATGTTGGCCTTAGCGAGCCAGGCGCCCAGACGGACTGCTATACCAATGGGATTGATGTGGTATGCAGGGAATGGGGAAGAGTCAAGTGGGCCGGTCATGAAAGCAACCATTCTCGACTTTGGATGCTAGCAAGGAATCAACGGACTGGCAGACTGCAAATTTTTGCAAAAGACGAAGGAAGGAAGTGTGGACGGGCCTGGTGAGAATCCGAAGGAAAGGCCGTCGAGTAAGATGTGGGTGGAAGAGGGGTCGGGGTGATGGAACAGGCCGAAAGCAAGAGTGGGGATGTCGATTGGGGTAGACGGAAAAGCCAGTAGTCTTTTGGGAATGCTGAAGGTGGAGCGAGCATGGAAGGGCCGGCGGGGGCAGGCAGAGCAAGCGAGCATGAGCTTCGCCGCAGAAGCTGCAAATGTGAAGGAAGCGACGAAGGGGAGAGGTACGTGTAGAGGAATTGAAGATGTTGTAAATTTGTTGGCCTCTGATCATCAGGATGGGGCGACCGCGAACGTCTTTGGACCGGGAAGGTTTGAAGACCTGACAGGAGAATAGATGCTGTGGGGGAGAAGGGGCGAAGTCAGGGTTGGGCTTGCGGATGGTATCTGGGCAAAGATTTGATGAATGTGTCCAAGAGGAACAGAAGTCGCAGGAAAGAGCTTGGAGACCGGTGAAAGTGCGGCAGTAAAGCTCAATGTCGAGGGCTCCCCAGTAGGTGCGCTGGTTCCATTGGAGTAGGCGGGCAGCGGCCTCAGCCAAGAACTGCTTATGGTAATCGTAGAACAGGGAGCCCTCGAAAAGGACAGATAGATCGGGGATGCTGTGCATGTAATCGTCGAGTTCCTGACGACGTTGGGGAAAGGCGGAGCACGTGATGTCGCGGAAAATGCTGAAAGCCAAACAGAAGTCGAAAATTCGAAGGACTGAAGTGGAGTGAGGGTCAGAAGATTTGAGAGTAACGGAAATCGAGCCGCAGTCGACTGTTCTAGAATCGGAGTTGTAAGTGGAGGAAGAGAGAAGGTGAGCTAGATTGATGTCCGCACCTCAGAATTTGCTGCCGGAGTGAAAAGGGGATGGGAGGAGGACTAAACTAGACTCGGCAGCGAGGAGATTAGGGCAGGAGGCTGGGTGGAAGAGGCTAGGTGCAGTTGTTCAGCAGAGGAATGGATTGCTTGGGAGAAGAGACAGACACGGATATATCAGGACAAGACAGAAGATGCGACAGGCAGAGGCGCGGGCGGCCTTGGGGTCCTCACGTTGGGATGAGTGGCGGCGGCGCGGGTGATGTCATCAGAGGGCGCCGGGGGAAGCTGGGGAGTTGATGTTTCCTTGTGTAGACTGCGTTTAAGTACAGGGAAAACAGAGCTTTTTTTTTTTTGGAAGCGTTTCTTTTAAAATGGACACCATGTTTTCGAAGTATCCTCTGGAGGCCTGCTACGGTCCGGTTGGAAGTCGCGAGAGATGATCCAGGAGAAGGGGGAGCCAATGTGCGTGAAGCGCGGCAGCAGGGACATCCTCGAGAGAAGCGGGGGTTATTTGGAGATTTTGCCGTGGAGGAACGGGAAGGCTGGGTTTGTAATGAGAGAGGGACTACGACGTCGGAACGCAGTCTTCGGCGAGGAGTTGGAATCTTGTGAGGATTGGCTGGGAGATGAGCAGCGCTGATGTGGCACGGCGGCTGAAGGAGGCGATGAGACGGAGGTGAGGGGAGCTGTGGGGGGTGGACTGGACGAGAAGGGTAGGAGAGTCTCCTGTTCTGCAGAAAAGGTCTTCATCGGAGTGGCGGATTTGTAGATCCATGAGAAGGGAGCACGGATTCGAGCTATGCGAAAACAAACCATGCAGAAAACGAATGAGGAAGAGGAGAGGGTGACATTTGATATTTATGGAGACCGGTTGCTTACGTCAGGATTTAGTGAGAATTGCAGCAGCTGTGTCGAATGAGCGCGGCTGCCTTCATTCCTCCCGAACTTTCATTATAATAATAATAATAATAAACTTTATTTTATATAGCGCCTTTAAAGGTGGCTTCTCAAAGCGCTTTACAGGATGACAATAACAATAAATAAGAAGACTACAACAATAAATAAGAAAATTTCACAAGACAGGACACAATTATAATTACAACAATACAACAATAACAATAGAGGAGACCGTGGAAGATGGTATTAAGAAGAGCAGAGGGGTGAAGAATGGAACCAGTTAAGTAAAGGCTTTTCTGAAAAGGAGGGTTTTGAGTCTGGATTTGAAGGAGTTTAGAGAAGGTGACTCTCTAATATCCTTGGGCAAGGAGTTCCAGAGCTTGGGGGCATAGCAGGAGAAGGCCCTGTCGCCCATACAATGTAGACGGGCTTGGGGGACAGTAAGGAGGGCAGAATTTGAAGAGCGGAGGTTGCGAGGTGGGGAGTAGGGCGATAAAAGTTCAGACAGGTATTGAGGTGCCAAGCCATGTAAAGCCTTGTAGGTGAGCATGAGGATTTTAAAGTCTACGCGGAATTTGACCAGAAGCCAGTGCAAGGACTCCAGGATCTCTCTTTAGCTCACGGGGCTAGGTCGCTGCAGAGAGACGCGGAAGTCCCGGGTTCGAGCCACCTATACTTTGGGCCGACCAGATGCGGCAAGGGCGCCCGCCTGAGCCCCCGTTGCGTTACATTGGTGTCAGAAGCGGGGCGGGATAGCCCTTCGCCGGGGACGGCGATTTAAGCGGGGGATTTAAAATCCCCCGCATGACAAATGGCGATTTAAAAACTCCATTTGTCATGAGAGTTAAAATTTGCTCTGAGTAGAACATTTTCTTCAAACACTTCCTTTTGTGTGACTCAAAGCTATTACCAAAAGTGACATAGAAACAGTCTGAAGTCGACATTTAGGTTTATTGTTTAGATAAACACTGAAAAAATAGAAATGTGAAAAAAGATACAGCAACATACCTCAAAATATCAAAATAGTTTCATATTTAATTAAGTGAATAAAAAAAATAATGAAATACTGCCTGCTCAAACATCTTTTACACTATCTCTTCACCCTTGTTCCCCTCAGGAGCTAGTCTTCTGCACACTACAATATAATTCAAAACTTCAGAGACACCATTTACAAAGGATAAGACAGAGAACATCATTTGTTCTTTTTCACTGTAAGCTTTAAATTCAACATCTTTATATGCATTTATAGACAATTCATGAACAGATAACTGTATTTTCTTTCATGAAATAAAGAAAAGTTACAAATGTGAGGAGGTCATTAGGTCATCTACTCTACTGGGTAGATAATTGATTTGAGAATCTCATTCAGCCATTTCTTTAAAGAAGGCAAAGTATTAATAATAATAATAATAATAATAATAATAATAATAATAATAATAATAGCTTACACTTATATAGCGCTTTTCTGGACAGTCCACTCAAAGCACTTTACAGGTAATGGGGACTCCCCTCCACCACCACCAATGTGCAGCATCCACCTGGATGAAGTATTGACTTTGATAACATGGCTGGTTACCTTGTGTTATTTCAGTATATACAGTATTTCTACATAGCACCCATCTAATCTGTTTTGTAAATCATTGCAAAAATAACACTTAAAAATCTTTACATTTATGAAATGAAATTACATAACTGTATACGCTTGTATACTTATATAATATGCTAGTAGCCTAAATTGAAATTCAAGACAACAAACTTAAGTTGACAAGTTATACAACTTCTCCAGTAAAGACAGGTCAATAGATTTTATTCAAACAAAATTTGTTGCCACATTTTGGAAAGTGGTTTTAATTTACAACGAACACAACCTCTAATCTAATCTAAAAGGAAGTTTGGCAAAGCAACATTTATACCCTCAAAGTCCTGACCTCCAGTAGAGATAATTTATAGTTAACTGAGCAAGGTATGCTCACTATACAGTGTGATCCAAGTTAGGAGTATGGTTTGTCAGGACATTAAATTCCACAGGTTTCTAACAAAGCATACAAATGGTTTCTGCTATGAAAGTTTCCTTTGGGCTATTTCATGCTTCTGTTACATACAGTATGTGAGCTTTTTATTAAGTGTTTAGAATACTATACATTCAGAGAATAATAGCTTCTATTCATAACAAAAATAGGGATTATGACACCCCACAATCATTTTCAAAGGAATAAGCCAAGAGTTTCCTTAGTACACAATTTTTTTGGGATAGAAAAGTCATAAGAATAGAAATAATATTGTATATCCTGACTACAAAATACTGTACAGTATATTTCTGATTTGGATATACAGTAAAATGAGCTAGCTAAAATGGAAGCTTTATACAGTTAATAAAAAACAAGCATCTATTTTCTGACTGCGTTATCCAATATATGGACACGGGGGAGCCAGCGCCTGTCCCGGCAAACTGAAGGCGCAAGGCAGGATACATCCTAAACGGGAAACCAGTCACAGGACACAAACACGCACACACTCACACCTGGGACAATTTTACCCTGAAGCCAACTAACATACCAGTATATATTGGGACTATGGGAGAAAAACGGAGCACCCGGAGGAAATCCATATGAACTCGGGGGAGAATATACAAATTCAATGCAGATACCAAAGCATCCCACGTCCAGAATTAAACTCTGAGACCCAGTGCTGTGCAGCAGCAATGTTAACCACTGCGTAACCATGTCACCCTAAATAAAAAACAACAACATAGAATGCACTAAATACTTTCTTTTAGATATTGTGATCACAGGGAGCAGGAAATGTACCCAGGAACAAAAATTTAAGAATAACACTGGTTTCAAAAGATCTCAGTAACTACAGTACAAAGCAGTTCTGTTTTTCATTATCATGTTACACAGCTAAACCATATTTCTCTTTGAGGAATTCCGTCCAAAGCTGTAGACAATTAAAAGAAAATGTCACCCTGGATTTAATTTAGAAACCTAATTAAAGTTTGTCAAATGTGCGGCGATAAATAAAGTGCATGAAGAAGTAATACAAATGGCTGAATTCAAGATCTTTTTCTCAAGCCCTTTTTCATTCTTTACATCATATTTCTAATATGACACAGAGGAGCTCCATAGCACAAATATTTTTTTTTTAAATTAACACTAAGTTCTGGTTTAAATGAAAAGCACATTGCTGTTATTAATTTGAAGCAATTGTGAAATTAAGTGGATGTGCAATTTAGTAAACTGGATTTGTCAAATGTGCAGGGGACACTGTTACAAATCCTGTTCAAGCATGTTTTTACAAAGACAGCTGTCACTCTCTCCACCTTTCTGTTGAAAGAATATTAAATAACAAGCTTATTTCAATTAATAATCCAAAATGCCTGCAGTTTGCCATTCAAGAAATGTTTTACATATGGCCTGTTTTATGGTCATAATCTGATCAAGATACTCAGGTCCTTTCCATCATTTTAAATTTGATTAAATTAATAAACATAAGGTGAATAAGACTAAAAGATATGTATTAAATGTGCTTTTTCATTAATGAAGGTTGTGCAAAGACTTTAAATGCTCTTCATTTTTATTTCAGATTAAAAAAAACAAAACCATATTTACACTTGAAAAAATGACTAATCATAAAGTAAACTTTTTTTTGCTGCTTTGATTTATTTGTGCTTTGTGATTTTGAAAATGATAAAAATGTGCTAAAAAAAGGTAATGCATGCTTTAGTGGCATATGAAGCAGCTCCCTGCCACAGAGGGTGAAGATTTAATCTTGTTTTAAATCCAGTCCACCAACATGTCTCTTTTAAAGGAGAAAGCATCATTAGTTGTATTTTTAAGTTTGATTTTTATCAGTCTGCTTTATCTTTTCATTTTGCCACATTTTATAAGCTGTTTCATTGATTATTCTGCTGTGCATTACAGTCAAATGCAAGCTCCTCTGTACCCCTGCCAAGAGACTGACAAAAAAGAGATGTTTGAGCTCTCTGGGGCTTTGTGGGTAAACCATTTTAATAAAATGTGTTATTGTATTACCACAGCCTTAATCTTAATTTTAAGATTAGTGTCATTCAGATTTTTATGAATATCTGCTACAATTTTTAAAGAGAAAAGGGATGTGGTGTGATGTGCAGCAGAGCAGTGTTATGAAACTATATACAGTATGTAGGAGCAAAATGTAAGGGTCCACCATACTGTACAGGTTAATGATTTTGCATTGTAAACACATTTTGTACTGGTATTTGTTCCTCTATCATGTCCACTTAAAAGCTAGACCACACAAACACGCTATACTAATTTTATTAATTTTAATTATACTAATTTTTAAACTACATATCATGAATCATTGCGTGACTATTGCAGAGCAGTCCTGATTTGTCAGGATTTAAACTAGCACCACTTCACTCAGAATGTAAGAAGTTTTTGCAAAGCCAAGGAAACATGTACAGTATTTTGGTGTTCACATTGTGTATTTATATTTTTTAACCACAAATATTAAACCCTACAAATGGTGATGTGTTGTTTTTTGTTACATGATAAGATACATAAGTTCCAACCTTTCATATCATTGCAAGAAGTAAAATAAAAGTTTCTTGTAATTTTTAAAAACTGAGAATTTTAGCATTACCTTTGTAGGTGAAATACTAGAAATACTATACCTCTTTCAGACAACAATAAAAATAACCTTTCAATAAACTGCATAACCTCAATCAGAATGTTGTGCTTAAGGTTACAGAAAGTAACTATTGTTGTAATGGAGT
Organism: Lepisosteus oculatus; assembly: GCF_040954835.1. Classification (NCBI taxonomy): domain Eukaryota; kingdom Metazoa; phylum Chordata; class Actinopteri; order Semionotiformes; family Lepisosteidae; genus Lepisosteus; species Lepisosteus oculatus. The sequence continues at coordinate 57,394,521 of NC_090697.1, read as the reverse complement.
GTAGGGGTTTTGTGCATTTACTCGGGCAATTATTAATTGTAGCAGTAAGTCACAAAATGATTAGTTGATGGCTATTAGAAAACCTATTAGTTATTAGAAAATAACTCAGCAATGCACAATGCAATCTGTAATCTTTCCACTTGTATGTCATCTGAAAATACAAGAAGTTTCTGCTTTGTGCTAAGACATTAACGAGTACAACCCCCCTCTCTGCGGGAGGGCTGGCTGTGACGAATTAAACCGGTTTCACAGGTTGACTCCGGTATCACGTTAGTTAAAGACTTCGATGCTTAAAATGTTTAGGGAGAAATGGAATACTGGTGTGTATGTTTTCTTTAAAGTACAGAGACCAGCCATATACTGTATGTTTAAGTTCCAAAATTAATATCATTTATGGCCTTCACACACGTTGCAGTATGCTCCTATTCTTTTTATGCTCAGGCACTAAGATTTCCCTTCAGTGGTAAAATTCCATATAAATTTTCAATACTTAAACGGGCACAGTTAAGACATTAAATATACATATACATACTGTATACAGTACAGTTTGCATACAGTAATATGTTCCTAATATGGAATATGTTCCTAAATCAATCTCTTTTATGAGCATGTGAAAGGCATGGTGAATCGATTCTCAAAAATTACTGTACTTTGCATGATTGGAAACAAATGCGTGATTGCGAAATGCTGTGGTGTTACTTTTACAAAGACGGTCAATGAAAAAAAGAATGTTGACCAGGGCAATACTTTGAGTTTACACTTACAGCTTGTCCAAGGTCATTCATTATTAATACTATTAGTAATATCTTCGTTAAAGACTTTGATGGCGACAGCTCAAACATGAGAGGTTGAGCTTTATTAGCTCCACCTTGCGGAAATTCCAGATACTATTATTTTGCTTGTCGTATTATAGGAGAATTAACGGTAACTCGCGGTATTTACCGGTAACTCGCGGTAGACTGCGTACAGCGTACCGGAAAATAATGCGGTATCGCCCGCGCATTTTGAATGGCTGCATCTGTATAACTATTCTGATGTCTGTTTTGCTTGTCTTGGGCTGGACTGCTGTAACACATCAATTTCCCTAAGGGATTAATAAAGTATTATCTATCTATCTACCCATTGATCAGGTGAGCATTCGAGGTGGGTTCACGAGGCTTGCTGCTGGGCTGGGCAAGTCAAGTCCTGGGAATCGGACACACTGGCCATTATGTGATCGTCTGAGATGAATCTGAGAAAGTCCTGGAGGAGACCCTTTCTTGGCCCTGTGCTGCCTGTTTTATCTGGACGAACTACCGTCATTCATTGGTTGAATGTTCCGCGGGCATTCAAGACCCATGTGGGGTTACCCTGCCCTACCAGTTCCTGATTGGCTGATCGAGGTGGAGGATCAGTAACCATGCTCTCTAAAATTAGGGTTGTAAACAACTTGGGATGCAACTCTCCCAAGGAATCTCCCAGACAGTAAGGCGCCAGAGATTACCATTTATTAGGGTGGCTGGTGAATCTCAGCCTTGGGAGCTGTTCCTTATCAGAAAACTTTATCAGCTAGAAAAATAATAATAATAATAATAATAATAATAAACTTTATTTTATATAGCGCCTTTAAAGGTGGCTTCTCAAAGCGCTTTACAGGATGACAATAACAATAAATAAGAAGACTACAACAATAAATAAGAAAATTTCACAAGACAGGACACAATTATAATTACAACAATACAACAATAACAATAGAGGAGACCGTGGAAGATGGTATTAAGAAAAGCAGAGGGGTGAAGAATGGAAGCAGTTAAGTAAAGGCTTTTCTGAAAAGGAGGGTTTTGAGTCTGGATTTGAAGGAGTTTAGAGAAGGTGACTCTCTAATATCCTTGGGCAAGGAGTTCCAGAGCTTGGGGGCATAGCAGGAGAAGGCCCTGTCGCCCATACAATGTAGACGGGCTTGGGGGACAGTAAGGAGGGCAGAATTTGAAGAGCGGAGGTTGCGAGGTGGGGAGTAGGGCGATAAAAGTTCAGACAGGTATTGAGGTGCCAAGCCATGTAAAGCCTTGTAGGTGAGCATGAGGATTTTAAAGTCTACGCGGAATTTGACCGGAAGCCAGTGCAAGGACTCCAGGATAGGAGTAATGTGAACACTTGCACTAGATCTGGTCAGGATTCTGGCTGCTGAATTTTGGACATACTGCAGCTTGTTCAGAGTAGATTTAGATACCCCAGGGAGCAGAGCATTGCAGTAGTCAATTCGAGAGAATACAAATATGTTGATCAGCTTTTCAGCCACAGTTAATGATAGCATAGGGCGTAGTCTTGCGATATTTCTAAGGTGAAAAAAAGATGTTTTGACAGTATGCTGTACATGTGGGTCGAATGTTAAGCCAGAATCGAATATAACCCCAAGGTTTTTCAATTTTGATTGGAGCTCAAGTACAGAGCCATCTACAGACAGGGTTACAGGACTGGCTTTACGAAGTTGATGGGGGGTACCAATAAGCATGACTTCAGTCTTGTCACAGTTAAGATGAAGGAAGTTTTGAGTCATCCAAATTTTTATGTCAGAGATGCAATTAGATAGAATAGAGACAGCCACATCAGTGTCGGGTTTGGTATGGATGTATATTTGAGTATCATCAGCGTAAAAATGAAAGCTGAGGCCATGTGATCTTAAAAGCTGACCAAGTGGGAACATGTAAATGCTGAAGAGCAAGGGGCCCAGTATTGAGCCCTGAGGGACACCAGACTTGACAAGACCAATTTCAGACCTGTACCCATTGAGAGAGACAAAGTGACAGCGATCAGTGAGGTAAGACTTAAACCATTTGAGGGCAGTGTCAGAGACTCCAAACACAGTCTCGAGACGAGAAAGCAAGATGTTATGGTCAACAGTGTCAAAGGCAGCACTGAGATCAAGAAGGATGAGTATGGAAAGAGAACCAGAATCAGAAGCTATTAGGAGATCGTTGGTGACTTTGACTAGGGCGGTTTCTGTGCTATGAAGTTGACGGAAGCCAGATTGGAGGGGTTCGAAAAGGTTGTTTGTCATGAGGTGGTTATGTAACTGAAGTGTGACAGCACGTTCTAGAATTTTAGAGAGAAAGGGTAAGTTGGAGATGGGGCGAAAGTTGTTAAGATTGTCGAGAGCCATGTTAGGCTTCTTTGGCACTGGGGTAATAGCAGCAGTTTTGAGGACCGTTGGTACAATGCCGGTGCTCAAGGATTCATGTATTATATTGAGGACAATGGGACAGAGAGAAGAGAAACAGGACTGGAATAAAGTGGTGGGAATGGGATCTAAAATAGATGTGGTGGGTTTCATGCGCGTAACTAGTTTGTTTAGGGATGCTGAGTCAAGAAGAGAGAAGCTGGAGAGACGGGAACCAGAGAAGTTGGATGAGGAGGGAGGAGGTGTGGAAATTATATCCGTAGTGGAGAGAATGTGATGCCGGATGTTGTCAATCTTAGAACTAAAGAAATCTAAGAATGTGTTGCAAAGTTGTGATGAGGCAGGTAATGTGGTGGGGCAGTTTGGCTTGAGCAGTCTGTTGATGGTGGAGAAAAGATGTCTGGGATTGTTTTGGTGATTTTCAATGATGTGAGAGAAGTAGGTGGATCTAGCAGACTCTATAGTAACCTTATAATCAGATAAGTAATCTCTCCAGGCCTGATAATGTACATTTAGGCCGGAAAGACGCCACCTACGCTCAAGTTTGCGAGAGGCTGCCTTCATGAAACGCAGATGGTCATTGTACCAGGGGGCAGGGCGAGAGAAGGAGATGGTTCGAGTTTTTAAAGGAGCAAAGGTGTCGAGGGTAGATAAAAGAGCATTGTCAAGTAACTGTATTTTGTCCTCTAGAGGGTCAGAGGAAGAGAAACAGGATAAGGAGGACAGAACAGAATTCACAAAAATACCTTAAATGTGAACCAAATGGAATGGCCTCTCTGTATCCAGCACCACTGAGATGAAGGAGAGAGGGACTGGCAAGGGAGCAGCAAACTTAATTACTGTATTTTTAATAAGCCTTGCTGCTACACAAGTTTCATTAGTTTGGCAGCTTTCTTAGAGCTTGAAAGTCTTTAATTGTACCATTTCTTGACAGATTTACAAGAAGTGTTGTTCTTCTGGATATACAGTATATTGCATATTTACAAAATACAATACAGAGCATCCAAAAACCAATTATTAATTTTATGGATTTGATTACTGACTGACATAATTCTCAAAGGAAGGGCAGTTTTGACATAGTATGTACTGTATGTGTTTTTTTTCCTTTACATGTATCTTCTACTGCTTTATTAAAGTTCCACAAAATTACATGATAGGTTGAATGGGATTTTGGAAACTGAGTTGGGAAGAATACAGCTAATAGTCTTTCAGATATTTTTCCCCACTAGGCTTGAAAACTGACAGCTCCAGCACCAACTAATTCTTTATATTTTCAGACAAAAGTAAAAAAAAGAAAAGCAAAATAAATTACTCACCTCACTAGTCTGGCAAATTAAACTACATTACAATCAATATTCCCTCTAAACTGTGCACGTGTGTGTGTGCACAGAGGTTATGAAATCAGCGCACATAGGAAACTGAACTGCACACAAAACATTAAATTCCAAAAAGTTCTGATGATAATTAAACAAACACGGTCGTCAATTGAAAAATGTTAAATTGACCACATGAGACTGACTGCGAGAGGCCCAACTTGGCTGTGTGCATTATTATTGCTACTCAATAATTGATATCTAAGCTCTCGTAGTCTTGAACTTCACTGCTCTTGCTCGCTTGCACTCAGTCTCTATAACTGGGCTTGTTGAATTATACATATATATTAACAAAAATTAATTTCAGGTTTACAATTTTGCATACACTCAATTTAGTGTGCACAAGTTTTTGTTACTGGGGAAAAATATATAATTAAGGAGATCAGTAAAAAGCAACTGATCACTATTTGAAAATTTCTACCAAGCTTAAAAGTATTGCTTTTATACCTGGCCTTTTTATCTCTAAGAACTAGATGCTTAAAAAAGAAATCCCAATGCTTTCCACTGCAAAACAATCTTAATATTTCTCAGAGCTAGAAAATGACTACCTCCTTGATTTCACACAATTCTAATTAATGGTGATGCTAAGAGAATACAAAAGGCATTCCTATATGAAACTGAAGTGTAATTAAAAAGTGTGATAGAACAAAATGCACAATTAGTTAAATAACAATCATTCCCAATTGCTTCACTTAATCATTGTTTATATATCCAATATTATGAGGGCTATATAATTTTATTACGTTTCACATTGATTCCATAAGGTGTTATTTTCCTTCAGTTATGCTTAATCTATTGCACAATATGTAACATTAAGCCTGATTACATTTTGAAACTTAACTTTTAAACTAACTGGGTAACTTTCTAATTAAAACAAAATTCTTTTACAACAGAATGCATTTCACCTTACATAATTTATCAGTTCTGAAAGAACTTTGTCAATTCTCACAAATAATTTCACTAAGATTTTAAATGCTTGAATTGAAAGGGTAATGGTAGATTATTACTGTATGCAACAGTTAAAAAAACAGGAAAGTTTTACTTGAATCTCTTCTGGGGAAACAATACTGGGCTTTTGCCAAACAAATCCAAACATTAGATAATTTACCTGGTAAAAAACATTGATGTAAATGTATCAAGCAGAAGGCTGATACCTGTACCACTCAACTGAAAATATTGTGGGGAATTAACTAATTTTAGCATGTCTGGGCTCTATTTAGAGGATGTCCTCTACAGTGCCTACCATACCACTAGGATAAGGCAATTAGATTTTCCTTTGGCTTTTGAGCATGTTTTTTTTTCCAACTTAATTATTGATTTGTCTTCCTAATCTTCAAGCCAGAGTACATTATAATACAGTATATCAAGTTATTTGTGCTGACTTTTTTTTTAATAGCCTGAAACAGATTTTTTGTTTTGTTTTAGCTGATCTTCTGATCGATCACCTGTGAAGAGAATGCTGCTAATGGCCATGCTCTAAAAGACTAAATCTGTTGAGTATTTTTCCAGGGGAACTTTGTAGACTACCAGGCAGCTGCAGGTCAAAGTGATGTTCATGTCAACGAGACCTACTGTACACTATATACTGTTAACTCTTTTCTCAGCACTGAAGAGCAGTGGTGGCACATGCTATATAAAAATTCAAAACTGTGAGGTAAAAGAGTAAAAATGCTATTTTTAATACTTTATAATATTTAATCATATAAATATTATTAATAACATGAATCATATAATTTAATACCTGACATGCTTTTAATTTGTAATAACACATGTAGATAATGTTACAATATTATAATCAAATTTGGTCTCATGTTCTCTAGTGGATATTCCAATCTTATAAACATTTTTAAGGATCACAATGACTCAGTTTCTAGAATACACTCTAGCCACCCACCACTGTGTGCGGTGAAATGGGGCTTTTTTCAGTGTTCAGTCCCCTTGCAACCTAATTCCCCTTATGTCCTTGTTTGTTGTGTCTAATACACTATATTAGAGACATGTTATTAATGTGTGTATACAGTATGTACTGCATGTAATTTTTTGTTACAAGAATAATAAACAATTTGGAAGTAAACCTGTAAGCTATGGTTGCACATCTCAAACCAAAATATAATCATTACTTTGAAAGGTATATGCACATTTTATTGAAGCAACACAATATGACAGTTGTTTCAGAAATGCCAAAGGGTGATGCTTAGTTCCTTCATCCACTTCCTCAGTCTGTCGTTTTCATGAGAAAGAAAATCTTACACCAATATGTTAAATCAATGTATTTGCTGAGAAGTAGCCTTATAAATTATACTGTGCTTTCACACTTATCTGCATCATTGATGCCAAACTAAACACCTTAATGGCTGAGCAGATTTGTGCTGACTTCCTATTGTGTTATTCAAGGGAAACTCATATCCAACTCATATCCAAACCTCCTGTTGCCTGACATCCTCCAATTCTTGGAATGTACAATGTTACTCATAGCCAAATGTAAAACATTATGTTCTTTCGTAAAATTTAGTCCATAAAGTGGCAAGATTATATATAGGATAAATGGATTATGCAGAATATAGGATAAATGGAGAGACTAGACCTTGGATGGGATCATAGCACATCATAGGACACCCATATAAAGACAAGAAAAAGACGTTAATTACCATACCATTATGTTAATTGCATGGGAGGAAACTAGAACACTTGTCAAGGACCTAGGGAAATATACTGTAGGTACTGTAGGTTACGCAAACTCCATATAAAAGGCACCCCAGTCCGGAATCAAACCATACCATCATGCACAATCCAAGGGCAAATAAATCCGGTCAAGTGAACAGCCCTTGATAGTTATGGAAAACCAAACACATCATTATACTGTATATATATTATATATACATGAATTGCAAATGTAACAACGTCTCTGCTAAAGTTGTTTTTAAATGGCTTTAGACAGTTCCTTCAATTATTCAAAAAAAGTCCAACTGACCATTTAGAAATCAAATTCTGTCATTACATAAAGCCCCTCAAATCATGCAAGATGTCTTGCAAGTCAATCAAACCTTAATTTAAAACCAACTTTTATCATCTAGCTTTGAATTCTTGATTCAAATAAATCAAATTAAAGGATCAAAATTCTGTGTTGATTTTATATAAAATATGTGAATTGTTTTTTTTTACGTACATTCCTTGAGATGATGTTTTAAAAGGCAGTGTACAGTACAGTATATTTTAATTCTTGAATAATTCCAAATTCTAAATCATAGAGAGATGAAAATGATAAAACATCACCATTTCACTGTACTGTACCTACAGTATCTGAGTGGGGCAACTTCCATTACATCAAGTTTTTACTTGCACTAAGTAATTGTTCTGTGATTCTTTTATTTCAGAATCAGAGAACAACTGTTTATAATAATGAACGATTTCATGATTATAAAATGCTACACCACATACTGTACAGTTGTAATCTGATGCATTATCACCACTTTCTACGGATTTTTATTTGTAAGTGACAGTGCTTTTGTAAGTACCTATGACTGTTGCACCTCCATGGTTATGCAAATAGACTTTCAAAACTATTATCGACTTTGCTTTGTCAACCATATCCATGTCTACTGTATATATTTTTTATCATTAATAATTTGAATTACCTATTTCAGATTATTTAAAACAACGTGAATCTTTCCATCTTCACTTGTGTATTTCAAAATTCAAAATGTATGGCATAATTCTAAAAAAGCGGCATGATTTTTTAATTCAATTTTTACTTGTTTAACAATGAGAATATGTCAGTAATACCACAAATGAAGACTGACATCCCTTTCAAGTTTCTGATTTTCCACCTTCCACCTAAATTAGCTTTTAAAACAGGGAACTAACAGGATTACTGAAATCTTTACATTACTCCTGATTGAACTGGTTTTTGTGTGCGTCTGAGAACCCACTGTTATCCTTGGGTTCACTAAATGCACATGTGCATACAGTCCTAGAAACATTCCCATCTCAAATTAATCATGTGCAACTTTTTTCCTATACCTTTTGGCAGGGACTCCTTATTTTCTTCCGATCCAATCAATGAGGTTAACAGCTCATACAAACCATTTAGAGAGACCTTTTCCTCCACACGTTAGCAAGGTAATTTACTGCTTGGCAAAACACAGTAAGATTCCATCTGTACATGTAGTTCAAGCCAGCTTCAGTCCCTGGGGCACTGCCCAGCAAAGTAAAGGATGTGGACGGACACCAGTTTAGAGGAGCAGCAACAACACATACTGTACCAGCACCTCTGAATTTGTTAATTAAAAAAAATAAAAAAACAACAACATTAAAAGATAATGCTGTTAAAACTGAAGCTTTATATGAAGCTTATCTGAAATAAAATGTGTTTCAGGTATTGTACTGTATACAGTATTTAAAATCAATATTCAAACTAATTCAGAAAGAAACAGTTGATGGTTTATTTGCTGTAGTCATTACAGAGCTTGAACCACACAATGTGATCAACATGTTATGATCACAGTCTGTCGACAGTGAATAAAAATGAACAACTGAGTGTTTAAAGGTAGAAACACAGGGATCTCCAAAGAGTTGCCCAAATACAACCCTTGCTTCTTTACAAAATTGTCTTTGCCAAATAAGTTTAATGGGTCAAAGGGTCTCCTCTGATTTAGAAGGTTTCTTAACATACAGTACTATATCTTTTTAAAATCTTCCCTTACAAAAGATAGTAGGTGTGAACTCTATATCATCAATAAATGGAGTCACCAGATTGTAAAAAAATTATATAAAATATCCTGCACTAATCCAGAGTGTCAGATGTTTGTAAGATTTAAACCCAGAAGCCTACGTATACACTTTGGAATGCTGAATTAGACGTATGCTGGAATCCTGAGTCCCACTACAGCCCTGTTGGAGGACAATTTTATTTGTTTTCTGAACAGAAAGAGAAGAAGAGTCATTTGGCAGATATTTATCCAAAGATAATCCTATCATCTGGATCCTGCAAAATCAAAGTGACAGATGAGATAGCTTTGCTGTGGCTTACTTTTTCTCTCATATTTATCGCTTTCACAGCAAATCCTTTCATCCCTCTGAATCTGTGTGTTTTTTTTTAAATAGGACTGTCAAGTGTCTACCTTTTTTGTCTCAGCAGAAAATTATATGCATTGTGAATTTGAGCAAATTAAAGAAAAAAATCTATTTGGTCTTTTTTGTGTACCAACATCATTGTTAGTGAAAGGAACATTTGTGTTTCATAATGCAGAAGCTTAATTCCATTAAAAAGGCCAGTTTTAAAGGCTTAACTGTTAGGTACAATGTTAAAATTCCATAATAAAAAAGAAATGTTGTAATATGCCAGGCTAATTCCCAAACAATAATTCTTGCCACAGCCCAAGCATCCTAGAAAGAGACCTTCTGTACTGCTTTACCCTCCATTCTTAAGGTTTCCTTTTTATACTGGGACTTGGAACATTCTTCTGAGAAAACCCTCCTGCAGAACTTTTGGTCAGTTTAGACTGTTTGAAAAGTCAGAAGTATTTTTATCATTTATTTTCTCTAGCGGCCTTGTGTGTATTTTGTTCCATATAGGAACAAGAGATGTCTTGTTTGCTCCACTTGTTTGCACTTAAGATTTTCACAAAAGGATCATTCCTTTTCATCTGCACCATCATCAGAATTTGCGACCTTGTGAACAGTGAGCCTCAGTCTCATTCAGCTATTCATATAAAATTAGCACAAACATCCATCCATTTTCTATTTGGTTTATCAAATTCATGGGGAGCCAGTTTATCACATGGCAATAACACAGACGCAAACACACATACTGACAGTACTACCATGGATTATATTACATGTACACTGTACAGTAAATAGCTTCTGAAGATAATACATGTCTTATACTTTTACAATCTTTATCTTCTTACAATGAATTTCTACTGTAGATGTTTGGTGGACAAATTATATTCTGCTATGATTTGTTTAATCTAAGAATGTTTACATCTGACGTCAATCTTAAATTAAAAAATATATATATATTTGTATGTTAACTGTCTGTTATGGAAGAAACAATATATAGTCAAGACAAGTGAGATTCATGTTCAAGTTTATTACCATAATACCATAATTATTAGTTTTATTACAATTAGTTTTATTAATTTTAATACAATTAAAGACATACAGTACAATACAAATATACAACATAAGTCTGATAATAGACAGCATCCACCCAACACACTCACAAACAATCCTAAACACACCTAACACATTCACAATATATCCTAAAAACAACCATATTGTAGCATCCTCGCCCGGTGTTGAGGAGGAAGTGCATCCAATCGCTGAGGGGACCACAAAGTAGCCGGGGGGAATCCGGGGGTCCTGCTTATGTAAATAGACCTGTTAACTAAAGTGTTCTCTGTAGCTAAGTGTCCCATAATTTAACTGTATATATGTGTGTGTAAGACCTGTAGGGTCCTTGTAAAAAAAAGAATAAAAAGAAGGTGCTTGTGTGCCTATACCATCTCCTAGCACACAGAACACCTAAAAAATACTGGGGGTTTCATTCCAGAGCCAGGACAATGAGACCATCAACTGGACTAAGAGGATCCCCGGGGTGAACGCGAAGCTGGGTCTGTGGAAAATGCGGTCGCTGTCCCTCACAGGGAAACTGATGGTGTTGAAAGCAGACATCCTGCCGGCTTTGGTTTACCTGGTGTACCCGCTGCCGGCCAGACTCAGACGAGCGCTGCAAGGGATGGTCTTCAAGTTTGTCTGGGGCGGCAGGTATGAGTACATCACAAGGAAGTGGATGTACCAGCCAGTTGAGGAAGGGGGTAGAGATGTACCACATTTCCCCCTGAAACTCGACTGCATCTTCTCCTGCAACCTCTGTCTGGCACTGAGGGAGCCCATCAGCCACAAGTACCAGTACTTTGTCAGGTTGTGGCTCTTATCCCAATGAGGCATCTGGTCCAGTGGACAAACACAGGGCCAAAGGCTGGTATAGAACCAGAGTTCTATACCCATACTGTCTAGTGGAGCAGGAGGTATGAGGCCAAGAGATAGCCAGAGCTCTGCACCAACCACAGAGCCCTGTACAAGGAGGTGAGGGGACAACCGATTGCCGACCAAAGGCTGCAGGTTCCCAGACAAGTCTGGGAAAGGACTTAACCGAAGCAATTGGACAACAAACTGAATGACCTCAACTGGATGGCAGTGCACCAGAAGCTTGCAACCAGAGAGGTTCTTTACAGAACCCGCATTGCCCCCAGGACACGTGTTTTGTCAAGGAAACTCAGGAGCACTTGTTCTGGAGCTGCCCCTTCGCCAAGCGGTGTGGGGCAGAATGAAAAAAATTATGTAACTCCTGGGACTGGGACCGGTGCTCAGCTACCAGTGCATCCTGCTGGGGCTGGCACCAACTGGATTGGACAAGGGGACACAGCTCCTGCTGTGGCTGCTGGTGTCCCTAACAAAACAAGGACTGTGGAACATGAGGAACACTCTCATCCGGCACAACACAGAGTGGGGAGCAAGGGAGCTGGAAGAGAGGATACTGGCAGACCTCAGAAGGAGGATGAAGTGTGACGTTGCCAAATGGGGTTTCTCCATGGCAAGGGAGTGCTGGAAAGGACTCTGGGCCCTGTACAGGGACTAATGGACAAAAGCAAGTGGTAGGGCTTGGATGGACTCTTTATTGCGTAAATCTGGCTCCATCATCCACTTGCATGGATTGGTCATGGATAATCATCCCCCGTTCAGAATGTTTTTATTGCTTGTTATGTTCATACCTTGCTAGAATGTTTACTGATTGTGAGAATGTTTCTATTGGAAATAAAATCTATTTTGATAGAATAAAAAATACCGTCACCTAGTCACCGCAGTCGCTACAATATTAATGTTATGATTCTGTTTTTTTTTTGTTAACCTTCTATTTTAATCTCCTTTTTAGTTGCTTCTTTTCTGTAAATTTCTATTGGAAACCCAAACAATGGAACAATACCATATGTGACTGGTTTTGTTTGCATTTTTTTAATTAAATAAACCATACTGTATGTCTGGGTTTCAGTTTCTGTAGTGCCACTTTGAAGAAGTCATCTCAATGGGCACTCCTTATTATCTTTCCAAAGAAGGAGTAATGATAGTGTTTTGCTCCCCTGAGAACAGAATTGCTAAAAGGACAATATACAATATACTGTACATATACTGTATATGCGGGTAAATTGTAATATTCTTCCTCTAGGCCATAACATGATACATTTTATTATTTTAAATTAATGTAATAAATTAGAATTCAAATCAACTTCCTGAAATATGTTTTCACTATCCTCAGTATTCATCAGTGGTCATTTTATTCTGTTTCTTTGGATGCATTGTAGAATAGTATATTCACACGTGGTAATGGCCAAAGAGGTTAGAAGTCATACAAGCAACCTTTCATGCTAAAGGAAATCCCTTATCACCAGGTTTTCAGATAGTATTACTAAATAATGTACTCATTAACAGGCTCAAGTTATATTTTTTTTCTGGCCAGGAGACATCTCTGTTTCATGACAATGAGGAGCAACCTTGAAAGAGTCTTGCAGTTTTTAACAGTATTTGGTACTGCTTTTGCAACAAACACAGTATGTTTCAACGTAAGAATGTCATTATAATAATTTAATTTTAACTTGCATGAACAGTATTTTGGTTTAATTTCACACTGACTTGATCATAAGCAACAAGAAACTTTATATCTCTTATAGCATGTATGACAAGGCTCACATCAAATCCCCAAATAAAGCAATTTTTGGCAATTCCATATTAAGTGTTGATCCAATGTATTTAAGATAAATGCGAATATAAAAAGTATGGAGAATGTATTTTTGTTCTCAGGAATTCATATGAGGTGTATGCATCTACACATGAGGACCTTGTTTTGTAAAACATGTCAGATTTATCATTTGCTGCAGCAACACAGATTTTAATACAGAAGAAAAGGAAATATGTGCCACAACATTTATTGTGATTTGCAACACAAAATACTTCCACCTCCCTTCTGACAATAGCCAGGAGAACGTTCAGAAATGGTGAGATGAGATTAAGAAATGGAGAGGATTAGGGTACTTTACAACTGTTTGAGTATCCTTTTGAGAACATTATGCCCTGAATATACAGTAGTTCCTCCTCCAATCATAGCACCTCTAATAAGTTCTTGATTGTACATGATCAAAAGTAGAATTATTTCATGAATACATTAAACACACATACTATATAAACAAAGTTCATGCATCAGTACAAGGTACAGATTTTACAAAGCAAATATGAACACATGACCTTTATTTTTTTCTTATCTATTTCCTTGGTACCATGGTAACTCACTTGTCGCACACTCTATTTCTACCATCTTTCAGAGCCCCCATTTAAAATAATCGGTGACTAGGTCATATCTACAGGGAAATACATAAGGAAATCTATGCTGCATAAGAAGGAACAATATCTTCTTCAATGTAACTGAGGTAAATACTCAGTCAAACATGCCTATTGCTCTATTGTGTTTTACAAGATATTCATTTACTGTCTCTCGTGATCAAGGATGATTGTGTTCCATTAACTTGGTAACTGATAAGGCCCATATGGGATTCACACATTCACTGGCATTTTTAGCAGGTATTGTCTCAGGAGGTATTAATATGTGTACTGTGCAATCTGTTCATAGTGAGCTCTCTTCAACACTCTCGCTTTGCTTCCTCATGACAACTTTGGATCTTAAACTGCTAGGATCATTCTCATATATATATTTTCTCCTTCTGTTTTGATGAAATTCCCATAATCTCCTCATAGTTTATACTGATATTGAATATCTTCAAGTCTGCTTTCACCATATTTATAAAACACTTTTTCTGGTCCCCTCTGGTGAAATTTCATTGATTGGGAAAAGAAAACTCCAGTCATTTTAAGTCATTGGCTCCTGCATTTTGTTCATCTTTCAGTCCTACACAATAAAATGGGAATGGTGACAGCACAGTAGACTAGTAGTTTGGTTTCTGTTCTGAAGTCACAATCCAAAAATGTTTTGCTCAGCAGCCCAAAGCCTTCTTTTGCAGATTGCAGATTGCAGATGATGAAGTTCTTTGTTAATACCAGCCTTTTTCTGAAAGATAACTCCTAAGACATGGGAAGTGATCTACTGTACATTCTCCTGAAACTTAATAAAAATCTGAATTAAATCCCATCTCTCTGCTTGGATCAGTAACATACTGTACTTACTATTCTCAGGATGTTCACTTCTGTCAAGTCACATATTAGAGCATCATCAGAGTGCTGGAGTTCAATGACTGAAGTTGCAGTGATTTTAGTTTTGGGCCAGAGCTATTGGAAATCAAATAATTTACTGTCAATCAGCTGCACTCCAGCAGGGACTGGTCCTTGTATACTCAGACTATAAATAATCTTTGTGGGTGAAAAAGAAACTGCATATGTCATTGATATTTGCAAGATGTTGAATTTCTTTGCCTTGTCTGCCCACCACCTGTTCTTCATATTATCATGTTGCCTTTTGAACCTGGTGACCCAGGTTCCTCTGCTTTGTGTGGGACTCTCTGCCATGCCTAGAAAGCCTTATATTTGTGTTTAATAACCACCTGGTCATTTTTTACATAAAATCCTGCTATTTTCTGGTATAAAATCCAAATATCTCATTGCAGACACTGGTGATATTTGTCTTTAGGTCTTTTTGAGTGATTTGAACACTATTCTTTGGTTCTTGCTTGAACCTTCAGAGTTTTTCTCTTTTGTTTATTGCCCTAATGGACATTTAAGGTTAAGTGAAGGAGATCTAAAAATAAGCACGTTTTTCTTTCTTACAGTAAGGCTTGCAGGCATCTCCACAATTGTGATCACCAGTACATCTATACTGTATATATTTAGAAACACAGAAAAATAAACACACAGAATGCAATATGTTTAACAGACTGGATAGAGCTTCCACATAAAACAAGAAAAATTTGAGCTATATCAAAAACACGGCAGCATAACCTGCAGAAATGTTACAGAAATTCAGTACAGTGTTAGTGTTTCTGTGGTGTGGCTCCATTATCGGCAGAGTGTGTTCTTTATAGCCCTTAACTCTGAAAACAAACCTGAAATATTTTTTTCATAAGAAACAGCTGAACCCTGGAGAGGGCTGAACAAAGACCCAAAGAGAAAGACAGGAATGGCAACAAAAGGAATGTGGATGGAGTTGAGACATTTACAGCTTCACTTAAACGTGTGTCACACAAAACCCCTGATTACAGCTTCTAAATTAAATTGTCACTGTCTCCTCTCTGTAGATAATTTCTTCACAAGTATATTCCCTCTCTTGACACAAGCAGGAACTTTGTATTGTGTTTCCAACAAAATCATTTAACAGAGGCTTTTCGGCTCATATACAGAAGAAAAGCATTTCAGTTTTAGCAGGGATTTCCAGGACTGTCTGGCGTTTTTTTGTTAATGGGACATGGCAGCTAGCAAGAGGAAATCACTAAAGCCTGTTCTCTCCTTTCATATATTGATTTCTTTTAGGGGATAATGGTTCTGGTTTTCTGGTGTCTTTTATCTCTGCCACAAAAAGTCCCCACACTTATTTTTGAGCAGATTGCTCATACTGTGAAGGTGGACTAAAACCAAGACATTTTTGGCAATTTGCTTATAGTATATCCCGTATTAACTGTTAATCCAGTGAGTCACTGGCGATACAGTATATTGTCAATGGCTCCTCAAATAAGAATGCAAAAATAATTACAACATTAATGTGATAGCATATGGATTTCAAAGGCCATAATATATCAGTCTTTAGTTTTTTAAAGTTTCCAGATTGTGTAGTTTCTATTTCAAAGCCTGGTCCACTACTTATGCTTTTCGACTAAGGCTCGGATTCGATCAAATTTTGCACTTAACCCCAGTCACAATTTTCAAACCCAACTTGATGACTTTTCATTGGGTAGAAACAAGCAATCCCCGGGAAATGCAAAACCAATATCACATGACATTTGGAAAATGCGATTTGTAAGGCAGGCAAAGATATGATTAAATCAAGGCTCAATTCTCTTTCATGTCACTGTAGCCACTTTTAAGTTGGAATTTCATATACAGTAACAATCTACAGTACGCCTTCAAACCAAAATAAATTTCTATTCCCTCTATCTAAAGTAGGGGAAGCCTTTGATTTTCAACATCTTTTCTTTTAAAAAGAAATGCTAGAGCAGCAAACAATATAAATAAAATAAATAACTGTGACATGTGAGCTTTACTTCTTTGAACAAATGTACAAAGTGAATACTGCTGTTTTCAAAAAGGCTCTGTACTGTAAGTTAAAGTAGGCACATTGTTCCACCATGTTCACTTGAAATGCTTTCAATAATGACGTTTGGTAGGATGTTAAAAGAAAGCACATGCTTTTGCCAGTGGCAATGTAATCCTTCAGCTAAGAGTTGCAGCACTCAGTCCCAATCCCACCAGAGACGAGAATAAACAGAGCATTGCTAGCTAGCATGATAACTGGCATTGGGAACCAGTGTGGAAGCTCCCTCAATTAACGCAGGCACCCAGAGATAAGCTTGGCTCCCTTTATCATCACCATGGTGATATTCAGGAACAACTTTCACAAGTCTCAGCAGGAACATTGGTACAGTACTTAGCTGTTTGTTTGTTTTTTCTTTTTCAGAATGGATGATTTTTTTCTTGAACTAAGCCTCTTCACAGAAAAAAAAATGATACAACAGTATATATTTTTGTTTCTGTTATCTGAACAGGATGAAAATAGGCAGTTCTACTGTATGTTTTATAATAGCATTATATCACCAATATGCAGTGTGTTTTTTTATTTTATTCACATTTTAGCCATTGGTCTGCATTCACCCTCACTAGTAGAAATCTACAGTGCTTAATACCTTATAGAAAATGCTATTCTGATTCCAAAATTACAATGAAAGAAAGAATAAAAAACAATATACTTAGTACTTCTTAAGAGGAAGCTTGATGTACTCTTTATTTTTCTACTAACAGCAGGAAGGGAACTGCAAAAAGTTTGAGGCAAAATTGTGGACAGGGTAGACATTTGTCAAATAATCATTGTTGACTGCAAAGCGATCCACACAGAGTGCAGGAACATACAGCACAATACATTTACTGTACTCTATTAAACAACCAAACAGGGAAAATTAAAATCCTCTGCTTGTCTGCATTCTTTCTTATCTTCTTGTGCTTTCTGTGAATTTTGAACATATTAAATATATCAAGCTATAATTAATACACAATACTGTATACATATGTACACTGTACAGTATATTATTTGAGGAAATTACAATGGTAGAATTTAATGAGGCAGGATCCTTTTGAAAACAATGCCACACAGAGCATATGCCTCACAATATTACATAGGGTTTGAGAGGCAATACCTATTTTCAAAATAAATGTTTCTGGGGTTCTGGGGTGCTATCCACATGGAGTTTGTATATTCTCTCCGTGTTCATGTGCGTTTCCTTCCACAGTCCCCTCATACACTGGTTAGTTAACTGACTTCTTGGAATATTGGTCGTGGTATGACCGTGTTTGTATCCGTCTCCCCTGTAATGGAGTGGTGTTCCATCCAGGATTTTAGAAAGCCTCTGTAAAGAATACTGACCTAATATTTATTTGTTTGTTTGTAGCTGTTACTTTTTTCTATGCTGTATTACTGATTCCCTTCACCACAGTAAGAGAGTTTTGCTGTTTGAAATGTCTCACTGCAAAAAATGCACAATAGAGGATATATTTAGAAATAACTTACAGTATGTACCATGGTTACAGTATGTACAGTACCATTCACAATAATCCCTATTGAACTTCAAAAGGTAAGCAAAAACTGTTTTTCTTCCATTTTGTTGTTAACAACAAAACAAGCTGGGGTATACTTCAATTGCAAGAAATTGTATATGGCTAACAAAGTGATCTCTCTATTCACACACAGTAGATGTAAGAATTCAATACTGGTTCTGAGGCCACATGTCTAGCTGTTTAACCTGCCTAGAGAAAAATAGCACCAGGAAAGAACTGCTCTTGTACCGTGAACAAGTGGTAGCACTGACTTGCCCAATTTGATGGAATTCATAAGCGAGGGGCCAGTATGTACAGTATGTACATGTTCTAAGTCTTAATTAAGCATCAGCACTTGGATTTCTGAGAGAAGATTCTCCACAGATTCACCAAAGTTTCAAAAAGCACCTTTAATGTATTAAGAATTTAACGTTGTCAAATAACTGTAGACGTGCAATGGAACCATGAATGTAGATTTGTAATTTCCTGAAGCTAAAAACGTTAACTAGCGAAGATATTTTAGCTGATGATTCCAAGACCCCAAAAAGATAGGGCCACCATACCAGTCATACTGAAAAACCTCAATTTAATACCTGATTTGTAAAAATGGAGTAACAAGGACTCTGTCGGTCCCAAGACCCCATGCATTAAATTGCTGAGTCCTGAGGCTAGGGTTATCTAACACTCTAAGGACTCAACAAGTATTAAATGCCCATAGGAGGGACATCAGAAAAAATAATCTCTTAAAAGAAATGAACTGTGTTAATGACCCCATTTCTCACTGGATAGTGGGCCTGGAGACTCTAAAGCCTATTAATGTCCCCCTGTTTCCAGGATAAGGTACTGTGCAGGAAATTGTCTCTGATGTACAATGAGACCTGAGTGCATATCCTGAATGCACCTCTAATACACAAAATCCACCTCTATAGTTTTGATTTTCTGTAGATCAAGACACAGATTAACCAATCTACAGGAATTTTACAAGGGAAAGTAGTGTCTGATCTAAACATTTTGTGTAGCATTATGTTATTCTGAAAAAAAAATACATGAAGGAATCATTATGTAAATGATCCTATCCTTGCTTTAATTATCCACTTGAAATTTAGAGCAATAATGCAATACTCTGAACTTGGATAACCCAGAGTTTACATAAAAAGCAAATCTATAATTTTTTTCACTTTTTAAAATCATTACAAGTCAAATAATCCTGTCCCAGAAGGATCCCGGAATGCACTCCTTTAATTATGTTTTGGTAGGATCTTCTCATCTGTTACACACAGTGAATGCTCAACCTGCAAGCCATGCCTTTCATAAAACATCCCACTAATCCACAGCTTTAAGGAGACTGAACCTTCTCTCCTTGCCTTTTTTTCTAAATTCCTTGTACATGTACTGAGATGCACTCTAACAGGGTATTGCTCATTTGTTATCAATACCTGTGCATTGGAAACACAATGCTTAATTTGCATTAAATGGGTATTTTTTCATCTTTTTGCTATACTGTATAGTCTTTAAAAATCAAAACTTAAGTTGTTCGATGATTTTAACTCTACACTTTACATTTCAAGTGAGATTGTTTAGATAACCATTTCCACTTTTACCTCCAAATCCAAGGAATAAGGACACAAAAAATTAGGTTGTGGTTGGTGGGTATTTGGCTTAAATTATCCAGTCAAGTTTAGGGGAATGTAGTTAAGTTAAGGTTATGTAGTCTAATGTCAAACAATATAGTACATTGAAGAACACAGGTAGTAGAAGATATTTCAAATTAATCTCTAAATGACATTTGCATAGTCACGTACATTTTGTTTACAAAAGGAACAGAAGGAACAGCTTGAAATACCTTTAAAGAGCACTGTATAGGTATTGGAAGCCTTTGTAAAGGTATATTATAATCTTCTACCAGTCTGTTAAGAACCCTGTTTCTAGGTCCAGAGCTTTTACATACAACAAATATTTCAATTTTAAAAAGTAAAATCTGTTTCTACTCAGCAATCTGGTCTTTACTTACAGTGTGGTGCAATACTGTTGGTGCAATACTTGGTTTCCTGTGAGCTGACTCACTCTGTTTTTTGTAAGATCTCTCAGTCTTATCCAGTTATTTTTTCATAGCTAACAATGCTTTTTGTGCTGATTCTTTAAAAAACAACCATTTTTTATTTTATTTTTTTCAAAAATTTCCTTAAACTTCCTGACAGGTTGTGGGTTCAGGTCTCTGGTGCAGACACTGATGTTGTATCCTTGAGTGAGGTACTTGACCCTATTTGTTTCAGTTTACCCAGCTGTAAATGTGGGGGACCAGTGTTGCTGGGGGGTAATCCCTGTGATGGACTGATGGAGGACAATCCCTTTCAAGGAGACAGTCTCTCAAGTCTGTTTAACACTACAGCTACATCCCCCTGCAGCTCACAACTGGCAGCCCACTGAAGCTCCTGAGTGTGAGTCCTAATACCCCAGTATAGTGAAGGGGACACTATACTGTACTTTAAAAAGGCGCCGTCATTCGGATGAGATGTAAAACCGAGGTCCTGACTCTCTGTGGTCATTAAAAATCCCAGGGCATTTCTCCAAAATTACCCCGGCATCCTGGACAAATTTCCCATAGGCCTTTACTAATCACGGCCTACCAATAATCCCCAGGCTTCATTATTCTGTTCTCCTCCTCACTGTAAACTGATGTGTGGTGAGAATTCTGGTGCATGGCTGCCATTGCATCATCCAGGTGGTGGTCCCCATTACCTGTAATGCACTTTATTATTATTACATCAGAATGGGCTGTAGCATGATGAGCTGCTAGGGTTCTGGTATAAATTTTATATTTTCTCTTTTAACTGACTATATAACTCTGCATATCTACTACAGTAGACTACTACTACTACATTTGTAGCATGTCAAAGAAATGTTATTTGAACTTTGTATGTACTGTAAGTGCTTTGTACATGTATAAGGAATGAATACACCAAACAGCTAAGTGGAAAAGACCCTACTGTGTGCATTTTACCTTGTACAGTATAAGTAAATGCTCTCTTATTTATTGAAAAAGATACATATTTAAGGTATTGTATAATCATGAAGTACACAGAACTAGAGAATCTAAACCAATCATAATATTGATATTGGTTTGATGAGATTTTGAAAGGAAAAAATAACTGGCAGAAAATGTATTTACGGTTCCACCTATAATAGGCTAATATTAAGGTTAACATTTATTGAACAAATCAGTCTCCTGAGCTCAGCGACTTCAAATAATTTCAAATACGCAAACAATAAAAATATATTTTTAGCTAGTAAAGTCTTATCAGCTGTCTTACAGTTATTATAGTGTCTGATATGTACAGTAATATCCTATAATGCAAACGAACAAGTAATAGGTTTATTCCATGCTGAAAAAAAGAAGAAAGAGAACACAACATTTCGGCCGTGGAGCCTTCTTCAGGTGAGCCTTCTACCCACCTGAACTAATATCCTATAATACTGTATATACTGTAGATAAGATGATAGATAATGAAATGTAAGAAATGTAATTGTTTTCTACAGTAGACTGCAAAATACTTTTTCACAATAGAACTACATTCATTTTACAATTTAAAGTTAGTAAAATGCATTCCATAACCGAGAACCATGTGATTTCATGCTTCTTTAACACCACACAAGTGACTCAGTAAGAAAAAAGTTAGCTGAAGGTCTGCTATTTCTTTTCTGGAAAGATCACAGGATCATTGTTCCTTCTATAACAAACAAAATCTGTCTCTCAAAAGAGATAGCTCTATGTAGGGCTCAGAGAAAGAAATGAAATATTTTATGATACTCTGAATGTTGTGCATCAACATCAATATTAGTGCAAATCTGAAGCAACTAAAAAAATAGTCTTTTGACATTCTATAAAGGAAAACTGTTATTAAACAGAATAAACCTTAAAAAAATCACAGTTTCTAAGTTGTATTTGAAGGTTGCATCCCTAAATAGTTTAATTAAATGATATTCCCTCAAGATCTTAGTGGCTTTTTTTTCTAAATATTGGTTTAAATGGACATACTGCTCCACAGAAACCTTGTCTTTCCAATATTTACCTGGGGAACTCTGCAGTGACATTAGCAAAATGGCAGCTGCACTTTAGGCTTATTTAAACCTTTCTCTGACTGTGCTTTATGGCTCATTAATGCAAAAAAAATAATTAAACACACCACTATTTATTATTGCAATTTTGAGTATTTTTCAACTGTCAGCTTGAAAACTAATTATGTTTCACAAAGTGGAGACATTCTTACTTCCTAATTTGAAATCTTTTAATTTCTGTGATGCAGATTAAACCTCCCATGCCTTGAGAAAATACTATATGTTTTTCTGGAAAAGCAGAATGAAACTGTTTCTGACTTCCATGCTACATTGAAATGCTACAAACATGATAGAACACCATACTGTATGTTTACAGGATTTATAGTAAATATTTCCTGTGACCTTCACCAGGACCACTGGACTTTTCAACCTGTAGAGAATGAAATTATTTTCAACAAATATACCTTGTTAACTTAAAAATAAAATTTATTTGAGATACAATAAGCATAAATTAGCAATAAATTACAAAATATAAGACAGAAAGTCATACAACACTTAAATACCATTAACCACAACTTATTCAATGATGCACTTATACAGTATTTGTCATCATGCCGAGGATATAACGTGTTTCACAGTAATTGTGTTAAAGGAATTATATAAATATTAATTTTAGTTATTCATTTAACTTAACATTCACACACAAACTTTTATATCTCCTTTGCTTTTACAATATAGCACTTTAAAAAGCCGCAGTCTTCTCTCTTGGCTTTTTAGTCTAAATTGAAACTTTATTGCAGGCTATTGTGGAAAAAAGTGAAACAGGACTAGAACATTAAATTACTAATAATTCCCAACAATTACCAGCCCTTGGGAACCATTGAATGTGTTTGTATGCATGCAATTGAGTAGAGGAGCACAGTGATTTCAGCAAGGCTGTAAGGACTAAGCCTGGCATTACATCAAACACACAAATACTTTATTACCATTTAAAAGAAAAGAAACACTTGAGTATTACCATTTCTTTTAAGCTATTTTTATTTAGTCAATTTTATTCAATCACTCCTTCAGTACCTCTAGTCATAGAGGCTCAGAACTGCACAAAGTGTTCAAGGAACACTTTTCACTTTCAGTGGTTTACATGTAATTTAATGACTGTGCTGGGAGCTAACACTGGGCATGCAAACAGGATCACACAGATAAAGGTTAATGAGGAGGGACCTGCTTTGTCTTGTACTCTACAAGACTGACTAATTGGGATGTGCTTCCCTTTCAATTTAATGATGTGCTCCACGAGCTGGTGCACTCAAGCCTTGGACAGTATCATCAACATTGCAATGAATGTTGATGATGTGTAAGAGAAATGAAGGTTGGAAATGCACAGGGAGTGTTAAATAATTCTTGCTTTAATAGAAATGTCCTCATTTGTGCGATATATTAAGACAGTCCTGGTATAAATCTTGAACAGAATCCTAAGCAATGGGGATGGCCTACCCTGCAGTGTTATAAGTGACCCTTAAATTATCAGTTTGCAAAAACAGCTACATTTATTTTGATACTTTAGTCATTTGTTTCAGTTAATTCTAAAATGGCCAACTGTGGTCCAGGAGAGCTACAGGGTGTTGTTATTTTGATTCTGAATGATTTCCAAACTGTATTTTTGATCATATTACCTGCATCAATAGTAAAACAAAATTGATAAAAGTGTTTAATAAACTGATAAATTATGAACCACAAAAACAGATGCATTGTGGTTCTCCAGGCCAAGGGTTGCTTGTCACTGCTGTATATATTGTTAGATGATACTACAACACTGTAAGATTCTTCAACACCCTACAATATCCTGTAAGATCTCACATAATAATTATAATTAGGCTAATTATTTGCATTTGTATAGTGCTTACCCTTCGAAATTACAAATAAGAGAAGACAGATTTCAAAGGATCACAAAGCATATCACATACACTGTAGTTGGGGGCCCACTTTATACCCTACTGAAGTGCACCATCCATCTCATGTGCAAATATAGCAGAGAAGTGAGAAATCACATAATGAAAATGCAGATTGTGCAAGCAAAAGGTGGGATTTACCAAGGACAAAAGTTAATACATAATTGCAAAATTTCGACAACAAAATTTAGACCAAAACCTTAGATTTGTGCCATCCCAGTACTGACCAGGCCCAAACTTGCTTAGCTTCTGAGAACTCCAGTAGCCATACCAGGCTTTAAGATGATAATATGGATATCTTGTAAAGTCCTCCTCAAGAACATGTAAGATCCTGTACACTACTTAAATGTCAAGATTATTAATTTTCTACTGACATTTTTATCTGAAACAATTGACTATTAACTTATTTTTTTAAATACTGATACAGACATACTGTATGGGTACATATTACAGTAGCAGTAATCTCACCAGAGGCTAAACTCGTAATTCCCTCCAATCCAATCCAGAGCTCTGCTCTCCAGACCACTGCTCTATACTGTTGCCCGTATAAATCATGCACACAAGATCCTATAGAACATTGAAATGGTTAGAAATAAGAGAATAGTATTTGGCCCATCTAGCATGTTTTGTAATTAGTAGATAATTGATGCAAAGATCTTGACCAGATGTTTCTTGAAAGAATCCAGGATGTAGACTACAATAAGATGATAGCATGTTCTGTACTCCCAAAAGTCTTTATTCTACTACCTCCAAGCAATTTCCTACACTTGCTTATTGAACGTCCTTGTTCCAGTCTAATTTTCCTATATAAGTACATATACATTTAATGCATGGTACTATATGTTATAAATTAGAAAGAGCAGTATTCATAGTACTGAACCTTTGGTATTCCCTGAATTACATAACCCCAATTTTAGCCTTCAGCCCTTTTATGTGTTTTCTGTTTTATACTTTTTACCTAATTATAAAAAAAAAACCCACACATTTCCCACCTGACAATTTTCATTTAGGAGAAACTTGAAAAGTCTTTGGAAAACACCACATCAGTTTCTTAGCTACACAATAATGTCAGTGATTTCAAGGTCCAGTATGATGTGAAGACTTTACTTAGGAAACCCTGCATTCAAGATTCTACTGAACATCCAAGCACGTCCTACAAGCTTTTGTGAAAACAATATAAATATATAAAATACTTAGGTACCACTACAAATACAAAAAGTTTAAAGAAATCTAATAAAACAATTTACATGCCTGAAAACAAACATATATGCATATTTCATTCTAGTAGTATGCATGTTATTCATGTTATTCAAACAGACGTTGCTGATATTTAAAGGGCTATACCACCACTGGGAGTAGTGACTTTGATTTAGTCACCATGGTAACCATTTTGTCTTTGGATGACAGTATGCAATTTTAGTTGCCTACAGGTGATCACTTTTATTATGATAATGTATTTTTCTTCAATAGTTTGCCACACTGCAACTATTGGCGATATTTTATTAATTAAACAGTGTTGGACCCAATATTTAAAATTATATGGTTTCTACCTGTTTTGCCCCCAGTAAAATGGTATATACTGTATGGATTCAAGCTTTGTGGCTGCTGTCCAAAATCTGTACCCCAAATCCATTGGGAATAACAGTGTTTAAATGTTACTGTAATTAATTTAAAAAGACGAAGCCAGCCTGAGAAGATGAAAAAAATAGTTGTTTAAAAGCATATTTTAAATATATTTTCAGAGGTACCACCGGTGCTGGAGCGAAAATACTTAAACTACTATAAATAAACCAACAATGTGAAAAAGGTGTTGAAATTATAGAATACATTTCTGTAAGGAAAAATCAATTTTTTGCACTTGTGTACTAGATGGATATGGGTATCTCCAGTGGTAGTAAATAATACACTGCTGAAGGATATTACAAAGGATGAAATGCAAGTATCCTGTGATTATCAGGTTTTTTTTCCATGTAATTCATTCTGTAAAACCTTTATGACACATTTCCAAATTATTATCTGTATCTATCCACATATTTCATGCTACTTTCATTAGAATGACACTAGGTTTCAAAAACTCCCCCTTAGATCTCACCTTGTAAGTTCGAAATAAGACTGAAATGGTTTGGATAGCTGGTGAAAAATCAACCCCAGTGCACGTGGCCAGAGCCAAATCATTTGCAGCCACCTGTGGTCTAGATATATCAGCAACATGGCACAAACGGGAATCAAACCAGTGGTGAACAAACACTGAAACCACCACAGGGTTTTTTTTCTCTATTGTTACAAAATAGAGAAGGATCAAGAGATAACCTCAGAGTTAAGTAAAATGTGATGAATGTGAGCTCTTTACATACTGCAGTACAGTTTTAGTGATAGAGTAATACATCAGAGTCAAAACCTGAACAGACAATTATTTGTTAACAGAACACAATCACAGAACAGATGTTTTACAAAAACCCATGTGTATAAACCAATGCTTTCCGGAGGCCTATTTCCTCCAAACTTTGGGTGACGAGCCCAGTGTGGAGGCAGAGCCCTGGTAGAAGGGCGATTGTGACAGAGGAGACTGTCACGAGGTACAGGTAGCAAGGGAAATACAGTACACTATTCATACACCTTCCGTTGAGCAGTTTCTAGATAAGTTCCTGAGGGTGCACACCCTTTCATATACATTCACATACATAAAACAAATACTTAAACACAGGTATGTGTTTAAGTGAGAATTGTGGTGTGAGTGGAGAGCGCTCTCAAAATGAATGATACTCACTATTTGTTTGGTGTTGGTACTGTACTTCCGGGGTCCGGAGTCAGCCTATGGTGGCCACAGAAGGCCAAACCTAACCGTAGTTCTCAAGGTTTATTTATGGAGATGGGAAAAACCACATGCATGTGAAGAGAGGGAAATGTTATTTTTTGTATTGTTTATTTTCTGTATTGCTTATTTGAACCAGGATCAAAAGAACTTTGTAATTAAGATATGTGATGTTCTTTGATTAGAAAGCAATTAATTATGAATGTGTAATTTGTTAAATTATTGTGAATTGGAGAAATGGTTTGTTCCAGAGGGGGAGGGGCTTACATGCAATTTAAGCTGGCACATCAGCATAAGAGGGAGTTGGTTGTTGGTTGTTGGTTGTTGGTTGTTGGTTGTTGGTTGTTGGTTGTTGGTTGTTGGTTGTTGGTTGTTGGTTGTTGGTTGTTGGTTGTTGGTTGTTGGTTGTTGGTTGTTGGTTGTTGGTTGTTGGTTGTTGGTTGTTGGTTGTTGGTTGTTGGTTGTTGGTTGTTGGTTGTTGGTTGTTGGTTGTTGGTTGTTGGTTGTTGGTTGTTGGTTGTTGGTTGTTGGTTGTTGGTGAGTCAGGTAGTGTAACTTCAGAGATAAAGCAATATAAAAAGGAGAATTTGTTTTTATTTGAATAATTATTTTTGTTCCTTTTTGGGTTTTTGTTTTTCTGGTGTGGGGGACTGGGAGCACTGTAAATAAACTGCACTTAATTTACTTGAGTGTTTTGTGGCGGAGCCATTCTTTTATAAAATGGACCTACTTTGGCCTTCCTCAGGCCATTGTATGACAGACTACCGGGTTTTTGGTGGCTTTGATTGTACGTTTCGTGAGGGGAACTGCTATGGGCGCACACTATGGTATGAACCTCTGGTAACACCCCATTAAACCCAAGAATGGGCTATTCTGGATGGCCACTACTTTATCCACCTGAGGTTTGACTTTGCCCTTCCCCAAGAGATAACCCAGATACTGAGCTTCTGACTTGGCCCACTTACACTTCTGGCCCCATCCTCTTTCTTAATCTTCCATACCATACACACACTTCCTTGAATAGGTTCTTATTCCTTCCAGTCTTTAATAAGATTCACGATATGTCTGTTTTTTTTCCCTTTTTCTGGATGGTAAATTTCATATTTTACTGGTCCCATCTTCAGCAGAATAGTATATGGTCCTTGCCACTTTGCTAACAGTTTGTTAGTTGTAGATGGAAACAACAACAGAACCTTTTGTCCTGGGTGGTACTCTCTATGATGTGAATGTTGGTCATATCATCGTTTTTTGGCTTGTTGAGCTTCCTGGTGATTTTGACTTGCTCTTTCCCGGTATGTCTCTAACCAGTCTCTCATCTGGAGTACGTACTGCAAGATTCCCTTTTCGGTTATTTTAGCAGATGAGCCTTTCCAACTCTTTTTTAATAAATCCAGGGGTCCCTGGACAGCCCACCCATACAACAATTCAAAGGGGGAGAAACCTGTAGACGCCTGTGGAACTTCTCTATATGTAAACAGGAGGAAAGGTAACCATTTATCCCAGTCTTTACCTGTATTGGATAAGAATTTCCTAAGCATATTTTTAAGGGTCTAGATAAACCGTTCCAGTAACCCATCTGTTTGAGGATGATATTAACTTGTTTTGATTGCTGAAATACCAAGTTGTTTATAAAGCTGTTTCATTAAACTAGATGTAAAATTGGTGCCCTGGTCTGTAATAATTTGCTTTGGGATTCCTAAACTTGCAAACAATTGTATCAAAACACTAATGATCCTGGATGTGGTAATAGATTGCAATGGAAATGCCTCAGGAAATCTAGGAGCATAATCACAAATTACCAGTATATATCGATACCCAGTGCTACTATATTGTAGGGTCCCACTGTGTCCATTGCAATTCTCTGAAATGAAGTGGAAATGACGGGTAATGGGTGCAAAGGAACTCTATCAGGTCTACGGGCATTACTGGTCTTCTGACAAATGGCACAGGTAGCACAGTACTTTTGTATGTCCATGTACATGGTTGGCCAATAAAATCGTGAACTAACTTGTATGTATGTTTTATTTTGTCCCACGTGTCCAGCCCATGGAACAGTGTGTGCAAGGTGCATTACCAATGGTCTACAACTAGTCGGTACCACAAGACTTTTGTTCTCAGCTCTTCCATTATACAAAAGATCATTTTCAATAGAAAAAGCATCATTGGTATCTTGGTACTTGGTATCTGTTTTTTCTTCTGTCAAATCTGTTTTTTCTTCTGTCATTCCTTTGCAACCTAGCAATATCATCAGGCTCATCTGTCACAATGAATGTCGCCTTTGTAGTCCCAGTTGTCCTGACTTCTAGATGATGAGCCCCAGCTGGGCAGGTCCTATAAGGGCACACTGGACATCCTCTAAAGGGACAAGCAGGGACACACCTGGAAGGGGAAGTTTTTACACCAACAGTCCCAGAGGGGACCTTCTTTTTGCCTGTCCCATCATGTATTCTCACCGGGGGAGGCACACCTTTTTCATATGCACAAAGTTTTTGTTTAGTTTTTGACCTTACGTGCCCTGCTCTATCAGACTGAACCCCCATAAACAGGGTAAGTCCAGTCTGGCCACCGCTGTGCTAGCGGTTCGTTTTTTTCCCAGGCTGGAGACCGTTAAAACGTTGGCTCAGTGGCTAAGGATCTGCACCTGTGGATGGAAGGTTTCCGGTTTGTATCCTGCGGCAAGCAGAGGAATCCTACTTTGTTGGGCCCCTGAGCAAGGCCCTTAACCCCAACTGCTCCAGGGGCTGACCCTGAGCTCTGACCCAAAGCTTCTCTCCCTGTCTGTGTCTCATGGAGAACAAGTTGGTGTATGCGAAAAATGACTTTATATTATTTTTGATCCCTGCTAACCTCCCACCGGTGCTTCTGCCCCCTCACCTGGGGCATCGACTTTTTACAGGTGCTCGCCACGGCGCCTCTGCCACCTCACTGTCACACTAGAAATACAGAATTGTACCCCCTTAATCTGCTTCCTAATAAATTAATACTACTCAGAACTAAATCTCCATCCCTACAACATGGAGGCCTAAAAGAAAATGGGAATCAATGCCTTATTCTAAAAATCCATCACCAATTAGAAGAGAATGCTTTTAGTCTAAGGATTCCATAATACAGGAAATCAGAATTTACTAAAAAAAATACAGTAGGTCAGCAAGTTCTCTAATAATGTTTAGATTACTTAGCCAGAATATAGATTTCCAAACTGATCAGAACAAAACCCTCTCCCATGGTACAAGCTTGGTGAAAGAGTAGGGTCATAGTGAAGTTCCTTCTTCTGTTTTTCCTTTTTTCTTTTCCCTATCCTGTCTCCCTGTATCTGTGTGTGTCTACTGTATATCTCTTGATTGTTTACCAGGAAGTTAATTATCCAGAGTAAATCACCAGAAACACCCTTTTATAATCTGTGTTAACCTGCCACTTAATCCACCGGCAGCAAGGCAAATACCTCAAATACTACTCATTCACTTAGACTTTTTGAATAAGACCTTAAGTAGTGCAAAAGCATTTTGTGATTTGCAAACCTTACTAAACTTTGATACTTCTAGCTCATATGAATATTGTATCGCACATCCTCATCTTTTCTTCCCAAACAAAACGCCTAAAAACAATTTACATTTAGTGGTACATTTCTATTTCTTGCTTAACTACTGTATATTTTCCTCCACATTTTTACTATACCGGATATTGTTACTTATAATAGTTTTGATAAGCAGAGCTGTAGAGGCAAATAAAACTGCAATTTTCAACAGCTAGGAAAACTAGGCTTGCGCATTCTTCTATGTCAATATGTAAATATATAAATTAAAGCTGAATTTATACCACAAAAATAAAAGGAAAATTGGCACTAAAACACAGCTGCATTTATTTCCATTTTCACAAACTCTTCATTGACCACAAATAACAATTACATTGATAGTAAACATACAACTATACCTTACACTACCTGTACTGTACTGTTAAAAATAGTGTTGTAAAAACCAATCTTATGAAACTTGAGGCAAGGACACAGTCTTCACTAATCCCCTGGAGTCTGATTACTGTTATTAAACAAGCAAAACTGCTGTTACCAGGGATTTGGAATCCCATAACACATTAAAATATATGGAAAAAAATTAGTAGTTCTTTGTATCATTACTATGGCCGTATATGACTTTTTGTTAGCCCAGAAGTTTGTGTCTAACTGAAAACAGATTACAGTGTTTTCTGATTTTTAGATATTGTGTGAAGAGCCCAAAGCTTATGACAAAAAGGGAAGTATTAAATGTCTGACACCAACTTAAATTGTGAGTAGTACTAATGAAACATTATAAGAAAGGATGCACTTTCAACACAGGAAGCATCTACTGTAGTTTAAGACATTCACAAAAGAAACAATGAAACACATAAGATCTCCATAATGAATGACATTAACTGTTGCTTAATGTACTGGTGTATAAACCTAATTAATAGAATTAATATTAATTCTTAGAATTCTTAGTATTAATAGAATCTAAAAATATGAAGGTTATTGTAATACAGTATCTGTAGTTTCCATCAACAAAGTAAGTCAGTGTTAACACCAGCTTGAGTACATGCAATGTATAAACATTATATGAAACACCCCCCTGCACAGCAGCAGCCACAGGAAGAAGGTATACACAGCCCTGAACAACAGCATGCGCATTATAAGCGGGTGCATTAGATCTACGCCCACTTAATTGCTACCGATTCTCAGAGGCATCTCCCCACCTAACCTTTGCAGAGAAGCAAGTTGTATCAACCTTGCACTGAAAGCCTCGGATGACTCCAACCACCTGCTGCACGATGCCATCTGCAACCGGAACACCACAATCCTCCAACTAGAAAACCGGCACTCACCTTCTAACACAATGAGGCGCCTTATGAAAGAAGTAAACAACGACAATGGCAATAATTGAGCTAACAAAAAGTGGCAAGACGCGTGGAATAATAACAACCACAGACTGAAGCAATTTATTGACAAAGTATCCAACAAACCCGCTGGAAATGACCTACCCAGACAAGCCTGGGTCAAGCTAAACCGACTATGAACCTGACATGGCCGTTTCCGGGCCATCCTACACAAGTGGGGTCTCACTGATGGGGTCAACTTGCGAATGCGGCGATGGCGAGGAGCAGACGGCCAACCACAGCCTATACTCCTGCCCACGCTTCAGATATCCCGGCAACTTTAACGATTTGGAGGATGCAAGCCGCGACTGGCTGAGGCATCTGACTGTGACAATATAACTATGTAACTTCTGCATGTTAAGCTCATACGAATATATATAAACACCCACCTAATGGTCAGTCAAATAAACTTAAATGGCCCTTTTTAATTTTAAATAAAGAATTTAGTGGTGGAGGAAAAAAAGGCAATTGCTTAAAAGATAGCCATTATATAAAATGACAGATAAGATACAAAATACAAATTGGAGTGAGTATTTAGAACTAACTTCTTGCATCCAGTATTCCCCACTTTTCCTTCACTGACCATCACACTAATTCAGAAGTGTATATACATTTTTATACAGGACAGGACGCTTTTATAAAACTACTAATCCACTACAGGTGAACCTACTCTCTACCCTCATACTAAAAAACACCCTTTAGTCACTAACAAAAATGCACCAAAATAAACAAATTATAAACTCCACCTGATAGATTAAAAATGGCAACAATTAGTTGTATGAAGTTGAAAAATACATTTCCTTTCCATAAAATTTTATCCTAGTCCTTTTTTTGTTTGTGGTTCAGCAAGGGGACAAAATTTAATCATTTTGTCTCCATTTTATTTTGGTCTACTTAACAGAATAGATACCCCTGAGTCTGTGGGCTTTTTGCCTAATGAAATGCCTTAGCTGTCCAAACACCTCAACAGATGTATTATCCCTCTGTATCCACAGTGACTCCCCAAGGCTCATTGGTACTGAGCATGCTACATAAGAAGTGAAGTTACCCTCTCTTGAAACCCCCTCCAAACACAGAGGGAGTAGAATTCTCCTGTGGAAGAAGAGCCAGTCTTGTAGCAAATGGAGTTTCTTGCTTTATAGGCAGTGATACAGTATTTGTAGTGAACCCAAAGTCATCAAAGTGAACACTTGACAGGAGCGGCAACAAAGATCGTATTGCATATTCATATTAGATTCAGTTGACAACTTTATCATTATCAGACCTCACACATGACACTGTATAGGTGTTACTAACCATCTAATTTTGGTTTCAAAATAGTGATGTTGCCTGAAAAATAGAATTGTTGCATGATGTGCAACCAAAAATATGTAATAAATAATATATCTCTTTAGAGTGGTTCTGTTATGGCTTCAGTAAGAAGCCAGTGGTGCAAAACGTACTTCTTAGACCCGCTAAATATATTGTATATAATACATTTATGCTCTGTACAGACATTCATATAAATCAGTGGTGCACAACTGCTGTCCTAGAGGCCAATAATCCAGCAGAATTTATTGTATATGACTTTTATAACCGTCAACATTTTAAGACCTGGGGAAACTGTTAAACCTGTTCGACTGAGGGACCCGCTAGGTAATTGACAGTTAAAGTGGAATGAAAAAACATTAAATCCTGTGGCCCTCCAGAACCACAGCCATATTCCCTTGATTTAATTTTTCAGGGCAACAGATATCATGTTTCTTGTTGAAAATATACTAGAAAGAAACCAGGCTCTACTATTTTTTTTCCATCAAACTGTTTAGGTTTTTCTATAGGGTGTGCTGAATATGGGCTTAATGGGATCCAGAATATTTTCAAAAACAGAAAACCTTTTGAGAAAATCAAATTTACAAGCAGAATGTTTCAGGCTTCATATGGTATGGTGAGCTGTGAACACATTCTTGAATGATTTCTATCATGTCTAAAGGTCATTTCTCTATTTTAAATGTTCACTAGTCAGGTTCCATTGCTCCCCTCCCCATATTGTATAAAACCCGACGTTTTGTACACAATATTTTCAGAAAAAGATGAGAAAATAATTCTATTTTTTAGGCATCTTCAGTTACTCTGCTGTAAGGAAGACGGAGATAAAAAAGGAAAAAGAACAACCTGAAGCAACAAATGAGAAGAACAGAAAGGAGCATGAGCTGCAGTCAACCTTTTACTCGCATCTCTAAAACATCCAGTGTCAATTGGCACAAATTTAACCTTGACTGGGAGTGACACGAAAGCGAGCTAGTAATCATTTCGGTTTTGTGCAGATGCAGGCAGAGCGGTCATGCTAAACATAAATGATAATTGACTCAACAGGCTTACCTATAAGTCTCGAAGCAAGTTCTTTGCTGGAGAGAGTTTTTCATAACAACATTTTATACAGTACAACCTCTGTTAATTTTTGGGAGGTAAAAGATCAAATCCATCTTTGCCCGAGCCAAAAACACCCCCTAGACCATCAACCCAATCAGGAACTCCCGCCGTAACAACTGCATTCCTTTGGTGCTTCCCTACCACCCTAACACACTTCCTATCCCTACCACCCTAACACACTTCCTATCCCCAGGACTATTAACGACAACTTTTCCATTCTACAGGATGATCCCTCCATTTGGGCCCTCTTTTCTGACCGCCCCATCATCTCATATCGCCGAGCACTTAATCTGCGCAAACTTCTTGTTCACAGCTCCCTTGACCGCACTCAGTAACCATCCACACCAGGCACTTTCCCTTGCAACAGAGCTCGCTGTATCACCTGCAAGTATACATCCAACACCACACTCATTCAAGGCCCCTCAGGACAATTCCGGATCACCCAGAGAGCATCTTGCACCTCCAGCAACCATATTGACTGTATCTCTTACATAAATGCACAGCCATCTACATTGGAGAAACAGGAAGGAGACTTGGAGACCGCTTCAGAGAACATGTCAGGGCTGTGAAGATTAAAGATCTCTCCAAGCCCATTGTTTCTCATTTCACCTCTGACGGCCACGACCACTCTAATCTCTCCGTCTGTGTTCTCAAAGACGGTTTTCCGAACTCATACTGTATATCATAAAGACTACTGAAACCAAACTAATCCTCCAGCTAGGATCACACATTCTCCCTTCTCTTAACGACAGACTACTCTTCTTTAAATTTTCTCCATTCATTAGAAGTTTCATTTCAGACCTCTCTACACCTATTCTGACTTCACACCTCTTGATTGGCCTCTCTTTCTATCCCCTGCTCCCACCTCTCACTCCTCCTCCCTCCCAGCCTTTGTTCTCCCGCTACATTACCTTTGCCTACTGCCTTGTCTCTCTCACACCTGAAGAAGGCTCCACGGCCGAAACGTTGTGTTTTCTTTCTTCTTTGTTTCAGCATGGAATAAACCTATTACTTGTTGCTTTGCAGCCTACGCATGCTGACACAGCTACCCACCTGAACAACAATAAATGTAATTACCACTGCCAATGGTCAGACATTCAGACTTACAGTAAATGCTCTCCATTTAAGAAATGCCACATTCTCATTTAAAAAATCAATACCTGGAGGGGTGGGGGGGTAGAATTGGGTTAAGGGATGTCTTTTAACCAAAACAGATGAAGGAAGAATATCTGGGATGAATCCCAGCACTTTCAACTCAAAGGTGTCAGAACAATGACAAGACAGGAGCGCTGAAGAGAGCCCACGATGACCAGATGGCACAGTGCATGACCAGATATCTGCTCAACTTTCCTGTGAGTTTGTGAACCCAGTATTGGACTTACAGTATCAGTTACAGTACCTCTGTGTTCACTGAAGACAATCAAAAGAGAAAGCCCGTGACTACATACTGAATAGTATGCATTTAAATCATGGGGAAACTTAAAAAGGTAAGATGCATTTATCTCTTTAATGTAAGTAAAGTTATTTTTTTCCCTCAAAAATTCAAAAAGTAATCTTTTTTTAAATTTAAGATATTCTGCTTTTTTAATCACCGAATTGTAATCAACTATCAATAATCAATGTGAATGAAACAAAGGCAACAAAAATCCTCTGTTTGAAAACCCATACTGCAAACAGCAAATAGTCAGTGGAAAGATGTACTGTAGCTCTCACTAATAATGCTGCATGTTCGCAGGCACCTGTGTGGCAAATGGGGATACTATTGTGTAATAAAAAAAGCCTGGTTGTTTTTGAAACTGTCTGAACTCCGCGGCTCTCTCGTCAGTCATAGCTACAGTTGACTAATGAGTTCTGAACAACAGGATTCAATCTACTGTTATCCATGTTGAGGCCTTTAATGTTTCAACCTATTGCAACCACTTCCCCCCACCAAACCACACATCAACAGAAAAGGAGTTATTTAGAATATTAAGCTTTTTAGGGGACTATATGTTTTGCCATTTTTGGCTCACAATTTTAGGTTTAACAAGCAACACGGGGAATGTCTTGGAAAATCCTTAGATGACATGTAACATAAATCAGCCAGTACCTGCACTGTACTTTAAGGAATTACATTGAACCAGGGTTTAGCCTAGTTTCTGTATTTTTAGAATTTCTAACTAGTTCACTTCTCTGGCACTATTATTTCCCATGCATCTCTAACTTCAAATTCTGCCCTCAGGTTTTTTTTACCTTAATCCAAATGTCAGTATCACAGTTTTTTTAGGAAATTCTTGCTATTATGTCCTCTAACCGGTCAATAAGTAAAGGCCTTGCACATGTTCAGATTGCAGTGCATTAACTACCCTCAGGATTTCAAATTTTGGTATTTATTTTGGAAGACTGAGACATCCTCCTCTCCCCTTCCAAAATAAGAAATGGGGCAACTAGGTTTTCCTAATAGCTAAACAATGGCTAAATAATAGCTTTAGTGCAAACCAGGCCTTTCTTGTGAAAGTAGTACAGCAGAAGACATTTATATATGACATAAAGGAGTCAAGAAGATTGATTATGGCCAGATAAAACAAGCTGGGGAAGTGTTTTGTTCTATACAGTTACAGTAGCTACTGTATGTGTAATGATTTAACCTAATCTTGAATTAAAGGCCTGTTTTGTATAAAACACCACCTATCAATGGGTGTAATGTGGCAACAAAATGTAGTGCATATTCCCTTGCAACAAAACGCTATGTATGAAATCTAGTTTGGTTGCCTTAAGGGACTGTATTAGTATAAAACATATTTTTTACCAGTCAAATTTATTATGAATGCATCTGACATCTGCCAAGTGTTCTATTTACTGGAATTCAACATTAATCAGCACCAATTTGCATAAGAGTGTAATTCCCCAGTGTCTCCATAACTTGCTTTTAAACGAAGGTGGGATCTACGAAGCCTCAGCAGTTTTTGCTAGATACGTACAATCCATAAACTGGACCTGAGGGATCATGTTTTAATAAAGTAAAAGAACGTCTTATAAACAAATTAAAATATGAAACTTGTATTAAATTCATTAGGGATTACCCATGGTACTGTACATACTGTGATGAGGCCATCAGAACTGATTTCCTGACTTACAGTACTTCAGTCCTAAAGTCATTGTGGAAAGGAATGCATATTACCTTAAAGTTTATATTCAATTAGTAACTACCCATTTCATTAGAAACGAAACATGTTTTTTTAATTATAAACAGCAAATATATTGAACTTCTATTAAATCTAAAGGATGATATCCATTTCTGAATTTAAAGTCATCTATCATAATGGTGACTTGAGCCATGAGGGCCTACTATAGTCCAAGTCGGGTGGAGGTCATTTTTGTATCTGCTGCCCTTAGCTCTATCACATGTATTTTTCAAATAAAATAAGAGTAACTGCAAAACTAGTAATAAAAGAAGACATCATATTGTATATACTTTTGAAACATGTTTTTAGTAAAATAGCAACAGCTGCCTCACAATTAGACTACACTGTAAATGACTAATTTTCATTTCAGAATGAGAGAATGTGCTCACATTCTGAATATCCTGTCAATATCCAGGCAGATCAAGAGATGATGTTAAGTCAAAAGTAAGAGTTGGGCATTGATTCAGACAGTGGGCTAGATTAAAGGCAGTGCCAGTACTGTATTTTAGCGATACTGTAGATGTGTACCTTCACAAGAGACTTTAAAGAGAAAGTAAAAAAATGTAGGCTAACAGAAGGTCGGCTTTACTGCTACGTTATACATTTCTTAAATATGTTCAAAATAAATCTGTAATAAAAGTGAAGGAGATAGCAATATCCTCAACATAAATATTGACTATTCATCAACGCTGTATTTCATGTAATGAATGATACTGTATATCACTTAATATGCAAATACTGTATTTGCAGTGCTGATTGAATTACAGTAATTAAAAAATATCAAAATAATTAAAATAAATTCAAAGAAATTCATAAATACAGTATTTACTTCACATAGTGAATGACTGAAAATGTCTGTTCTATACTGTAGGTTACCAGGATATCTTTATCTTATTTTGATAGGGTAACCCAATCCAGTCATTTTTACTGATGCTACATATAAAATATGCTCCATGACCTGTTGACTTTTTAGTTGTGCTCTAGCTTTTCCCTGCTTGCTTGTGTTTACTGTACTGTATGTGCCCTATGATAGATAGCCCAGTCCACGGTGTAGCTCCACATTGTGCCCCATACTATACATCCAGGATAGGATCTTAATTGCAGTGCATTTACTAGAAATAAGCAGCTGAATCATAATGAAAGGAAGAATTCTTAACATCCATAGCTCCAGAGCTCCCGTTCAGTCTGCTTTTTTCTCCACAGTATGTCTCCTTAGGTAATAGATACAGTGGACATGTTTTTTAAAATTAAAACTAATTATTTTCATTACATACATATTCAATTTAGAATTACCAAACCGTGTACCCAGATGGGCAGAGTGAGGAAGTGCAGATAGGCTCCTCATTTCACTCATTCAACAGACCATTAATCTTTTGGCACACTGGTGTAATTTACAGTATACTGTAGAAGGTTCATCACTACTTCAAGGAGAAGTACAGTATGTCCTTTCCTCCAGTACAGTTCCAATGCCTGTAGTTGTGCAAGAGGTTGCAGGAACACTGTTTTATATGGTACTGAGAGTTTCTGTTGGAAGTGCTTAGCAAATGGTTGGAACCCAATTTGTCAGCTAGTGACATTGTCAGGAAACAGTTCTTTCCGGTCCCTATGCGGACAACACGATCCGAAAGGTGAAGAAACAATAGAGAAAAATAACATGCAGGAGTCGGTCAGGAGACAGGGGGCGTGTCCGAGGTGAGCAGGTGTTCAGGGGAAGTGAGTCCGGGGCAAACAATCCAAGCATAAATCCAAAAAGGGAAATCCAAAACGGGAGGCGAAGTCCAAGACCAGTGTATCCATCTGAAATAACTAAAAACCAGAACCGGGTCGGGACCGGCAGGACAGGGAATCAGGAACAGGAAACTAAAACCATAACGGAGCCAAATGCAGCAGGACCCCAGCAGCAGGACTCTCACGAAACAGGATTCCCAAACGCCTGCGCCTGGCTTTAAAGGTGGAACTAAAGAGGGGCTGGGATAAGAAACAGGTGTGGGGAATGGGACAGAACGAGGAAGGGCTGGAGTGCCCTTAAGAAGAGGAGTAAGGATCGTGACAGACATGGCTGAAGTTCTAACGTATCTGGCTGTATCTTCTGAATCATACTGTACGACTCAAAGTTAACGCCTTCATACTGCAGTTTGAGACAGTCAGGAGCCCTCATTGGGGCATTTTTTGTGCAAATCATTTAGAAAAAAAATAAAATAATTGAGAGAAGACTTTGAGCTCCAAGACATGCAGAATCTATTGAAGTGTTAATATACAGTAAAAGCTGATTTGCACTCCAAGTACAGTACATGAGTCTGACTACATGGCATGAATGATTTTGAACAACCTTTAGACATACTGTAGGTACAGTATAGTCAGTTTCAGTTCTAATGATAAAATAAAAACATAATTTAGTGTGAACAATAAACTGAAAGATCCACAGTATTTTCCTTTCAGGCAAGTCAATTCATGAAAATAAATTAAATGAGCTGAGAAATTCTGACCCTTGTCTGAAGAGGTAGAGTTTGCCCAGAGAAGGGTGATAATTTGGTAGGATTCAGTCAATTGCATGATGACAAATGGAATTAAATAAGACCTTCCTTATATTAGCAGATTGATTTACAAACTGTCTGCTCTTATATTTCTCAGTGTTCACATATTTGAAGATCTACACCAGAGTATGCTTCAATTGTATGGCAGTTAAATTAATTGAGCGATTTGCAAGTTTTGGTCATTTTTACAACTGCATTGATAAAAAAGAAAAGCTGTACAGTATGTTTACTGTATGCCAATGCAAATGTGTTAGAAACAGCGGAATAAGCTTAGGATACCCAGCATCCTAAATTGTACAGGTTTGCATAAAAGAATGGGGCTAAAAATCTGAAGTTAATCTCAAAACTGAAAGTGTTATTTGAAACAGTTACATGTGTCAAAGTACTTTCAGTATGAGCTTCGTAGTCTCAAACACGAATCATCCGTGGTCAACATAATAACAATGTCTCCATTGCAAAAGTAATCAGACCTTTCCTATGGTGTCCCATTTTGTGAAATTGTAAAATGATGCTTAAACATTTTTATACTTCATAATTTATTCAAAACCTGAATGCTTAAACTGAAGACTTCAAGATATAAAAAAAGTTGCAGTAAATGGCGCAAAACCTAAAGACAAAAAACCTAAATACAGTACATTGATTGCAGAGGTATATACCCAACATTAACTTACTTTTTGGCAGATTTGCTTAAATTCTATTAAACATGACTTGAAAAACTGGAGATTTTTGGTATGTTTCACAGAAGCTTCAATGACCAAGACAGCTAAACTTTTTGATGTTACATGAGCAGTGTCTACTATCCTGAGGTCGGGCTGAGCCAGACATACGCTCTCAGGGAGGACCTGCAAAACAAGCACCATGGACCATCCCAGACAATACACCCATAGACCTGGAACCAGTCCTTAGTTCCAGGGCCAAGTTAGGACATGAGGCAGGCAAAGAGACTGGCATGACTGAGGCAGAGTCCAAAGGGCAGGGCTGGACTAAGGGTTGGAGTGCAGAGTGCTGAAGATGAGACAGACTACCACGATGGACTCCAGAGTGCGATGCTAAACTGCTAGGCACAGCAGCAGACCCCACCACCAGTGCACACACAAAGGCGAACAAGATTGCCATGCCCACTGTAGGCAAAATGCAGTGTGACACAGGCACTGGGGGAACGAAAAGGACTCACCCAGTGAGGGACATACAGTATCTATTGTGATGTGAGCATCAGGGGAACATAAGTGTACATTCTGACAGCAGGGATCCACCTCAGCCAAATGAGCTGTAACGATTAGAAATGTATTTATAACAGAAAGCCATTTTAAATGGTGAATTAATTAATTAATGATGAGTTGAGAGGATTATCTTCCTTTGTTGATCATATGGACAACTGCTTTGTTATACAAATGGATAAGGACTGATTTTTTGTTTCAAATTGTAGAAGAGAAGCAGCTGAGACAACTGGATGAATGATCAGATGACAGATGTCAACTCAGAAGACCAAAGTGCCATGAGCCACTGACCTCAATAATAACCTCCAAATCCGATGAAAGGGGTTGCATCTGTAGAAAGCTGGATGTCTTCAGGAGAACACAAAAACTAATCATAAAAAACAGCCCATTTAGTTTGTCAAGAGAAGGTGCCACAAATAAAGTTCTGCCTTGCAACTACAATTGATATTTACGTGGTGGTATAAGGATGAGACTGCTCAAGCAAGATCAAGAAGATAGTAAAGCCTGACCCTGGGGAATGATTCACATAGCATAGTTGAGCACCCAGCAAGGACAGAAGTGAAGTCCTTTTTTTATGTAGATGACAGGTAGGTGGATGTATATAATTTAGTTCAGGTTTTTCACAGAGTAAATAGACTGCAAACTGTAGACTTTGGAATTGAGAATGGTTCTGTAGAATTCCAGGACTGTGGCAGGACCAGATGTTTTATCTAAGGAAAGAGGGACTCACAATTGTTTTGAAAACAGATATCAAAAGCGTTTGTTGGGGGAACACTGGGAAAATTGATAGTGAGAAAATCATCTAG
Organism: Lepisosteus oculatus; assembly: GCF_040954835.1. Lineage (NCBI taxonomy): Eukaryota > Metazoa > Chordata > Actinopteri > Semionotiformes > Lepisosteidae > Lepisosteus > Lepisosteus oculatus. The sequence continues at coordinate 57,352,339 of NC_090697.1, read as the reverse complement.
GAGATGAAGGAGAAATGGGGGTTTGTAGTTGTTCAGAAGAATCCAGCAGAGGGCTTCAGACAGAGTGTTGAAAAAGTTTTGGGCTGCACCTATAGCCAATTGTCAACTGAACTGCAAAGTAGAATTTGAAAGTTTTTTAAAATGATTTGAAAAGTGTTCGAAAGGTCTGCTTTTAAAATAAGAGATCAGGTGGCAGAATGAAGAGAAAAATCAGAACAGGAAATCAAGCTATTGATGAGGAACAAGTAATAGGCCGAAACTTTGTGTTTTCTTTCTTCTTTTTTTCAGCATGGAATAAACCTTTTACTTGTTCCTTTGCATCCTACGCATGCTGACGCATCTACCCACCTGAACTACTCAAGCTATTGATGCTTGGTACAGAAGAATTATGGGGGGCTGACAAATCAATTATCAAACACTACCAGAATATTTACAAATGGCAATACAATAATTTGGAAAAACAGGCAAAACAAAAGGGCCATCATAACAAATTGTCCTAAGCAAAGCATTAGTGGGTCAGAGATCGTCCATTGCAACTTTTTGCAGATAACCAGGATAAAAATCAAATTAAAGGCAACTGAGTAAACAATGACTAAATCCAGAATCAGAATGATGGAGTTATTTACAAGCTGAATAATCGGATATCAATCAGAGTAGAGAAATTAATTTATAGTCATTTGGGGGTTTGTGATGCAGTTTTATATAATAAGAAGGAAAAGGGCAGCAAGAGCAGGCATGAGCAGTCAAGAAAAAGATGAACAAATTGAAGAGTTGAAGTTGTTACAGACTTGATGTCAACCAACTAACAAAATAGGTCAACCGCAAATATCTTTAGAGTTTTTTAAAGAAGACTTGTTGCTTGAGTTTAATGGACACAGATTGTGGGGGAAAAAGTAAAAGGATTGGAGATAATCTTAGTGACAGATGCAGGACAGAAGTTTGTAGAATTGGATTCTGAAGAGCTAACAGTGGAGGATAGAGCTCTAACACAAGTGAAAATACAACTATATAGGTCAATATCCAGGGCTCCACAGTAGGTAAAAGCCCATACTGCACGAAATTATCAGAAGAGTAGCGTGGAATACCGCAGTACGTGATTGGCTGGCCAAAATGACCGACTGGCGGCACTCGTGGTGCATTGCTTGTTAGTGAAATGTTTGCTTCATTTAATATGTTTACTGTGCAAATTAATAACAATATTTAAAGATGTAATTATATTCATATAGCTCAAATTATTACCGTGGTACACTTTCTTTGTAAACATCATTCACCTGCGATTACTTCAAAACATTTTGCCTGTCCTTTTCAGCAAGAGCTTAAGTTGTCATGTGGCACGTTGATGTAATGGCTTTGATGTGTGACCTGCATGCTGGAGGTTGAGGGATTCAAGCCCAGCTCTTGGCATGAGTTTTCTTTGAACAAATAATTTTCTTTCTTTCATTTCTTTGAAAAACAAAAATAGTAAATATTATCGACACTATATTGAAATTGTTGGTATTTCTAAATATCACAACATGTGCAAAGTTAAATGATTAATTAATAACAATTTATTATTTAATTTGTCTGTTCAGGGGGATTGAGCAGAGTGATGGAGAGTGAAATAAATGACCGCCGGCACTTTTCCTTCCCCCCTGGTGCAAGGTGATAATGCGGAAAGTGTTTTTTTTTATATTTTACTGGGAGTGTGAACATTGAGTGAGTGCATGGGGTGCACAGTGAGATTAACACAGTGTAATTAGTGAGATGGATAATTTAACTAAATATGTTGACAAATGTCTGAATTTCACAAGGCAAAATTGTATCTAGCTGTGAATCTTGCTTCTATAAAATAAATCAAATTTAATCAGTTTAATGTTTAACATGCTGTAATACACAGTTTAAAATTATTAAAAGTCTGAACAGTATACAATTTAAATTCTGTAACTGGCAAAAGATTGTCCCTCAATATTGACATCTCGAATCTCAGGATTCGAAACTGGGCATTTTCTGCCTACAGCCCAAGTGCTGCACATGAGATGTTCAGCTCAGATCAGCTAAGTCCATCTCCACCTGGTGGTATTATAAGGTATTTCACCCTATTTGAAAAAAACATGCGGTACTTTGCAGTTTGTTGTGAATCATCCACTGCAGTTAAGCGCAGCATACGTCACACTTTTGTAATGGCTGAAACTGTACATGCCAATAAAGATTTCATTGCACTTATGGCAATAACCTAAACTGGATCAAACTGAACTGAAAAGACAAATACAAGGGAGAGAAGGGCATTATACAGTATATATAGTATTAATAATGTTTAAGTGAGGAAATTATGTCACAGTTGATTACAAATTAGGACTGATTGGACTTGTCTGCTGTCATCTGTCCAGGACTTTCACTATAAATTCCATTTGTCTTTATTCTGATATCACACGAACCACTATTATTGCACACAGACAGAGACCAACAACTAATTGTTCATTAAAGTACTCTTTGCAACTACTGTACAGTATATGTATTTAGATTTGAAATAGAAAAGTGTTTGCATGCTTATGCAAACATGACTTTTCCATTTTTCTTTTTATATAATCTATTTACATCATTTCCTTTGACTAATGCCAGAGAATCACACCTGTTTTAGCAGTCATAAACAATGGGTACTGTGTATCTTGCAGTACTTAATTGAAATAAGTTGCTATTTTGCGTTAAATGTAGGGTTCACCCACCTGTAAAAGGTTTGAAATGAAATGTTTGTGGAATTCTTCTATTCAGAGCACTACACTGGATCTGTTTCACATCTATTTCCAAATAATAATACCAAAAATCCTTTGTAAAATATCCTGAATTAGATCACAACACTTTTACAACAATAGGCAGATTTTAACAAGCTGAGAGATCATAATAATAATAATAATAATTGCTTAATAATAATATAGCGCTTTTCTGGACACTCCACTCAAAGCACTTTACAGGTAATGGGGACTCCCCTCAACCACCACCAATGTGCAGCATCCACCTGGATGATGCGACGGCAGTCATAGTGCACCAGAACGCTCACCACACATCAGCTATTAGTGGGGAGGAGAGCAGAGTAATGAAGCCAATTCATAGATGGGGATTATTAGGAGGCCATGATTGGTAAAGGCCAGTGGGAAATTTGGCCAGGACACCAGGGTTACACCCCTACTCTTTTCGAGAAACGCCCTGGGATTTTTAATGACCACAGACAGTCAGGACCTCAGTTTTACATCTCATCCAAAGGACAGCACCTTTTTAAAGTATAGTGTCCCTGCCACCATACTGGGGCATTAGGACCCACACAGACCACAGGGTGAGTGTCCCCTGCAAGCCCCACTAACAATAAGCCGCAAACTTAGTTTTTCCCAGGAGGTCTCCCATCCAGGTACTGACCAGGCTCACACCTGCTTAGCTTCAGTGGGCTGCCAGTTGTGAGTTGCAGGGTGATATGGCTGCTGGCTGCTGGTTTGCATCATTGAAGTTCTAAATCTTCGTCAGATAAATTGCTTACATTTTCTTTCCTGCATACTCTTTCATTGTTAGTCCCAAAAAGATTACAGATGAAGTATTGCTTTAGAATGTTTTTTTTTTCTGCTTGACAACACACAGACTGGAATATTAGCTGGCAAAAGGTACCTACTGCTATTTATTCAGAAAGATGCCACAAAGCTCATGCAATGCTTTGCAAGCTAATGTGTTACAACAGATATTTACTTCTATAAATATAACTTATATAACTTCTCTTGTTAATAACATTTTCTCTTAATACATAGAACACGATACTTAATTTGTAAATTGTTACAACACAACCACAAATTGAGACATGCACAATTATGCACTACTTTCTTATTCATGTGGCCCTTAGCAAGAATACAGAATTCATGGGATTTGTAATGCTGATCATATACCATAGTACAGTACACTCCTTTACCTTTTCTTTAAGGTTTCTATTTGTAAAAGCAATGGTATTTTTTTTCAATACACTAAAGACCAATTTGTACCTTACCCTAGCACAAGAAACTTTTTATTGAAAATAAGAATCTTACAGAGACCTTGATGTCATTAATGTTATTTATTGACAAACCAATCTTGTTTCCTCATTTAAAAGCAAAGTGTCCCTTTGCTGACAATGGTGATATTTGTATGGAGGTCATACCAAAGTTCTATGAACAATTTTCATCTACTATGTTGAGAATTGCAATTCTCATAACACCATCCAGACATCAGATGAAGAAAATGGATTTAAGATGACAATATTTGTACACGTGTTAAATATTACAAATATTTTTCTTTTGCCTGAAGCTGCCTAAGGTTTGAAAAATTCAAATCTACTGTACTTACATATCACCCCTTCCATGTGTCTATCTTTATGATATTTATTCTAATGGTAATTTAAAAAAAAAAGTGAAAAGAAAAATTACTGATTGTAACTATGGTAATGATATTGCTCTGATGTTATTCCATTTACTAAACTATGAGAAGACAACTTTCTTTAGGAGCCTATCCCTGTCCTGACATTCAGATGACCAACAGAGTTGATGGTGAATGATCATGGCTTCAGTGCTTGCTGGAGAATGTGTCTCCTAATTGAAACATCTCCTCAAAACAACATTTTTTAGATCAGTTCAATCCTAAATTCAAGTGTCTTTTTAGCTATGTTCCAGCCATGTACTGTAAAGCAAGAATGATAACTTCATGGTAGATCATTGGTTTAATCTCTGTTTTGGTGACACAACAAATACCTGCTTCCCAATGTGGTCAAAAGCTTGATTAACTTTTGTGATCCATCTGTGAAAGATAACTCCCAATATATAGGAGTAATACATTTTGAATGTTCTCTCAATGTAATTAATGACACTGGAGCGAGCGTGCCGATGGAGATTTTTTGTCTTTTGAAGTTAAGTCTAAGTCACATCTTCTCATATGTTCCAGTAAATGTGATGACAATTGTCAGGGGATCCTATTCTGTCAAAACACATACAGTACTGCAGCCTTTTTCGGTGAACTGGAGTTCCATGACCGAAGTTAGAGTGGTTTGAACTGGAGTTGGAGGTTACATAATGCCCTGACTATTTGGTAAGTCAGCTGTTGGTCAAGTTCCAAACGTGTCTCACATTGGGTTTTGTGGGGTAGATTTGAATATACCACTTCTTGTCATTGGATTGTGGGTTGACTTGATAGTCTTTGTATGTTGACTGCCTCACTTTCTTTGATCAGGATTTCCCCTTCCTCAGAGGTGTCAGAGAGATTGGTGCTTGTGGCAGTAATGAAACCACACATACAATATTGCTTATGTCTGCAAGATGTTGAATTTTCTTTGACTTGTACAGTATATTCTGTACTTGTGTACTTGTGTTTTTAGGTGGGGCAGCTTTTATGCTTTTCATGCACAAAAAGCCTCAAAAATGTTCATTAGAAACATTATTGTTTCCTAATTTAAAAGAAAAGTCTCTCTTTGCTGTAAATGGTTATGTTTTACTCAAGGTTATTCCCAAGTTCTATGAACAAAGATCCAGACATCACTATCCTTATCTTGTTGCATTTAACCAAAGAACTTGAGTCTTCAAACTCAAACAAAAGACTTGTAGATTGTGCTAAGGATAGAAGATGCTCCTGTGTGACATATTTTATTGCGGTGTAACAACTGTTTCTACAATACCAGCTTCTACACATACTGTGACAAAATGAGACCTTGATCCAATAGCATTAGGACCAAGATGATTGGGTAGTATTTTATCTGGGATATTTCATGTGGTACTGTACATTTAATTCTGCCTGTTCTGTTGTTGAGGATTTGATTGTCAGATACTTAGTTGCTGGGTATGGAGGTTAGAGGAATGCTCTAATCTTCTGTAATTCACCCTGCAAGTTTGACCGTACATTACTATTACTCACGTTTCATGGCAAGGACAATCTAATGGAGGAACTCTAATAGAGGATCAATGGAGTGTTAAGGATTTAGTAGTGCTGTATGTGATCCTAACTAATGATTAATTACCTGTTTATTAAAGCCCAGATTGTTCTCATATATAACTGGTAATTGAGTTATTCAGTGTCAATATCATGTTTGCTATGCATTTTAAATATGTTTGCAATCCCTAAACTGAAGTGTTATTGGAGTGACTTTAAGTTGTCTATTGTTAAATCATGCACCTCAGTGAATGATTGTTATATATAAATATAACTAAGGCAATAAATTAGGTTCCACCATGTAACCATAGTTCATGAAACAAATAAGATGATTTTTTTTAATTAGTGTGTCCTATAGTAAATCTGCAGTATTGTAAAGAGTTATGCAACCAGAATGTGAAGATCTACTTCTGGGTATGGTATTGAAATTAATTCTAATTTACTAAATTTACCTTTACTAAATCACAGACAACACACATTTATGCAGATGCTGCAATTTTATAAACTGATAATAGGAGCATAATAAGTTTTATTTTTAGGTAAACATTGTTAAGTAATTTGCTTTAAGCATATCAGGTTTACAAAAAAGCCAGAATGTACAAGTATATTAGTTTTAGTTTTAGATTTTATTATCAAAAAACCCTGCTGAAATATCCAAATACAAACTTCATTGTGATCATTCAGGTTTCTTTAGAAAATGAGTATAAGTTTCTTACGGGAGTTTTCTAAAGACAGCAACAGCGTACTGTTTAAAAGTCAGCATCACCTGGGACAAGGCAATGAGAATGAAGGCATTTCATCCTAGTCAATGTATTCTATTCTTATCTCAATTCTAGTGCAAGGATCAGAGGGAACTTAAACTGCATAATTTAAGTGAATGGCCCCAGTTAAAAACAGGTCAGAAGACATCCTTGATCATAAAAAATGAATAACTCTGATAATGTTTAAGCCATATCCAATTGTGAATTGCCCAGAATTTGCTCATGTTTGGCATGAAAGTCCATTTTCTTCTATTGTACAGTAGATAAAAATAACAAGGATGTTTAATCTGGGAAACTTTAAAGGGATAACATGAAAGTAAAGATAAATATTGGTTAAACTGCAGTTCCTAGAGGTGAAGGATCGTGGTGCAACTCAATTGCAGATACATTAAAAACTACATTGTATTTCCAGTGAATTACATTTATGAAATTCAATTTTTTTTTAAATTCAATAAAATTGCCATTATTATTCAGGGCATACTGTACCAGATACAATTAGTCTTAGTGTAGAATTTGCATTCCCATTAGAATTATGTATTCAGTAACAGTGCTCAAAGTGAACCACAGAAGTAAGCCAAATCACTGAGAGTTACTTTCTGTCATTCGTTATGAACAGTTATAGGAATGAACATGCTGGGATTTGGCATGGAGTCTAGAGAGTAAAAAAGGGCTGACTTGATGCTTCAGCAGGGGGATCACAGATAATGCCAAGGGGACATAAAGAAAATGCAGCTGAGGAGTGAAGTTAAAAGATTCAGAGAAAAGTTGTTATAGTACAAATGAAAATAAAATGTAACAGGACACCAAGCAGCTGGGTTGAGCCACCACTGACAAGTTCATAAAAGAACATTACATTAGCGGGACTGTATATTAGCCAGCGACAGATCAGGTTCTCTCTTGGTTCTGAACCTACTAAAAACAAAACATTTCTATAGTATAAAAAATGTACTTCAGCAAAAGCAAAAGTAATATTAAAACTAAACTAAAAATATTAAAAGTAAAAACCCCATCATGTTGTCCTTTTATTGAATTGTGTAAGGTAATATAATATTTTTAATAATAAAAACAATTTCAAGATCAATTATAATGTTTGGATCAATGTTAATGGGTACTCTCTAAAAGGGTTTTACTTACTTTGCCAAAATATAAACAAAAAATAGCATTTTATAGATTTTAAAAATCTGTTTAATTAATGGCATAGTTCCACAGCTGAGTGTTCTAAAATCCTTAGTATCTTGCAAAAAAAAGGGTTTTGTTTTTAAAAATAATGTCTGTGATACACTGAGAGTGGGGAGCCATGGGAACTTTGAATAGGCTGGTCTTGGGGAAAGCACAAACACAGCTGTAATAAAAGACACTGCTCTTTTATTGAAAGTGTAAGGGAAAAAAAGAAACCGAACAAACTTTTTTAACTTTTTATAGTTATATATAGCTATATTTTCATCTCCATAAACCCTGGGCAGCTAAACTGCTTGTCAGCATCCTAAGAATAAGCTCTTTTTTCACTAAACCAAAAGCGTTCTTCTGAAACCTCACAATCCAGATAAGTCAACAGTTGGTCAGTCAGAAGGATTCCTCATTCCCTCTGGTGCTGGCACATAACAGAGTACTTGATATCTGTCTTAGATGTCAGGTACAGGCCATTGCTGGAAGCAAATATCACCCAACCAATTATCTTCCTTCAATTTGTCAGGTGATGGAGGGTGGCAGGTCATTGCCGACTGATCTTGGCAGAATTCAGTTCAGGCGAGAACCTGCATCTTGTCTCCTCCTACATCTATCTTATAGTGTTTGAACAAAAAAGTAAAGAATTCATAGTTTTCTTACAGTAGAGACAGTGTACCAAGAAAAGTGCTTCATAAAAGTAAAGACTGATTTATTGGGCATGTGACTGATTACTTGATTGATTCAAGCAGTTACAAAATGCCATCAAGTGTTTAGTCCAATAGATCTTTTGTCTTTCCTTAATCATCTCTTATTCTACTTATACTGTATCTCCCAGCAGACACTTACAGGAAGCTATAGATTTCAAATGCAATCAACATGCTATACATATCTGACAAACAGGAGAGAAAGTGGCCTAATGGAAAATAATTCCCATATGCTTTTTTAATAAATATTAAAAATGATTCTGTGCAGCTTACTGTTGTCAACAGCAAGTCTTTGGTACTGTAAGTAATTGCTCATGATAAGTAATGAACTTAATTCAGTCCTAGTCACGCAAGCAACAGACATCTCATATTGCCCTGTTAAGATGAAGTGTATCTACAAGAAACTAATGCAGTGTGCTGCAGAACATGATGAAAGAAAGTATAATGAACACACAGTCCTCTAAGTTATTCACTACTCCTGAATATTAAAATAAGTGAATATGCAGGTACAGAACTGGTGTTAGAATATAAATGTACTTTATGTTTTTCAAAATTATTGCATAAAATAAATGTCAATACTATAAAGCAAACAGAAAAAATGTGGTCTTGAATCTGTGTGTTGATTCTTGTTAATTGGGTATAGTTTGGTTCCATGAAACAGTATTGTGTAACTGTATAAGTTTAGGATTTTCACTGAGTGAGTCAAATCTGGACTGACAAAAGAGTTTAAACATGGAAGAACACACAAAAACACTGAGGAAAGAAGAAGAAAGCAGTTAATGGAGTGAGACAAGAAAGAAGATTCTACAATGTTCAGCACCAAAGCAATGCAATCTTAGTGCTTTTTTTTTCTTCAGAATTGTCCTTAGGAAATTAGACATGGGGCACTATATATCCCATGCCATGTTGTTTTTCATGTTGTTCACCTCACACAGAAGCTGTAACACTGATAAAAACATACTTGGACCTTTGTGTTACACAAAACAAACATAACAGTATCAACTGGATACAGATAACAGGCTCCAAAACATCCTACATCCTAAAAAGCCTACTATGCTGTACAATACCTGTACTGTAGCTATTATTTTTAAAAAGAAAATACCTGAAAGAGCACATGAAGATGACCAATAGTAAAAGCATTTTCTCTCTTATTACACTTTAAAATATTTTTCTTTGTTTAGAAACCCATAATGCTAATACTTTTGTGAAGGTCTCTTAGCTACCAATGTTAATGGAACAACTACAGTAGCTTCAACGGCTAGTGTTTTTTATTTAATGCACCAACATGCAATTATCTTTGTTGTGAAATCAGATTAATGAAATCTAGTAGAATTCTCTGACAGTTTAATTAAATACAAGTATAATTCAGGGGTGTTATAATGGAAAATTAGCATTAGTATTTAGTACTGTGAGTCCAAGCTTCCTTTTGGTTGATCAGACTTCAGCCTATTCTTTATTATTGATTTATTTGTTTGATAGTTAAATAGAAAGATTTTTACCCATTTACACAAGGGGATAGTTTTGTGATGCACTGTAATCAGAATGAAAGTACTGTATGTTTGCTAAAGAATTACAGGCCCCAATGGAGATTTGAACCCTCAACCTTCCAGAAAGCCCGCAGAGCCCTAAACCCCTGCTTAGCACTGCTGCCTGTCATGAATACTGCACTGGTCATCTGACTCTTCTTTTATATTGCTATGTACAGTACACACACCATGGGTGAGATATGCGGCGATGACAACAAACCTGGACAATACTTGAATTCCTAAAAAGGCCACCGTGAAGGCTCACTTGTTGATTCCTGTCTGCTTCTCAGGTTGGCTTGAGTGCAAACAAACTCATTTTCTTGGCAGTTTCCCCTCCTTTCTCTGCTCTCAGCAGCTCTCAGCAGAGTTTCTGTAAATCTTGTGCCAGCTATCAGTAGAACAATTTTTGTGTTCTACTACAGAACACGAGGACATATGTCTTTATTTCATCTGATGCTCTAAACACCTCAGTGTCAGCACTAGTACTAGTTTCAGGAAGCAAAATAAAGTTATCGAACTCCAAAAGACAGCAATGCCCCCTTAAAAAATCATACTAAAATTAAAAAGATAAATGCAGCTTGTTGTGGAAGTACATGTAGTTGTGACCATAAAACAAATGACTAAAGATTAAATGTAATACAAAAAATGTTCATTTTTAACATCAGTTATTGTTTCTTATCAAGGCTGCTCAAATTGGCACTATTGGAAGCCTCTGTTTGGGTCCAATTCATTTAAGCATCTCTATGTAGTATCTGAGTTAAATACAGTATGTCATCAGCTTTCATTTCTATAAGACATTCACGTTTATGTCTTCATTAAATCCGCCATTAATCAAACTCTGAATCTCTTCTTAAATAATGTTAAAAAATGATGGCACTCACTGTAAACTTCTGAAATCATAATAAAACCATGGTTATGCTGTTTGACTGTTTAATTTAGATAAACAAATGCATAAAACACAGTTTAACTGTTAATGGTTCTGGCATCAGACTAATTACTCAGGTCAGCAATCAAGGTGTCATTTTTTACTTAAGCCTTTCATTTAAAGCTACTTTTAGCAATGTTGTGAAAGCATGTTTTTTGTCTTAGAAATACTGCATTCATTTGTAAGTGTTTCCCATCTATTGGAAAATGTTAATGTTAATGCTTGTGTTGTTTTCAGGTTTCAATATTGTAATATATTGTTGGTGTACTGTAACTATCCAAACAATTTGTTCTTAACAAATTGCAGCAAGTTCAGAACTCATTGTTCACATGAAAACCAAAACTAAAATGCATGAGCATACAGTATGTCACTTCTCTTAACTTCCTTCTTTGTTGGGTTTTAGAACAAGATTCCAAGTACTACTATTCACCTTTATTAAAGGCTTAAATGGTTTGGTTCCTAATGGCATTATTAATTTCCTGTACTTGTCAGTTGCACTCTTTTGACTGTGGTCTTATTTCAGTTCATACTATGGCTATGAGTATTGGGAGAATTTCTGTTCTGTTGCTTTAAGGCAGGTGGAATGATCTTACAGTACATGTGACTGCTCTCAAATCTTGTCTTAAAACGTAACTGTCGTAAATGTCTTAAAACTTAATTGTCGCAAATGTCTTATATATATACTGTATATTATACTATAATGTTTAACGTTTCAATTTGTATATACAGTACCTACCCTTTTTTGTTTTATTATAAAGTTCCTTGAAATGATATACAGTTTTACAAAATTTGCTACTGTACAGCATGTAATACAAAATCTGGATCCAATTGTTGCAATGATGCAATTGTTGTTTTTTTTTAGTTACTGGTTTTGCTCCTTTACTTTTCTTTTTTCTTAGGGCAAATGAAAGTGACTGTTTTTTTTTGTCCTACAATGTCCCAGCTGATGGAATCTCTCATATTTCAGTTCCTCTAAAATCAACTTAGCTGTTAAAAGTACCTTTACTTTTCCTTACAGTTCAGATATCAATCTATGAGAGACCTAGTGAAATCAGTTTAATTTATAGCCTCCAAGGTACTCTAAAGAGTGATTTTAAATTAAGTTTTTTGTACACTCACCTAAAATGTAATGAGCTCAGGACCACTGTAAAAATGAAATGCTTTGGCCTTAAATATAATCTTCTATTAACATAACATTTGACAGAAATATTTTGCCCTAAAAAGAGACTCTGACTGTCTTCTGTATTTTATATGGTTGTAAAAATGATAAACCTTGGGTTGGAACTTCAAGTGAAAAGCCACACTTAATACAGCCATCATGAGGAGAGGTATCCAGATAACCAGTTTGAAACTACAACTAATTTTTACAGCAAGAATGACTGAATGATTAACATTAATCAAAATAATGATAACACTTACCAGTAAAAATGTCAGAAAATAACCTGGATGCATTTAATTAATACAATGGCTTAAAGTAATGAAAATATGTCTTTAGGAACACTAGCATGACTAATATACCTGTAGTTCAAGTACAGTAGGTAGCTGCATCAGCTTGCGTAGGCTGCAAAGAAGGTTCCACAACCAAAACATTGTGTTCCTTTCTTTTCTTTTCAGCATGGAATAAACCTTTAACTTGTTCCATTACTAATATATACTGTATACGGTACAGCCTGTAAAGAAGCTGTCAGCTTCAAACACCACACAAGGCAACTTGTTCTGATATCCCACAATACTGTGTTTAAAAAAGTGCCTTTTGGACCCAGTTTCACATCTAAGAAATTTCCACTTGGGACCTCTGGTTTGTGTTTTACTGTTGATTCTGAAGAAATTCAAAGTGTTATCTTTGTCAATAGACATGACAATTGTGAACAGGTACACCAGGTTTGAGGAAAAAGATTAAACTCATTCTCCCTTACAAAGTAGAATATCCATGTATTTGGTTGTTGGTCTCTTGACAGATTCCAGAGCAGCAATTATAAGTGTTTATTTTTGTTATTGAGTTATGACCTTGTCTTGGTTAGAAGACAACATTATGTGTCAAAATGTGTCACCTGAACATCTTACATGGGCTCTTATAGCTCATATTTTGTGTTCTTACAGTATATCATATATTACCAAAATTTAATAATCTCCACTTGTGTACATTAAATGTGTGACAAATGTGTGCTAAATCTTGATTTTTTAAAAGTTATTTTAGATTTCTTTGTATCTTTAACTATGGTCTCTAATCTAATATTTTTCTTATCACCTGCAGGCGTTCAATTCTATTACCTGTAACACTTCTGCCTCTTCTATGCTAATGCTGTTTAATATTGTTTTTGCTCAGGCTGGGGAATGCTGTCTGTTCTCTCCTTGGTAAACAGTTAAATGTTCATTTATTAGTCAGTTCCCTTTCATTGTCTTTAAGCTTCTCATTTCTACCTCTGAGACATTTTACCCTTTACGGATTTTTCTTGTTACAGTATTGAAAAAAACTTATTTTATTCTCCAAATTAACATGATTTTCCCTCTTTCAACTTTTCTAATATCCTTTTTACCCATGCTACCCATTATGTGTAAAGCATCTTATAAAGTGCATTATTTCTGCTTCCATTTTTCTGAATTGATTGAACTGGGTGGTCCAGTGGTTAGCTTTACTACCTTGTAGTGCTAGGGCTCTGGGTTCAATCTTGTCTGTGTGGAGTTTATATGTTCTCCCTGTCTTTGTGTGGGTTTTACCTCCAGGTGTTCTGGTTTTCCTCCACAGTCCAAAGACATACAGTAGTTCTGAGAAAATTGGCCCTGGTTGAAAGTATTTGCATGTGTGTTGGTACTGAAATCTGTCTGCCCTGTGATGGACTGGCATCCTGACTGGCTCCCCTGCAACCCTAAATTGGAAGAAGGGGTTAGAAAATAGATGGATGATTTATTAAACTGTTTAGGTCACTGGTTCTTATCCTTTGATCTACTTACTCTAGTAGATCGTATTATGCTTAAAGCACATATCCTGTGTTTTAAGCATAATACTTTCAAAGTGTTGCAATGAATCATAACTCTCCTACCCTCTTTTTACTTCTCTTCAACTTAGTCTCATTCCTTCATACACTTTCTTATGGAATTGTAATTTTTTGGTCTGGACCTGTATGGTTTCAAAGTATATTTCAATGTATACCACATTACGATTACAGATCCATAATGGTTCTCTCACCTCTGTCACCTGTTTCCCATATTCTGTCTTGACTATCTGAAAAGACTTGATCAATACAGGCACTCCCTCTTGGTCTTCAAGAAATTTTAACTCCTGTACGTCCAGCAAGGTTCTTAAGATCTCTATAGGATCTTCACCTACCATTTAAAGAATTTACAGAGATAATCATGACATCGCTTTTGGAGGGTTCTTCAACTTTTATAGTCAACTGTATTTGCAAACTGCCCCCAGAACCTACAGTAACATACATCACTGTGTGGAATGGGAAGCAGGCCATAGCCTTTATTACAGGTACAGTAGCTACAACTTTTGAATTCTATGCTCTTGTCCTGTGAGATTTCCTTCCCAGAAGCTGTAGTGCTCTCCACACATTTAAAATTCTACAGAGGTATCAGTACCAATACTTATGTAGGCTTTGAAGTAAGATGCTACTCTCCGAAAAGTTGCCTGACAGCCAGTGATATTGCAGAATGTATCATGTGAATAAATTATAGTGAATAAATATGCCAAATAGTAATTTTCAAATGTTTACTGTATATACAGTAATTACGGTATGTGTACTTTATCTCCTTTTCAATGAAAAAATGTAGAAGTATAGGTAATCACATCTGCCTCAAAGCAATCCTAACAATTTAGTTTTTAATTCAGCATCGACGTTATATCAGTATGACTCTTGCAACTCTATATACAACTCTAGCAAGACATACTCTGTCAGGAAAGTGTTGAAGTTAAGCTGCAGTAATCTATTTTCTTTCATTTCTCCTTTCTTGATATTTTTCTATATCTTGGTGATTACATTTTTTTCTCATTGTCATAATTCTAACAAATTACATCAATAGCATGGGCTGCATAGTGTACTTTGAATAGTGAGATCTAAGAAATCAATATCATTTATGACACTTAGACACAATCCCACCAATTATATATTTTATCATTGTTCCTTCATCTTCATATAAATCTAGACACCCTTCATTGGTGTTTTTCCACAATGTGAGCCAGATGGCATGACATGTCAAGTCAAGAGTCTTTGGACAACTTTTACTGTGCAACAACACCCACTGATACACACTGGAAACTCTAACTGAATTTATTTACACCCAACATTAACAAAGCAGTTTCCCTTTACTTTAGTAATGCCAATCTATAACACAAGCCTGTAATGCAGAAATCAGACACCAGTCCGAGGGCTTCCACACAAAGGCTTTTAGACAAAGAACACAAAAAATTAATAACCCCAGAGGTTAAAGCTTTGCAGTTTTGCTATCTGTTATCTAGAGCTAGAGAAACTGAAAAAAATAGTTGGCACTCATATTATAATAAAATTAATTGCTTATACTTATATACTGTAGCTGTCACTTATATAGCGTTTTTCTGGACACTCCACTCAATGTGTTTTACAGGTACAGGCGATGGCAGCCGTAGTGCGCAAGAACACTCACCAAACATCAGTTATTGGTGGGGAGAAGAACAGAGAATTAAAGCCAATTCATAAATGGGGATTATTAGGAGGCCATGATTGGTAAGGAAGGGCAAATGTGAAATTTGGCCAGGATGCCAGGGTTAGACCCCTACTCTTTTTGAGAAACACCCTAGGATTTTTAACAACCACAGACAGTCAGGACCTCAGTTTTACGTCTCATCCAAAGGACAGTGCCTTTTTAAAGTATAGTGTCCCCGTCACCATACTGGGACATTAGAACCCACATGGACCGCAGGGTGAGCGCCCCCTGCTGGCCCCACTAACATCTCTTCCAGCAGCAACCTTAGTTTTTCCCAGGAGGTCTCCAATCCAGGTACTGACCAGGTTTACACCTGCTTAGCTTCATAGGATTGCCAGTTGTGAGTTGCAGGGTGATATGACTGCTGGCATATTCTTAGCATATTGTAGAAAAACAAGTCCTTTGGACCTTTCTTACAACTCTCACCAGATTTGTATACCCTAGTAACAATAGTAAGGACTTTAGGAGATCGCAATTTTAGAAATTCAGATCATAAAATCTTCATGATCACAGAACTGAATCCTACTGTACCATTGTCAGAATAAGTAAAGTAAAAACTGCACCACCTTTATCTACTGTATGTACACCTCTTTCTAAACATCACAGACTACTGTAAGGTATTGTTTAGGGAAGCATCCAACTATTAGAAGAAAGCCACTTAATTTCTACTAAAGGAAGGAACAAACTGAAAATGGGATGCCAGTCTATTATAGGATGCAGACAAACAAGCAGACTGGGACGATTTACAGACACCAATCAAACCTAACCAGAACTTATATGAATGGTGGGTAGAAACATGAGCACCTATACAAAATCTGCATGGAACTGTGGAGAACCGCTAATTCCACATACAATGTGGAATAATTTGAAATCAACTTTAGAACCCAGGACCCAGGAGACAGCAGCACTAATCACCCTCTTCCATTGGGTGGTGCAGTGGCTCTGTGGCCAAGGATCTGCACCTTTGGCTAGAAGGTTGCTGGTTCGTATCCTGCAGCCGGCAGAGGAATCCTACTCTGTTGGGCCCCTGAGCAAAACCCTTAACCCCAACTATTCCAGGGGTGCTGTATAAATAGCTGAGCCTGCACTCTGACCCCAAGCTTCTCTCCCTGTCTGTGTGTCATGGAGAGCAAGTTGGGGTATGTGAAAAGACAAATTCGTAATACAAGAAATTGTATATGGCCAATAAAGTGATCTTCTGATCTTCATCTTCTTCTAACTCACATGCTACCATACCCAAGAAACCATGCAAACACTAACATTATACTGTAGTTGTTACTCTACAGTTACACAAGCCATACAAATGAAAAACAAATAAAAACTAAAAACTCTTTGTTCTATATGTGTCTGAGTAAGTGATTCTTAACCTGAACCAGGTATGCTTTTCTTCACACTTTTAACAGAGGATTCCAAGTGACAATGAGTCAAACCTATTGATTACAGTTTATACTGACATACCTGACATTGCTCATAAGCATAAATACTATTAATCCCTCAGGGTGAAAATGGTAAATGACAGAGTATAATATGAAACAGTGAAATATTATGAATAATCAGATAGTGTGTGGAACGGATAAAATGTAAATTTAGATTTTCAGCATGCAGACATAATAATAATAAAAATAATAATTGCTTACACTTATATAGCGCTTTTCTGGACACTCTACTCAAAGCACTTTACAGGTAATGGGACTCCCCTCCACCACCACCACCACCAATGTGCTGCATCCACCTGGATGCCAGAATGCTCACCACACATCAGCTATCAGTGGGGAGGAGAGCAGAGTAATGTAGCCAATTCATAGAGGGGGATTATTAGGAGGCCATGATTGGTAAGGGCCAATTGGAAATTTCGCCAGGACTACCCCTACTCTTTTCGAGAAGCACCCTGGGATTTTTAATGACCACAGAGAGTCAGGACCTCGGCTTTACATCTCATCTGAAGGACAGCACCTGTTTACCCTGTTTACTCTACTGGGGCATTAGGACTCACATGGACCCCAGGGTGAGTGCCCCCTGCTGGCCCACTAACACCTCTTCCAGCAGCAACCTTAGTTTTTCCCAGGAGGTCTCTCATCCAGGTACTGACCAGGCTCACACCTGCTTAGCTTCAGTGGGTTGCCAGTTGTGAGTTGCAGGGTGATATGGCTGCTGGCTATAAGGAAAACATGTCCTTATACCTTAAACTGACCTTACATTGTCAAGTGAACTTCAGCAACACCAGTATGCTATGAGCTGAAGAAAAGAACATGATAGACAGACAAATATCTCAATAAAAAAGTTTACTATGGCTCTGCAGTAGTTAAACATAACTAATTGTGTCACTGTGTGAGGTAGCATGATCTTTGGCTATTCTAAGTAGTCGGTATCTTGGGGAATAAGAATCACCAAGGCAGTAAATGGCAGATAAATACTGTCATTTGTGTAAAACACACAGAACACACCATCCAAAACAAAGCTGAAAGACCAGTTCTTTGTTGAGCACTGCCTGAGGTTATTACAGATCCTCCTCTCACCAAATCTAGGCAGATATGATACCTATCGGCTTCCACAATACAAAACATAATCCACATAACCAAGTCTGAATCGAAATTCAAGTTTTTTACCTTTACCAAAAACATCTCAGTTGATCTTTCACTCTCAATCATTCTCCTAATCCTGCTCTCTAAATAAGAAAGTGTTATTGGTTCTCGCTCTTCCATGTTGGCTGTCTGAAGCAGGCAGCAGATTATTTAAGCCATCATCAACAAGCCTTCTCTTCTTGATTATACCAAACCAATCAACTTTGCCTGGCTGGTCAGGTGACAATACTGCAGCTCATCCCCGCAGGCTTTTGTATAGTGTGACCATGTTCCACCATCTTGCTCCCCTTCCTGCTGAAATCCCACACCATTAATGATAATGCAAAGGCTGCTATGCGGAAAAAAAAAATGAAAACTAAAAATATTTATGTAGAACAAACAAAAAAGGGCAGAAGTAAATGAGGCCTCAATAGTACATCAGGTGGACACCTTGAGGAATTAGAAGAGAGATACTGTACTTATGTGAGAAACAAAGTTTTACTAGAGATATACAGTACCGTATTTTCCTGCCCTTTTCGATACTTCTACTGTATATCTCATCCTGTAACAGGCTACAGTATATAGAGTTTTCCAATAATTACTCATGAAGCTTGCCAGGCTAGGCTATTTTTAACTCCAATTAACATTCCTTATCCCTTTTTAGCCATCATGGATCAAAATATTCTTCTCTCTGACTTCAGGAGCACATTGTCATTACATGTAATGACAAACGCTTTTTTTTTCCTTGCAACTCTGGAGTTACTTTTGGTAAATCTATAAATACCAAAACTATGAATCACAGTCAGGGTAGTAGCCTTTAGGAGCAAAGCTGGAAAAGGAGCGATCTGGTAGAGCAAGCACTTCATCAAGAAAAAATGACTTAAACTAGGATTTCCCATTGCACCAGTCTCTGGGCACTAATAATGCTTTTAGGTACAAGTTCTCACGACTTCACAGCAAAAAATCCCCCCTACTAAGAAGCTGAGAAATTGTGCTTGTTACTGCAAAAAGGGAACTGAACAGTGACACAGGGCTTGTGACTCCCCATTAGCCGGCTGTGTAATCTGTCTCTGGTTGCCTGGGGTCCATTCTTCAAGCTGTCTGAATTGTTTCGCCATAGAACTTCATGTCACTACCTTAGCAGGGAGTGAAGGGGATAAGGATTTTTATCACTAGCTGATATAAACACCATCAAATCCAGTGTATAAGAAAGAAAAGGCAAGCTTTTGTGTACCACTACTAATGTTCCCCTCAGGCTCTGATTATAGCAGAATTCTTTTTTATGCAATATTCAAAGCAATCCACACACAGCTTTGTCCCTAGGAAGTAATATGGCCAGCAATGTATCTTTTCCTTCATAAAAAAGAATACTGTGTACTTTCTTTCTGATTGAGAAAGTCTCCCTAGAGGAAAGAAGGATACCACTAGGGTAACAAACACTTCTATGAAACAGTGTAAAGTGTTAAAATCTATAATGGGATAGGTTCTTGTACAGTATGTGTTGGGATATTTCCAAGGCAATTTTAAAGCTCATTTTTTTGCAATGCTGTATTTAGCTATGCCATCACTTCCATATATTATATTGTATATGCAATACAGTTGAAATGTATGTTATTAAGATTGAACTATTAAAACAAATACTTCATAGAGTATACCAGTGCCATAATATTACAAGTAAAGGTTCCTCTGTAATTGTGTGTTTATTAATTCTACTGTATGTTTATGTTAACACAAATATAAGTTTGTACACACTGATGTCCCTAATTATGAGACACAAAGAGTTCTGTATCCCGGATTGTCAGAAGTCTAGGACAATATGTGAGGTGATAAAGAGCAGAATGTGCTTTGAAATTTTACATTTTGGGCATTCCTTTTGGAATACATATGGTTTCCCTGTTTTCCAAAATGATCACAATTACTTCTTTATAGCTGGCTTGGAAGAGCATAGCTGAAAAGGATGTCATGAGCCACAGAAAAAAGGCAAGATGATTATGTAAAGTGTGTTACCAAAACTTGAAAAAACAAAGACTAGATGAAAGAAAATAAAAAATAACATATTGAGCACAATAGGGAATTGTTGGGTTTGTGGGAATGGATTGCAGCCAAAAAAGCAGAGCCAACAGCTAAGTGAAAACAGTTCTAGATTTCATGTAAGATGTAATTGGCCTATTCAATCTTTGGGGAAAATAAAGCATTGAAACAGCAACACTTAGAGGGTATGTTTCTGCAATATTTCTACACATATGAAGTAGAAATTAAAAGGGGTGAGCTGTTTGTGCTTATGACCTTGAAAATTTGCTTTATTTAAACTGAAAGTTATTTTGCAAGAAATCATATCTGTTCCATACTGTATATACTGTACATACTGTACATTTTGTTATTTGAATAAATACATCTTCTTTTGAGCACTATCAAATCCCAAAGAGATTGGTGGAGCATTATGCCTTTTTATGAGAAAACATAAGAAATGACTGTATATGTAATCTTTCTTGCAGGCCTGGAATGAGAAGTCTCTCTCACTGAGACAAATACTGAATTAGTGTGAGCTGCCCAGCAGTCACCTCACCCACAGAGTCCCAGTCTTGGCTTCACACTGTGCACTGGCACACATCGCCAGCAGGACCGCTCACTACTGCTCTTGAGAATGTTACCATTAGTCATTTATGTGCCTTTGGCTGACCAGCTTTTCCTCATTTATATTACTAAAGCCACAACCTTTCTGTTATCAAACAAGCTAACAAAGATCTAAAATGGCATTTGTTGTGCTGCTATTGTTGGTATTTTTCTGATTCAAGCTTACTCTGAAGGATTGAGAGGTGGAAAAATAAAAAAAATAAAAACACTTGATTTGTACCTTTTCTTTCCCCAAAACATTTTGCTAATAAATAGGGTGTACTGTATGACAAGACAGAGAACTGTATAATCATATGTACAGCTGCCCACAGTAATGCACAGAAGTGCCAGAAAACAGTGTGAAAATATGAGGAGAGAAACCCAGAATGCTGGAGCTGGCAAACTACATTGCTTTCTACCAGCAAGACAGCAGCTGCCTGCATGTTGCATTCTTTTACTGGAGCCTGAAAGTCACAGCATGTCTCTCTGGCAACACAGTGCAGTAGCACTCTACAAGAACACTTTAAAAACAGAAAATACTACAGACAATTTGTAAAACTGACATTCTTGTTGCAAAAGTTATTGATTGATTCTTACATTGATAACTGACATGGCATTGTGGAGATTTATTAGTGATTGTTTTTCTTTTCTGATTGGCAAACTGTTTTTGAATAACTGTACTAAAAAAAATAATTTCAGACAATGGCAGCTTGATGATGATGAAACAGACTGCTGAGGTGACATTGTGCTGTGTAAAGTACTTCGCATTGGAGCGTATCTTTGAAACCTTGTAATTCCAAACTTTAATGCTTTTTCCACCTTAAGCATGACATATGTTTTTTTATATTATGGCAGATTGCCAGCCAGCCTTCTTTACCAACACTGGGAAGCAGGAAATGAAGGTCCATCTACATATTGGCAGTGACCACAGAGAGCCACAGGATAAATTTGCCCTGAAGTCAGCAAACCTATTTTTTGTTCCTGTGATCATCCTTGCGGGTTTTAATTGGGGACAAGCTTGGTTTAATATTATTAAAAGCCATACCAATATCACTGAAAAATCTAATTTACTTACATATTGTTTATTTTGTACAGTATTTCTGAAAAAAGTCACATTTAAAAAAGTAAATTATAGTAAGCATTCTCAAATTCTTAAGCTGCATTTTTTTATCACTGACCATAGTAATAAAGCTGATGAACAAAAATCAGATTTTTGTGTAATAGAACACAGAAATGTTTTTGGTGTTTTTAACAAAGAAATTCTCAGCAAAACCTGAGGAAATTGCACTCAATCACTGCTTTAGAATCCTACATGAAAAAGAAGAACTATTTTTTCTAGTCTTGGTTGTTTTTTAATCTAAACTTTTATTGTATCTTATTATGTGTTTCTAATATAAAGCCATATTGCATAAGTCTAATGGTACAGTAATTAACATTTTTACATTATAAAATTACACTATAAAACTAAAATTACAAACCAGTGCAGAAGTGTTATCTCCAAAGTCAAGTTATCTCTTCTTAGTTACACTCTTGATTGTAGTTCTTGTGAAAGAGACATTTATTGCAAATTTATTAAACCTTCAAAACAGCCTCCAGGAATATACAATATTTTACAAAGAGATTACATGATATAACAGCACTCAGACACTGATGTGTAAGCATTAATATTATAATGTTTTCCACAATGTAAGCTTTTAACCTTTACCTTTAAACCAGCATTTAGAGTCAAGGCAAAAGATGAAATAAAATAATAACTTAAATGTCTTTATCTGTTATGTACAGCCCAAAGCTGATAGACCAATAAATCGAATCTCACAAAATAAAGTATGGCACATGTTGAAATGCGCACGAATGGTCAGATGCAGAATGAAAAATGCCAGATCAGTATCTCTTAGCAAAATTGTTTCATGCCAAAGGGAACGGCTCTTATTTGTGTCTGTGCCACTTGTAAGTGCCACACTGAGTAGACTAAGTGAAACAGGAGATCACAAGTCCACTAACCTAATATACACCTTGTTAATAATGCCCCAGTTTCTCATCGCCAGTAATTTATCTTTACTGCAGGGTAAACAAACTTGTTTTAATTATCTCTTGTTTGCTGGTATGTCTTTTTGTTAATCAAAATATTTTGTTCATTAATGCTTCATGATGATACATAACACCAATTATAATTAATCAAATTTCAAGATATTTTAAAGCTTCAGATCCAATTGTTTTGGTCTCACTGGTATGGTATCATCAGTGATTTGCCTTTATCTTATTTAATGTGGTACAGTAGCTTTTATTTTTCTTTCAAAAATGCAGCTGATTGTACTCTGTAAACAACAAAAGATGCAGAGATTTATCAAATAGATTTTTTTTACAGTGCAAAAATCTCAGATTTTATATGGTTAAGTCCACTTTTCATGGATTTCTGCTTCTTGTATAAATACAGTGTAACATGCAGAACCTTCTTCCCTGGTACTGACATGGTAAAGTACTAACATAATGAGGTACAAACTGAGACAGAAACAGGTTATCAACTGCCACATGCTTGACCTACAGTAGCATATTAAAACAATGTAAATTAAAAGGCAAATAATATATGTACAGTTACTAAGAACAGGAGGCTATTTGGTCTATCTAGAGACTGTTTCGTAGTAAGAAACTAATTGATCAAAGGATCTCATCTGGCTGTTTGATAAAGGAAGCATGGGTATTGACTTCAACAACATACAGTAAAGTAGCTGGGTACTGTATCTTGTACCATGCCAGAACCCTTTGTGTAAAGAAGTGTCTCCAGTTCTTTTAAATGCACTTCTGTGTAGTTTCAGTTTGTGCCCTCTAGTTAATTTGAAATAAATCTATTGTGCTGTCTTTGTCAATTAGGATTTTGAATACGTCAGGTCCCCTCACACTGTGCATAATATATTACACTGTATACACTCCTTGTTAAGATGTAATGTATGTTTAAGATTTTCAGCATAGTATTTGTAAAGATTTGAAGAATCTTCAAATTGACTTCTGCCAATGGATCCCCCTCTTCTTTTTCCTTGACCTTGGATTTTTAGGCACTGGCCTCATTCGATTAGTGCCTCTTTAATTGATTATTCCAAGTTTGCTGATTTTTTTTGTTAAACTCTCATTTAGCCTCACCTTCTTTGTACAATTGATCCCCAAGGGCCTGTATTGAGACAATTATTTTATCTGACCCATTCTCTGAGATCTTTGATATTTCTTATGACTTCTCTTAACACTTCAGTGCTGATTACATAAAGATCTTTACATAATGTACTCTACAGATCCTCATTCCATGATATTTGTTTTTACTTATCAAGATTCTACCTTATCTCTGCCTACCCTATCAAACACCAGATCAGGTACCTGTATGTATGTTTCAATATAGCGGTGTAAGATGAAGTAAAATGAAGTAATGTGTTTCTACTTTTTATATCTTAAAAATAGAATAGATATGATGAACTCCTATCATTTTTAGAACCTGTACAACACTGCTAGCATAATGTATGTAATTATAAACAGAGTAAATATTTTTTTCTTCCAAATAACTACAGTACAGTAGGTCTAATTATTGCAGGATGTATTTTTTTTAGTTTCACCAGCAATCCTGGTTTGTATTGCAAAATAATCCCAAATACTGATTATGTGGCATATTTTAATGCTTTTTAGTTTTGCTAATATGATCCGAATCTAAAACAGAACTGACATAAAATAAAACACAAATCATACTCATACTGTATGTTATTAGAACGAAAGATGTTATAGCCAAGACTGAACCACCCTAGGTACAGTATAAGACTGTATATACTATACTTCAGTGGGCTAAAATGTAGATTTCAGAGCTACTTTAAGTAGTGACAGGCAGATTTTTGTTAAACATATTCAGTATATTCAGGTGGAGGAATAGATTAAAATCTCCCTTCTATATCACTACACCAATACTCATATTTCTGCAGAGTGATAAAAAAATACTACAAAAGTGCTACCAAAATTAATTAACCTACCTTTAACCTTCTTATTGGAATCCTCTTTATCAGAACAGGACATTCAGTGACATATGGCCCCATATAGTCTGTCTTGTAAACATGAAATGCAGTGATTTTGACCACAGTTGCATCAAACTTTAAAAAGATGACAAAGCACAGCTAATGAATGTACTGTACACTGATGTCACTATTCAGTGTATACCGTACACGGTATTCTCTCTCCCAGTGCATTTACAGTTCTGTTACACTGTATTTCATTGCAATTTGATATCCGATGACAGAAATATTTGCTTCATTATTTTGGATGTACTGTAAGTTATTTTATTTCCATCTTTACATTAACTAGTAACATAACATTTGTTACACAGAAGAAAGCTGTTTGGTAAATATACAGTTTATACAACCAAGAAAGATATTAATCTGTAATACCATTGAATCAGTATCCAATTGGTGACAGACTTTGACTCTTGCTGCTTTTGACTTTGTCACCCAAAATTAACAGCCAGATAAACATGTACATGAAATGTCAGGAGAGAGCAGCAACACTGCAGTTTCTACAATCTGGGTTTAGATTTCCAAACCGAGGATGGAATGTAACATATTGTATCTGTTAATCTGTTTTGTTGGTAAAATAGTAAAGTGACAAGCAGCATATTAAAAAAAGTCTTGGATATGGCATGCGTAATTAGATTTCAACCCTCTTAGGAACTGTCAGTTTATGTAATACCCTCTTGGGTATACCCAGCAGACAAGAGATGAGAAAAAAAAATTATCTCCATCATAAAAACAAGAAACAGCTTGGAAAAGTAACTGATGGTTAAAATCTGATTTCCCCAAACACAACTTGCATGCAATTATTTCGAATTTTTACCCATCAATCACTTTGGGTCCCTGGAGGTGTGTTAATTAGGTCCAATATTGTTAATAATCAACAGTAACTTTTATCTTAAATTGCCAAGAAACAGTTTTGTTGAAAGTCTTCATTGTATGTTATTTTGATAATCAGTTTCATGTTTTTTTTAATACAGTATATTGGAACAACAATATATGTGGGATTACTGTGGTCTACATTAAATTAAATAATAGGGTACATAATTCTTGAAATGTTGCTGTGAATTAACAAAACTAAGGCATGCAAGCTATGTACAGTAAGTGACATACTGTATAGTACTGTATGATTTCACTAAATCAAAACTTTGATATACTGTACAGTATCTGCAGATTATAATTTACAAGCCTGGAACCTGATTTGGAAAAAGCAAGGAAAACAGGAAGTACTGTAGAAATGAATTAATGGAATACATATTATATATTAATATATAACATGCAAATGAAAAATTGAATTAGATCCCTAGTTAACATGTCAATCCATCACTAAATAGGAAATAAATATAAGACCCCATAACAACTTAACTTGCATCAAATAAAACAACAAGCCAATAAATTAAAGGACTTCAACAGGGTCAACAGCTTTTTAGAATCCTAATAATTTAGACTGCTGCCACAAGTGATATTGTTTTTCAATTAAGCCTTTCTCTATATTCAGAATTTTTAATCAATGCCCCAGTATGGTGTAAGGGGATACTGTGCTACTATTGATGATTAGACTATGTGGTTATAATCCTGACTATATAGTTATTAAAGATATCATAGCCCTGTATGTTAGAGCACATGACTGGACTCCCTTTGAATGACATGTCATTCCATTGCTTGGCCAAAGAGCGAGAGACAATCCAGAATAGCCAATTGCACAAAAAAAAACATGTAAAACCCAACGCTGGAATCAAACCAAGGAACCAGGAGTTGTGAGTTTGTGATTCTATTTATGATGCTTTAATAATGCGTGCATATACAGTACAGTACTGTATGTATACTGTATAGATAAAAAAAATTCTAAAGAAGGATCCAGTAGCAAAAAAGCTCTTGGAATAGCAGTTGCATATCAGTTATTGTTTGGGACATTTTAATTATGTCATTGCTTCACAAAATACAGACAAATTATTCAGTTTATCAAACCATCACTCTCTTTATGAAACCAGATAAGCCACTGAAGAACAAATTATCATTTGCAATGGTAACCTAACCTACAGTATCCCACTGCAGATGATAATCAGACTGTGAAAGCCCACTAAATGCATTCCTTCATTACAGAAAGATGTAATAAAAGCATGATCAGAAAGGAACTCACATAAACCTCACCACTGGCTGCTGTGAACTGAAACAAGTGACAACAAAACACAGCAGGAGCAGTCAATTTAATAACATTCCTGGATCTTAAGACATACACTGTAGAACAGAGCTGTAATAAGCAACAAAAGTAAACAGGCGTTTTCTCAGTTAGAGTTCCGTAGATTAACATGGCCCAGTTAATTAGAGTGTAAAGATCACAGTGGTGCATTCAGTAAGGTGCATTATTCACAAATCGTATCTCTAAATGTTGTAGAACATCCAGTTTCCTTAGAGCAGTGTAAAGGCCACATTCTAAAAAACAATGTCCTAATATAATCTGGTGGGTAAAGACGTTTGAATGAAAATATACTTTAATAAGCAGGATATAAAAAACTGTTTTGATTTTAGAAACCATTAGAAACAGATTTTATCTTTATGTACAAGGTAATGAATTGCTTTAAAATGAGCAAATTATCCATACTCAAATATTTATACACTGCATCGCAATTTAAACATACTGTATAAGGAGTGGAAAAAGATACTACACAAACAGCCAATTACATTTGCTCTGTATAATAAAATACTCAACTTGATCAGAATTATGTTATAGCCTAAATACTGACAAAGTAAAATAAAAATATGAGTAAAATATTTATATATTTATTCAAATAAAATCATTTGTACCGCCTACAACTTGTATGCTTAAGAAACACATTTGCTTCATATTTTAAACTCAAAATCTTTAAAACCTATTTACAAGTGTTTTAGTGATGTTGTGTAATATTAAGGACACCAGAGGGGGCTAGATGCAGATGAGTGCCGTTTTACTTCAATTTTTAGTTGGAAAATTCCCTGTTTTTTTTTTCACAAGGATAAACTCCAATTTTAGATATGATTTCTGCTTCCGTATTTACTATTTTCTATTTTGTATCTTGCTGTCTAGATTTGTATCATTTGTTCTCAGACCTGTGATTCTCAGTTTTGATTTTGGAGAGTAGGCTTTGTAGGGAACTCAATCTCCACAATGACTAAAGATCTCAAAACAGTAGTAATTATTAACAACTTAGTCAATGAAACCATTAAAAGCTCAAGCAGGAATAAAACCCTGTGGCTTCAAATGGCCAGGAGTAAGGAACTAAACTGACCATCTAGCTTCTCAATCTCACATGGGGATTCTGAGACCAAAAAAAAAAACACTCTGAAAGCCTCCTAGCTTTTGTGGCTAGCAGCATAAACAGATTTCCTATTTTCAGATTTAGTTTAATTAAATTTCTCAGTTACAACTGTACAACTTACAACTGTGTGCAAGGTAAGAAAACATAAAAAAATAAGAAAAATACTTCTCTAACATACTGACAAAGTAATACTTCCACTGAATTTCTTGGATTATGAATTTGTTTTTTCACATACCCCAACTTGCTCTCCATGAGACACACAGACAGGGAGAGAAGCTTGGGGTCAGAGCACGGGGTCACTCATTTATACGGCGTCCCTGGAGTAGTTGGGGTTAAGGGCCTTGCTAAGGGGCCCAACGGAGCAGGATTCCTCTGTCGGCTGCAGGATACAAACCGGCAACCTTCCAGCCACAGGCACAGATCCTTATCCATAGAGCCACCGCACTGCTCATATACTGTTGAAACAATCATTTACCCATGCTACACAGTATATACAGTATAATCATAAACATGCTAAATATCGATAAAGCTCTATTTTCTATTTTAAATAATTGTTTACTCAGGTAGTGCCCTTGTTTCTTTTAGCCAGGGGTATAGCAATGGGGTATAGCGATTTCTGCTGATTTGTTAAATGATGTCTGTATTGTGGGGACACATTTAAAGTGCATACTGTACCTAGGAGACTTAAAATACATACTGTATACAGAGCTAAATTCAGGCAAATCAGTTAAAATCCTTCCTCAACTTCCCCAAACACAATTTTTAGGAACAATGTACTGTACATATTTGGACAAAATGCATGCAAAGGCACTGTCAATTTGCTTGTCTTTATTCACATACTGTACAATGCAAAAGAATATTGGTTTATATTGTAGCTCATATTTATTTGTATTCTAACGATAGCAATTACTTATGTTTTCTTGCAGTTAACCTGAACCTCTTCACCCAGCACAATTAGCCCATTTTGCTGTGTACATATCCAGTTTGGGAAGACAACAGTTTCATGGAAACTACTGTATGTACCATGGTGTCTTATATTGATTTTAGCCGAGATCGATACTGTATGTGGCTCTGAGGCATGGATGGTTTCCGTGATAATACAAGAAAACAACCCAACACAAGCCTGAAATTAAATATATCACATTCCAATTTCAAAATGACTGTTTTAGTACACATGTACACCCCTGTATGAATTAGCTACATTACTCTGCTCTCCTCCCCACTGATAGCTGATGTGTGGTGAGCGTTTTGGCACACTATGACTGCCGTCGCATCATCCAGGTGGATGCTGCACATTGGTGGTGGTGGAGGGGAGTCCCCATTACCTGTGTAATCATAGCCACTCAGGGACGCCATAAATGTAACGTTGCCATAGCCAAAATGTAATGTAGTGGCTCTCTGAAGGCACCAGTTCTGTAGGGTTTGGGCATTTACTGAGACAATTATTAATTGTAGCAGTAAATCACAAAGTTGATTCTTTTGATGGCTTTAGAATCCAACCATGCGATATAACTCAAACAACGCACACACGCAGGTACTAATACACGAGGATACATTTATTAATACATAAAATATGCATATAAACCTAACAGATCTTATCGAGAGGGTTATCAGAATACAAAAGGTATATATTCAATCAGTTACAAAGTGTTACACATATCAAGAGGACATACGTTCAGTATATCATTCATTTAGACCGTTTCGTAAATGAACTTGGTTATAACTTCTACATTAGATACACAGAACAAGTACATAACTCTTAGGAATTAAATTGATATCAACTGGTTGGGATAACAATTGAATTCTCGAGCTGTAATGCATTGAAGTTGAAGACTCATCCAATCTCTAGGGATTCAGATCTCCTGCGGGCACAAAGAAACAGTTGCAGGCTGTTGCTGTCCAATCCGCGCTCTCTGGCTGCGTGCCAGGCTGTGCTGTGTGGTTTGCGACTGTGCGCTGCAGATGCTCACTGACCGGCTAGTTAGTTCAGCTCATTGATTGGCTGAAAGTTCCATGGGCATCAGAGTCCCACGTGGGTTACTCGGCCCTACCAGTCCCTGATTGGTTGATCAAGGTGAGATATGAGTCACTTACTCCTGACACTTAGGAATGCAGTCCATATGTCCAACTGGCACTCCCTAGACAGATAGGCGCCAATGGATGACCATTGATCATGATAGCCAGGGTTAGCTAAGTGCATCCCCCTTTGGGAGCTGTCCTAAGAAACCTTAAATCAAAGGAAACCTTAAATCAGCCTGCATGAATAGTTTCTCTGTGGCTGCACCACAGAGATGAACAGAGAAATGGGGCCTCATTTGGGAAAGCTCAGAAACACTTAATTCTGCCTTATTAATAAGCCTCGCCGCTACACCTGTAAAGTGCTTTGAGTGGAGTGTCCAGAAAAGCGCTATATGATTATAAGCAATTATTATTATTATTATTATGTAACCAAATTCACAAAAATTCAAGCAAATAACATGCTAAAGGACTAGTAAAGAGATGTCTTTTGTATCAATCTGCTATGAAAATGATCATCATTCTTTACTACAGTGATATAAAATAATCTACAGTGTATACATAAAATGTATAAAATATGAATTAAAAAAAGGATTAAATTAGTCATTTAAGGTCATAAAGGACATAAAGTCTTGAGGTAAGGTGTAAAAACATCAGCAGAAAGTGTGTTCTTGATATGATCAGGAGGTATATTCCAAAGATGGGGCTATCGATCAATAAGGTTCAGTTCCTTGATGTATGATGTGAAGTTATTGGAATGTTAAGGAGCCTAGAGCCAGCAGAACAAAGCAAGCAAACTGAAACATATCAGGACAGTCATTCTTGAAGATACAAGATACAGACTGCATAACACCTACTGTAGTAGGTCAATAAGAAAGAGTTTTAAAGTCAATTCTGTACGAGGCTGGGAGCCAGTGCAGGTATTTCAGCACAAAAGAAATATGTTTGGATTTTTTAGACGTGGTTAGCGCTCAAAAGCACAGTTCAGGACAATCAGTACTATAGTTTAAGAAGTACAGTGGTCTAGGGTAGAGGAGATAAAAGCCTGAATTATTTTTTCAACGTCAGTAAGAGAAAGAATTTGTCTTAAACAGGAAATGTTTCAAACATGGAGAAGCAATGTATTGCAGACTTTGAGGACATGTGATTTGAAAGATAGGGACCAGCCAAAAATAACCTCTAATTTTTTGACAGAATTTGTGGGAATAATTTCTGTATCTCCAAAGTCTTACTTTGAGTCTTGATGGAGAGAGGCAATTAAAACCATCCATAACTGTACACTGTGTCTTTATGATATCTGATCAGTGATTAATTTGATTTAAGGAAACATAATAGTGGACATTGACACCATATATTCTGATAATTTGTCCTTATGGCAACATCTAAATATCACTAATTTGTTATTACTTTAGTAACAACCAAAACAAAGTTAAAATGTACTGTACATTAAAATTTCATGACAATTTGAAGTGAACATGACCAAATCAGGTTGATTTCACAAGTAAAGCCTGCCATCCCTGCCTCCTTCCCTCCTTTTTCATTAGATCTCTTCTGATCCTCAACTCATCTTTTGCTGGTCTCTTAACTTCCTGTTTTTCCATTCTCTGCCTCTTCAGGATTTTTCTCATCCTTTCCTGTCTTATACTGGATCAGATACTTGGAAGTATCATGACTGGACTATCTGTATCAACTTTCTGCCATCTCCCCAGACTCACCTGTTTAGATTCAATGTAACTTTAATTGTGTAGATTTATAATTTAGCATTGTTACTGTGTGCTCTCCTAATTGCATCCCTTTTGTTTGAGAAACTGTAGACTACTTTTAGAGGCTTGTGTTTTAATTAGCTTTCTAGTTTGCTTTCTTTTATGTGTTGTGTAATATTACTATACTTAATGTTAACTTGTACTATATATTTTTGCACTGTTAATATTTCACGATTTTTTATGTTACCTTAGCTGAAAGCATCAGACAAATACATTGATAATGTATTTTTTTTACTTTTTGTGCACTCCAGAATTATTCTATTAAAAAAGGAAAAACATCACTAAACATTATCATACTGAATAATTTGTGTACCAAAAACGGGCTACAGATGGTTTTATTTTAAAACTACATCTCCTCAGAATAATAATTGTCTCATAAATTACAGCTTTGTCTGTGTGACGAACATTTCGTGACTTTCTTTTTAACTTAACCTTAGCTAATTAGAAAGGCAAAATAATTTTGTTTAGACTTCCTGTAAAATAACTGTTTGCTTATAACACAGTTATAAATAAGCTGTTCAAGCAGACAATAATCAACACAGACTCATGCAGAGATAGAAGTGTTAAGTACCTACAGTACAGTAACTTAAACTGGCATTTGTACAAAACAAAAGTGACCTCTTTGAATGTAACAGCCAATGTGAATAGATGAATTTGATACTGAGGTTAAAAAATATTCATGTGATCATGTATTAAATGGAGAAAAAAATTGAATCTAAAAATCTAATAAGAGAAATATTTTATTACCTAATTATTACCTAATTTCAATACGCACACAACCAAACACTTGTCTTCATCCCATCCTATACAATAGGAACATAAAAATGACTAAAATCCAAGATTTTAAATGTTTAAATGTACAGTATGTTGAAGTAAAATTCGCTTGGATTTCTTGTATAAGACTTCAGCAATATTGGCTGGGTTTAAGTTAAACAGTTTTTTACACAGTGCCCAAGATCCATCTGCAATAACCATGCCCCTATAACGTAAAAACACAAAAACCCAAAACATATTGTTTATCACTAAGAAAACTACAACTTATTCTGAAAATACTGACTCAAAATATTATTGTTCATCAATTGCACATAAACTGCTCACAGCAAAATCACAGTTTGCATGTGCATCTCATTTGCTTCAGAGTTTCTGGTTCTGTCCGAACCAGAGTTGAAAATCTTGACCCTTAACTCTTAAAACGACATGTAAAGGGGTCATGTTGTTACAACAGACATAATTCTTTCCAATATTCCTTTTTAGAATCTCTTAGTCGTACTTTTCTTTTTTTCAATCAGGTAAATAAATAACTCAATAACAATCAGGCTTAAAGGAAGACTATGAAAACTATTATCCTTATTCTCTGTCGAAATATGGTACTTTCTGACTGTGCTTGTTTTAAATACTACATTTATTGCAGGACATTCAAAAGGTTCATTTCTTATTTGTGTTAGCTTGTTGCTCAAAAGGTGTATTTCTTGTCTTTTATGTGCTTACTGCTCCCCTTCATTGCTGCATCTCAAAAGACAAGCGTGACTAGCGCACATTAGCCGTGCAGTTGCAATGCCAATGGGAACGACTGAAATGCTGTTTGCTAAAGCTTCAAAGCTGCGTTAACACTAACACTGGCCCTGTAGCACATGCTCCATTAATTTATGGATTTGGTAACCTATACTTTTCAGTTTGTAGCAACTGCATCAAATTTCTGTAGTGTTTGGAGGCATGTTAAACATATATACTGTAGTACCAAAGATTTGAAATTAGCCTTCATTAACTATTTTAAATTGTAAAAAATATGTTTCCTAGTTTTTCTTGTGTTATCCTGTTTCTGTGTTATCCATGGATATTTCTAAAGGGCATGGCTTTTAATTACACCTACTATACACTCCTACAACTACTACTAAGAATGTCCCGATTTGTCTGATACAGAAAAAAAATAATAATGTTATGCAATTGTTTCATCCTGAAGGACCCCAAGGTATTCTCCCTAACACCAACTTCATCTGCTGTTGAAATGCAACACCTACTGTGTCAGATGCATAGCTATTATGTTGCCAGTTGCCCCACTACACATCAGATCAAGCAGAGAAATAAGAAATAGAGAAAGTAAGAAATAATATTTTAGGCATACCTATTACATCTACTATTTAGTTTGCATAAACCATGATTACTACCCACTATATATGTATATTCCTAATATAAATAATTTGAACAAAAAACTAAATGACCTTGATTATCTGAATGGGCTATTGTAGTTTTGTAACCATTCTTATATTTGAAGACAACAAAGACTATATTTTGCTTTAAAACAGGGCAAAAATGCACTACTGTACATTATATTGTTACATTCTATTCTTCACATCACATACTGTACATTTCACTGCGTAACTTTGTTTACTCCTTTTAAGGAAATGTGTAATACAAATTAAATACAAAACTTTATACAAACTGTAAATAATTATGTACAGGATTGCCATCTGCTACTGATCAACACAAAGGTAGGGCAGGAAGACACACATATGTGTATAAAACTACAGTACAAAAGAAATGGCCAGCATTGTTATATACTCTGTAGTTCAACTGCTTACAACAATGTACAGGATCTTAAACTGTTATCCAGCATGCCTAATTTTCAAAGTCCCAGTGAACTAAGGGGCTAGACTCATCCAGTTACATACAGTAGCTCTAAGACTGAAGAGAATTAACACAAGAGAAAAGAATATTCTGTGCCCTCTGCCTTTATAAGAAAATCATGATCATGGGTAATATAATATATTCAAATTTGACTATTTGCTTTTATTGATCCATAAAGTTCAAAGCAGATAAGTAGCCCATATACTCAGAAATCCCAATCAGCACTTCAGTCCTTTTACAGGCAAATGCGATTAACTTAATATATTTTATTAAATTATCAAGCTGTCTGATCATGTTTTCAGATCCTGTTGTGGTATACACAGTACAGGTGCTTCTTCTCTGTGGGTAGCTGATAACAGAGCTGGAAAATTAATGTGATTGCTCCTGAATATTTGGATGTGAAAAGGTGTACCAGGTGTGAAAATGCTCAATGGAGCAACTGTACAGAGACACAAATTAAATATAGGAATGACAACAAAATACTGAATTGATAAATTAATATTTTGTGGCTTTTCACATGAAGCGTGTGTTGCATACACTGTATAGTTTTGTTACTACATTAGTCTCCAAATTGGGTGTTTCTGGTTACCATGTGTTTCAGTATAAATTACAGTACAGTATATTGAAAAGGATCATTGATAAACCTTTGTCTCAGATTCCTGAAAAAATATTCTTGTTTGTGAAGCAGTGTTACACAACAGAATCTCTATTAAGTAGTCTGTACAGTTTTGTCAGGTGCTAAATCACCACTCTACAACAGGTATTGTGATCTGGTAGTTAAGCAGCATAGTCCAGTGCCTAACTCCTACAGGAAAGTTGAACGTCTAATCTCATGGCTACTAGATACTGTATGTAATCTTTAGAGCAGCTAAAACGTTCTGCTTCTTCCACTTTTTTCTGTAATACCTCTAATTAGAAACAGAACATAAAGGCACCATACATGCATGGAATCAAATATTACTTAGTAATGTGAAGATGCCTCGTGTGTGTGTGTTGATTGTATAGTAGTTAATTCTGTCTTCAGTTTCTTCAGAAAGTTAAGACAAGCCTCTTACGGTGTTTGGAGACAGGTTAATCAGGGAGATGAACCACACTTAACATAACTTCCTTCGTGTTGAGGTACGCGCTTTGCTCAATGTGTCAATTTTGCTTAATTACAATATGGAAGAGGTAAAAGAAGTATCAGAAGAACAGTATACAAATTCCATTTTACTGCAGCTACTTCTGCTTGTACTGTACAGTATATTAAAAGGCCCACTCCATATGGCATTAATCACCAAAACCCACAAGCTTCTTTGATTTTGAATAGCACATGCTGTAACTTTAGGAAATGACAGCCTCTCCAAAAGAACGCAGAGAATAGGCCATATCTGTTTGTACTTTCTCTTTCCCAACAGTTTATAGCATAAAGAAATTAAATCTTTCTTGACAGTAATGGTCATTAGTTGACTAATGTCTTTACCTCATGTATGCCAGTTTCACCATTACTGTATATTCACTGGGCATATGACATTTCAGAGAGACTAAAACATACATTTGAAAGCACTTGAAAGAGTTAGTGTTTCATCACCTGTTACCCACCTACATACAGTATCTACACTGTTATTTTCAAATATCCTATTTTTTTCACCATAGCCCAATTATTTGTGTTGATTGGTTTTTAAACTGTACACTCTTTCAGCATTCTGTTATTGGCAAAAATCCCATATAAGAAGCAGAAGCTGTGAGCCCTTCACAAATCAATGAGCATGCTGTTTTCTCTTCATAAAAGACAAAAGCATGTGAAATAATTGTTAAACTATTTAAATTACTGTATGCATTAGTTGTCCATTTTTTTTCCATTTTATCTAATCAGGTAAAAATCACTATCTCAATTAAACTGTTTTTCAGATGCCTTAATCCATTAAACAAAGTCTGCACACACAGCCATGACACAAATGCCTACACCTCATTAACAAAGTTTGCAGGCAAAACTGAACTGGTTATTGCTGATATAGAAAAGTTTTACCATACTCCCAT
Source organism: Lepisosteus oculatus (assembly GCF_040954835.1). Classification (NCBI taxonomy): domain Eukaryota; kingdom Metazoa; phylum Chordata; class Actinopteri; order Semionotiformes; family Lepisosteidae; genus Lepisosteus; species Lepisosteus oculatus. The sequence goes on along the minus strand of NC_090697.1, from coordinate 57,315,742 downwards.
TTTCCTTATATGAAGATGCTGCGTAGACCTTTTTGTAAGTAATAAGAATGCTATAATATACTATAGAGGCTGTGCTTAGAGACAACAATTTGATTATAATATTAATATAAGGTAAAAGATTTAATATCATTCAACAACACAATATAATATAAATAATTTTTGCAGTGTAATACATGGTTTCTTAAATCAGATGAGAAAAAAAAACATATACTGTACTTTATAAACTTTCAAAAGCTTGGTAAAGAAAAAAGTGCCTCATTTTGATCCCTAGTCACTTTTGTGGCTGTATTCTGGATCTAGCAGCTCCTCCACATCTTATTAAAAGTAATTGTACTTTGACCTTCCCTAGACTGAAATGGTTGAATTCAGCTACTGTGGTAGACAAGTTTATAAAAACTCTTCTAAGTCCAGCTCAGTCTGTAATCTTTGAAGATTCTGTTGCACTTTAACAATGACACACTAACACAAGTTTTTGATTGCCTGGCTCCATCTCATTACTTCTGCTTGTTCTTCCCCTGGCACACAAACTAACTGCGCTTTATGAAGTCAGCAGGATGACATCCAGAGTATTTGTGAAAAAAGACAGGGATGACTGTTCATTTAGAGGCGTAGGCACATCACCAGCAGGCCTACAGAAATAACTTTAAGGTGGCCATATCATCCATCTTCTACAGTCCTACTCTTACCATTAATAAAATTACCATTCAAGCTAATACATCTGCCTTTTTTTCCTTTTACAAAACAAATATGTAATATTACAAACCAGTTGTTGACCTCAACTCTTGCAGTCAAGACTCCAAAGTTATTCATGTTTATCTCATTTAAGCACTGTTAATTCTGCTTTGTATCTTTAAATGGAGTTCAATCAAAGCTTCGCTAGGTACTGTATCGAGGCAGCCAAATGAATGAAGATCAGCTGCCACAACACACAGCTAATCCTGATGTAATTGCTTCCATTTCCATACATACTATACTCTATGTCACCCTCTCCTCTTTCTCTCTTATTTTTGCACCCATCCTCTATCCCATCTCCACCAGTGCAGCTCCCCCTTGGTTGCCAAGCCTGGTGGGTCTTAGCCTCCCCATCCTATAGCCTAGAGATTGGGCTCAGCCAGGTGGCTTAAGCCAAAGTTTTAAAAAAACTCAATAAATGATTCTACTGTCTGCAGTCTTCAGCTGCTCTCATTTCTCATAAATAGGAATAAGCTCTTACTCAAAGCTAGTTTCTCTTCTTTATATGCATTGGTTTAAATGTTACAAACCTAAACTGTATTCATATGCACCAGAATTATGTTTATCTACCTGCTGGTTAAAGCCTGTGGCTACCACACCTAGCCTAGACCACAACATTTTCTATTTCTAATTTGCCTTTTCTCACTGAGATTTTGGAATAGGTGGTGGTAATTCCATTATAATCACATTTTTAATTTTTAATTTACAGTAGGTTTAGAAGAGTCAGTACAGAAACAATATTTGTGATAGCAGTTAGTGGTGGTTTCTAACTACTGGTTATTTAAACATTTTTTCTCTTTAAGTGTAACTTGTTATACTGTCAATCACAATATTTAATCATATTAGAATGAAATTATTTAGACATCACTGATTCTTCCTTTGTGTAAATTACCAGTAGTCAATTTGGAAATCTTGACATTGGATTTGAATTCAATGTTGTCTCACTCAAGATTTCTTCACAGAGTTTTCGGCAGGGATCGCAGTATTTTTTTATTGCCTTAGTCATACTGTATTATTCATCAGCTTTGATTTGAGTTTCACCATTATGTTGATGATATACTAGATTTACTTGCAGACCAAATCAGATACTATTATTATGTTATCTGCAGTTTATAAGTGTTTGTTCGATACAGCAACTTGGATGAGATAAAGGTGAGCAAGGATGTAAAACAAATTGTGCTTAAGTAAACTCTAATAAAGCTAAACTCATACTGTACTTACTGTACATGCCCCCAACCTCAGCTTTGGAAAGTTAGTGACTTCAGTGGTCTAGGTCCTGATTATCTTAAGAATGTATTGCATACATGCAGTCCAGCTATTTATCAGTTGCTGGATTAGGTATTTTTACATAACCAAACATCATCCTTCACAAGATGAGCAATGCAACAGAATCCTTTTGTGTGCATATCTGTGGAACTCACTGCCCAAATCCATCAGAGAGACTGCGACTGCTGACATTTTTTGATCTCACTTAAAGTACTATCTTTTCACCACAGCTTGTTATGTATGATTTAGTTTTACTCTTGATTAAACAAAGATCATTTTGATGTGCAATTCTTTTGTGTGTCTTTATTTTTATATTTGTTATGTTTATTGCATGTTTGCTTTCGTACAGCACTGCAATGTCCAGGTGCAGTTTTACTGTAGTCTTAGGATTTTCTCCTGGGACAAAGTGTTTATATTTAAAAAAGTAAATCTTCTCCAATCTCATTCAAGAGCACTAAAATAGCCACATCTATAATTTAGAGCTACAGTTGTTTAATTAAAGTAGTAAATCCTATGGGTTTTTTGTAGACACGATGACTTTTGTAGATGAATGTCATGCAGTGATATTTAGGTGGTCAAATTTACAGTATGTAGAAATGAAATTTCCAACTGGTAATATCACTGAATTACCACTAAATGAATTTAAAACTATTGACAATAGAATACATTATTAATTCGCATTATCAACATCTTAATGAAATAGTGTATATCAGATGCATTTTTGCTTCCAATGTAAATGTTTTTTTTAAAATCAAATATCATCCCTGTAAGTAAATCTCTGCTCCACATGCCTTCTGTTGTTCTGTCACGTAAATTTGTGGTGTATTTCTATCTGTTCAGTCTGAATTATCCTCCAGAGAATATTGACTCTTTTCTTACTCTTTTTCCTACTCTTCTGACAAACTAATTCAATAAAACATAATAAGCCTAAGGTTATTTAACTTTGGAAACCGACTTTTAAAACCTGTTGCTCTAATAATGTCTAGGGTATTTAAGATGTTGAAAACTAGACATTTCACCCACAGGACAGAATACATTTGGAGATTAAAATGCATTTGCATTTGATACATTTATTGTTTAGAAAAGCACCTTTTATTTTTTTACTATATAATGTTCTTTTCTTAAAAGTGCTCTTTTCATGTAAATAAAGTATGGCAAAAGTTGGTAAAAAAATCTGATGTTATTTTCAAATGCCTACAACTTTGCTCAAGGCAATGATTTAAAGTAAATATTTTATGATTTCTATAAGATTTCCAAGTCCTGATATGCAGTACTGTAATATGCATTAAACATGCTGTTTAAAGACATGCCCGTTTCTCAATACTGCTAATGAATTCTGAAAAAACACTTTAAATTACAAATGCAAAGTTAAATGTTTTGTGACAGATTTACAGTAGACATATTTACCTAAGTTAATATAAGGTTTAAGACTCAAGACAAGGCTCACAGGAACTCCCAGTAATATACTGTACAGTACTGTAAGCACTTTTCTTTTGTCTGGTGATAAGAAACTATTCATTTCACATTAGACTGATTTAAGAATAAAATAGTTTATTAAATTTACCAGTTTTTAGAAGTATAATTCTTGAAATTTGCTAATTAGATTGACCTTGGCTTAATACCAGAGAAACGGGTGAAGTTTTCTAATATTGTACATGATTAGCATTTTTTTTCTGCAGAAGAGCATAGCAAAGCAGAGAAACTCTACTTGCATGTCTTGTAATGAAGTTACTATGCACATAATATCAATCTACTAGCAAATCTATTTTTTAGCCCAAAGTAATAATTGATGTGGAACTTGATTTATCATTCCTGTTGTTGCCTAAATCATTTCATACCAAACTGAATTTCAATTTGTTTCTTTAATTTTGAGAATTTTGTTTCCAGTTTCTCTGAAAATGTTTTCCCTCGTAGATGTATAATTCACCAAGGGATACATTTATAAAGGTGCAGCAGGTGTCTTTTAAAATGTTATTGGTTGCCCTGCCCAACTTTTTCTAAGATATAGACTATGATATTGACTCTGCAACACAGAGCAAGTACACAATTATCATTATTAATTAATGCAAGATCAAATCATGCAAACAATTAGAAGAAATGTTTGCATGATTTTAAATTAAACCATTTCTTTAACTATATTTGAACCCTTTGATTTAATATCATGCTACCCAAATAGTTGTTACATGCATTGATTTATGTATTATTACTATTTTAATACTGCATGTTAGGCTCTTCATCTGATAAGTGCTCCTTATTACATGAACATGTACAGTACAATGAAAGAGACCTTTTGTGTTGAATTTGATGCATTTGACAATACCAGACTCCAATATGTCTTAAAACCTTTGAAATATCAAGAATTCCTTTTGTGGACAACTCACCATGCACATCCTAATATTTCTCTGAAGATACTGTATAATTTTGTCTTTTTAGCTTGACATACAGTAAGCATAGAAAACAAAATTAAACCTTTATTATATTACATTTTGAAAAATCAGTCATGACTTATTCAATTCATAACATGAGCATGAACTACTTAACAAATTGGAGCAATGATCTTAGCTTATCATAGCTATCTCTATTTCCCTACAACATTCATCATACAGGCCAATGCATGATGTGTCTATGAAAAGCATCAAGCTTTAGCACGACTGCAGGATGATCGACACATTATTAAACTGTGACTGACCAAGCAGTTCCAGGGAGTGATTGACAAAGGAAAGGCTTGCCAGTCACTGTTCAAATGGGTGAAAAAATGGAAAAATCCTCCATCAAGAACTGAGAACAGCTATTTCATCTACTGTATAACAACCACAAGAGGAAAATGTTTTACATCTGTATGCACAAATCCAAAGACAATCTAATGTCAAGTGGTCTTATACTGAAACAGACACAAACAGACAGCTCTGTTGTTGGATGTTAACTTTATCACTCCAATCAAAATGTATAGTATGTGTTATATGACCTTGCCCTAAGCAGATGAACAGTGAGTAATGTGAGGAAAGACTGCAGTCATTGGATAGCCAGAGTATCTTAACCTTCTTAATTAAAATACTAAAAAGAAAACATAATGAAAAAGAAATATTACAGATAATGTGGTACTTCAACATAAACTTAGTAGGAAAACCTAACCTTCTATGAGGCGTGTTTGGTGATTACACCAGTTTCAGTTTGTAGCTGAGAAACATGACCAATCTCTCCTAGAAATATTAAACAAACCACACTAAAAGTATACATTAATGTGAATTTTGACACAGATTTTATTTAAAGATCTGCCACTATATGGCTATTGATTGTATTGTAACAGTACCTCCCTTAAAATGTGCCTTTCCTTCAAAAGGAAATGTTCTGGTGAAATTCTGTAGATGTTCGGGTGAAACCTATTAAAGTCAACTTGTTATATTACTGTTGAATATAATATTAATAGTCAAGAAAAAGCAACTATCACAATGATGATTTTAGCATGAAATAAACCTTTAACTTGTTCCTATATATATACAGTATATACAATACATGCAGCACCAATCTTCAATTAAAGTCAGTAAAGATTTTTTTGCATTGCTTAGTCTTCTTAAAAATGACTAATGGAATAAAAAATATTCAACTGTTTAGTTTAAGCGTGTTCAATAAGATGGCCTTTATCAATATTGTGCAAGTAATTAATGTCTGGCACGCTTATTTGTGGCTTGAAATATGTTAAACTATAGCACTTCATTACCAAGTCAAGGCTTTCGTAGTGCTGGTTACACCCCCGAACTCTAGCCTGGAGTCTGATTAATGACTCACCCTAGTCTGACTTTAAAGTAGCATTTTTGACAATTCTACCCAAAGGATAGTACATGGCAACTAACCTCTATTTCTATGCTTAAAATGAAGATCAGAGCAAAATTAATGTACCATATTAAAGAACTTCAACCATTCATGTTCATTACATACTGTATACTATACATGTACTTTACTTTTAAGCAAATTATCTATCACTCTCTTACTAGAATATAATGTTTTATTTATAAATCAATTTTCCAATTTCATAATTCTAAAAGGATTGTTTTGACTATTTCTAGTTGGGCAATGTCCCAGGTAAAACAAATTAACTGTCAACCTTTCCTGATAAAGTATTTAAAATAAAGTTATAAAATATTGTGGTTTGTACTCTAGCTTTATATAAATGGTGTGAGGAACTGGCAGATAACAAATCTTTGTCCGTAATGTGTCTAATTTAAAAGGGTACCCACCCTAACAATCTTTTAAGTTAGAAATGGAATTTTGCTATCGGGCAATAGAATTATTAAATCATATGCCATTTCCTCACATTTCACAGGTATAGCCTTGACTAATAACTCGCTTCCAATGTGCAGTAATGGAAAATACAAAGACATTAATGCAAGAAATATAAATTGAACCTTGCAATATCAATGAAGATTGAAAAAGTGAATTCAAATTCTAAACTTCGTAAATGGAGAACGATGTTAAAGCTACAGTTGTCGGGTGCTAAAGGAGACTGAGTTTACAGTATATGACACTTCAAGGTTAAATTCAAAACCTGAATTTATTTCACATACAGTAGTTTGTCTCAGAAAGAAAGCTATAAACACCAAACCCCGAGGAATCTAAACGTCTAATGCAGCTTCCCCAAATTAAAGCAACAGTGAAAATTACTGTGTACAGATGAGAACAGCACAGGAAAAAATAAATTCACTTCTTTATCAACTCTGCGGGGCCTGAGGCACTGAAACTGATCAAATCCATTCAGATGATTTACAGTTTTTCTCTTGCTTCTGGATTAGGGGGACAAAGAAGGGTACTATGCCTGAATTCCCATTATTTTTTAAAAAAGCAGAGTGAAGTTTTTTAAAGGCCTGGGGTGACTTAATGAAGTAATCTTAAAAGGGGACATTTCCTCCTCTTTTTAATACAATACAAAAGATGGATACTTCAGACTCTGAATGTACACATAAAAAAGTTAGGAATAGCAGAAATTCTGCTTGGCTCATTCTTACAGCCATGTACTTTGCACACTATCTACCACAGCAAAAGGAATGGAACATCTCAGACTTCTTGGTCTTTGATATAACATCACTTTTCTGTTGCAAAACAGAAAAGGGCTGTCAGGAGCCATCTGAACAGGCAGTGTTGTGCAACCCCAGGAAAGAAAATCAAGAAAGATCTTTAGGTTGTCAAAATGTCTCATTAAACGGTTGCTAGCGCTTCTACCGCCTTGACAGTTCAAAACTTGCTGACGGAGTAAGATAAAAGCAAACCTGTTTCACACTACATACTGGGTCAAGGTTTTAAGCAAAGATTTAAAAATATATATATTTGTCTGCTCTTAATTTCTTCTCATCATGATTTAGCTCAATTGCTAAGAATATACTGTATATATATATTACCTAATGTCCCTATTTTAATCCGGGAATCCATTACAAAAACAATATAGATTTAAAAAATCCTAAAACATATATACAGTACTGTATATCAATCATGATTGCACTTTCTTGAAAAGTGTTACAACTATATCTTCAGGGTTAAGGGCAGATAGATAATGGAGATACTTTCCATATAAAGTAGTCAACAATGCTCCACTGAGGAAATCACTGAGTTAAGCTGATGATATGTGAATAAGTATTACAGCCTAAATACTGGAAAAAAAATTATGTGGGTTTTGATTAGTCATGTATTCAATGTATGACTAAGTTACAGTATGTATGAAAGCACACTGCTAGAGTGTGTGCATTACTGTATGTACGGAAACCTAACAGTTGATATGGAACAACAGGCCCCCAATATAATTATGCTCTAATTCAACAATCAAACAATTGGGTTCACATGAACCCATTTAATGACCCAATGTGGCTAGCAAACCCTGCAGTTTTGGATATCTGGATTTTTTTTTATTTAAAGAGCAAAATGCTAAAAAGGCACAGTAAAGCATTTTAATAATTTAAGACTTTAAAAAATGTTGCAGTCATCTCATTGCTAAAAATATGTTTTTGACACTATACATCAACATATAAAAGGATATACATCATATAAACAATTTTGTACATACAGTACAGTACTGCATGTACAAATACATAGATATATTTTGGGAGACAAAAACAAGGTTACTTATTATAATTTGGATTAATCTTTTCATGAACACATGACAAGCAAAGTTTAAAAATCCATTTAGAAAACTATAAATTCAAGTAGGTAGCTGTGTCAGCATGCGTAGGCTGCAAAGGAACAAGTAAAGGTTTATTCCATGCTGAAAAGAGAAGAAAAGAAACAACGTTTTGGCTGCGGAACCTTCTTCAGGTGTTGACAGCCCAGCTACTCAAATATTGTTTCTTTTATTCACTTCTTAGCATGGAATAAACCTCTACTTGTTCATTTTCTTCTATTATTTGTGTAAATTAACATTAATTTAAATTACCTTAATTTATTTTAATAGTGTTCAAGAGTAGTTCAATTATATTAACCATCTGGAAATGTCAAAAGGATGTTTTTTTCAGATCCTTTCTATTCTAAACATTCAGAACTAACAACACGGAAAATACAAATCATATAATAGTTAATCATTTAACCTAGTGCTTATAATTTGCTTCATTGAGAACATATACTGTAGTTAGTGATAGCACTGAAATCAATGTATGGGAGCATTTTAGGCAGCATCCTGTATTGTACTGTATGTACTCTAGATGTTCTGTTATATTCTGTTCACATGTTCCTAATTAAGGCATTATTCAGAGAGCACTCTGTGCCCAATTGTCTAGGTGTTACTGGTTCAAACTCAGGCTATGTCATTAAATAACTGTTACTGAATGTCCCAAACACTGGTTCATAATTGAACAAGCTGACACCTGAAGAAGGCTTCACAATCGAAACATTTTTTTTTTCTCTTTTCAGCATGGAATAAACCTTTACTTGTTCTATTGAACATTTGGTGTCACTTTGAAGCCCACAGTGTGCAAATGGCAACTATCTTAGCAGTACATTTCAGAGGATCCTGCATTGTTTCTTTGTATCTGTATCACAGGGCCCTCCACACAAAACCTTGCCTAATATGGCTAATTTCTAGTTTGTCAGGTGATTTTGTATATAATTTCCATTACTGTGTTCAGTCACAGTGGCCCATGGTCAGTGTTTTAAGAATTTGGTTTTCCAGCACTTTCTAGAGACCATAAAGCTACACAGCTGTCATCTTTTCTTCTTCTAACTCTCCATGAATTTCCTAAGGGATTTTTCAGTCTAAATCATGATGTTCACCAGCACATTCTCTCCTCCTTCCCACTGAAGCAAACTAGTTCCACTCAGAGAGAACTTACTGGGAGTTTATATTCTTATTAACTCAATCATTCTAAATGTCTTGTCCTGAGGTCTGATTGTTTTTGTTTTAACAGATTAAACATGTTTAATAACCATTTCGTATTGATGTTTTTAATTGAACTACAGTAATTTTATTTTCAAGTGAACTGGGCCAAACAACTTAAGCAAAAAGAACATTTAAACTGTCTCTCCACAATTTAAATATTGAGTTTCCTGCTTTATTGTGTCTAACCAGTTCTTCATCTACAATATGACCAATTAATGATGTCCGGACACAGATGAGAATGACAATGTACAGTATCATACACTCCCATAATAAGAACTTTTTTATCTTTGGCACAGGATTAATAATTACAAATCCTGCTTACAAATCTTAGGCTAGTAGCCTGTGTAACCACAATGGAAACAGTACCAGGTGTACATCTGTAATACATGGTTCGAACCAGGTTGCAGATGCTGTTTTGTGGATTCTCTGCTTCCTTCTTAAAGATCCCTAACAACCATGTACAGTACGTGTTTCCTGTCTCTAACCCCTAGATAGCACAAGTCATCCCATATCAAATCATAAATGTTCACTGGCGGTCTAGACTGATAAGTAGGACATCCACTGTTACAGTACATTCTTATTTTACAAGAAGGCCAATGTCACATGAGCAGTATAAGGACATGCTTTGTCATGCTAGAATATTGTCAAGTATGGATGAGGTCGCAAGAAGGGTAGCGAGAGAGTTGCCAGAATCTGATCAACACATTATCATCCAGTTAGGTTGTCAACGATACCATATTGCAAACTGGCATTTCTGATGCAAAACTGGGAGTGTGAAAACTATCACAAAGATGAAGCATGGTGATGAGTTAATCTGTGGTGCGATGTTGTCGTCTCCCAGACTGTGGCGTGCAATAAATGGACTGTGTGTCACAATTGTAATCCCTCCTCTTTAGGGCACTCTGACTCCTTTACATTTTATTTGCTCATATGCACCTACCTCCAATCCTGCCCCTCCTTACTTAAGGCAGGCGCTCTCGCTACTCCAGGCTCTGCATTGGGAGATGGACACCTACCACCAAGTCACCAAGTCGGCATCCTGACCCAGCTGAGTCCAGTGCTCAGAGCGCCTGGCTCTCCCTGCACCAGATCCCATTCCGGTTTTTAAACCTTGTCTTGTCTTTGTCTCCTTTGGATTACCTGGCTCTGAACTTTTGGACTTTACCCTGGATTACCCCCTGGACTCCTCTGGACTTGTTCGCCATGACCACGCCCCTCCAAGGACCAGTGCACAGTCATCACACCCCCCTGTTTGTCAACCTGCCCAGTTCCTCACCGTCTCCTCCCTGTGTCCGTTTCACTTACTTCCGGATTATGCAGTCTGCATAGGGTCCTGACCAACCCATTGTTACGCTGTGTTTGCTTCCACCTTGCAAAGTTACAGATTGCTGGCTACACTGGCGAGGGACTTGGCGAGAGAATTTCCTTAATCCAAGCAGCAGAATACCAATGACATAATGACATAAAAGCATTGTGGTTTTAATAAGCAGGATGTACTGATTTTCAACCATTTAAACCAAAAAACTCTCACTAATGAGGTGATTTAGCATGTATGCAATAGTCACAGGTAAATAAGTATGACATAATCACATAGTTATCAATGATCAAATAATCAATTAAGAAAAAAATGTCAAAACATTTAATTAACATCCAAAATATGTACTGTATACTGTATTATTTTGAAAACATACATGCAAAGAATAATGCTTTGTTTGATGTTGCATATACGGTACAACAGCAAAAACATACAGTACATACAGTACATGGCTCCTCTTGTCATAACAAAATCACCCAAAGGGCATTATGCTTGTCCAGCATTCTCATGTATTGTGTCACATGCAGAAAGTGCCCTAACATTTATTTTGTCGAGACAGGAAGAAGAGGATCAAAGATCTCCTCAAGCCAATAGTTCCATGTATTATTTCTCCCAGCAATATGTACACTGACCTTTCAGTTTGTGTCCTTTCACAGGAATTAAAAGACAAAATTGTCCTCAAATGTGGCTCACACATTGCCCCAGCACAAAAACAGTTGACTAATTTCTTTATTTTTTCACAGAATGCTGTACTCCCCTGGAATTAATCACACACATCCCTATGTATTTTTGTCCACATTTTCACCCCCCACACTCATTGTCATGTTTTCTTACTTTTGTCTTCCCTGTCCCATCCCTCTGTCTCATATTTCTTGTTTCTCCTCTCGCTCCTACACCAGAAGAAGGCTTCACAACTAAAGAAAATGTGTTTGTTTTTATGTGTGGAATTTATATGTTCCATATACTATACAAAAACACATACAGTTTAGTGAAAAAGTAAGTAAACCACCTCAAGATTTTGTAGTATAACACATTTAGATATATCCGACCTTCCTCTATTCCTCACCAATTTCTAGATAGAACAAGAACAAGATAGAACTAACCTCATCCGACAAACAATAACTATATTTTAACAATACAAACAATAATTATATTTTGTCATTATTTATGTGTGAAAATGTAAGTGCGCCCTTAGTTCTACCATCTTAATTAAGAGGGTACTGTACTGTATGTAGAATCAGTTGTCATGTGTAAATGATTAAAATCAGAAACTTTATCAGTTTGGCCTTAAGCAGTTTGTAGTAACAAAGCTTGCACAAATCAAGAGAAACCTGTTTACAGAGAAAGAACTGTTGTTGCTTATCAGTCTGGGAAGGGTTACAAAGCCATTTCCAATATGTCCATCCTTCCACAGTAAGAGAAATAATCTACAAATTAAGAATATTGAAGACCATTGCCACTCTACCCAGAAGTGGCTTTCCTATCAAATTCTCTCAAAGATCTGACCGCATGCTCCTAGAAATCTCAAAGAACACCCCAGCCTCTCTTGATATAGTAAATGTCAGAGTTCATGAGTGTACTGTCAGGAAAAGATTTAATAAGAACGACTTTTAGGGAAGGACAGCTAAGAGAAAACCTCCCTGTTCCAAGAAGAACATTGCTTCACCACCTTAAGTTTGCAATATAATACTTGAATAAAAATTAACACTTCTAAAACCAATGTAACCTGCACAGATGAGATAAAAGTGGAATTGTTTGGACATGAATCAATGTCATATCTGATGAAAACACTGCCTTTGAGCAGAAGAATCTCATGTCAACCATCAACCATGGTGGTGGGGTTGGTGATGGTTTGGATCAGCTTTACTGTCTCTGGATCTGGATACCATGCTATCATTGAGTCCATCATTAGTCACACTGTACCAGAGTGTTCTGGAAGAAAATGGGACAACATCTGTCTGGCAACTAAAGTTGAACATAAAGTGGATAATGCAAGAGGAAAATGATCGAAAAACACAAATAAATCTATGACAGAATGGCTCAAAAAAAAGATATTCTTGTCTTAACCATTCAGATTGGAATGATTAAGTCAAAGTCCAGTCTTAAACCCCATAGAGATGCTGGTAGCTGTGGTGAGACCTAAAGTGAGCTGCACATTCAAGAAACACCTCAAACATCACAGAACTGAAGCGATTCTGTACAGACGGGTGAGCCATTAATTCCTCCCAGGCAACGTGAGAGACTGATCAAATGCTACAGGAAAACTTTAATTGGGATGCACTTAATGTTTTACGCAACAATATCGAATGCTGACTGGTTTATCTTTAATAAGTAATGACAAAGTATAATATTTGTTTGCAAATAGATGAGGTAACAGTAGTTATATCTACTATTAGGATTTGTTGAGGACTAGGTGAAGGTAAAAAATGTCGAAATATGTTAAACTGTAAAATCTTAAGAGGTCGTACTTTTCCATGGCACTGTATACATGTACTTCAATCTAACATATACCATCATTACTTAATACTTTCAAATGTAGTACCACGAATCTAAATCTCTGGATTATGGATATAATTACACTTTCAGGGCTGAATTACAGCTTGTAACAAGAAGTAGGCAGCAGTCACCAAATTAATGGAATTAATCTATGTTGATTCACTATTATACAAGGCATACAGTATACATTATATAATAAAAATTGTAAAGGGTAACAGCATAAAATGCACTTACTCATGTGTACATTACACATTAAAATACATTAAAATTAACATTAAAATACATAAGTCAATTAGAATACATCTAATGGAGCTGTGTTTACTACCCTTTAGTTACTTACTGGTAACTAAAAAGAAAAATATAACATAGACTCTAAACATGGCATGATAGCACTTAAGTTTAATAAATTAGGGAGCACCTATAAGGCATTTATCTCAGTCACACCTAAGAAAATATTTCATTTACCATTTCTGTTTCAAATATCAATATTTGCAGTGTAATTTGAGGATTGATATGCTGTTTTAGTTGTTGTTTAGTGAGAGAATCATTGTAGTAAACAGTTATTGATGGAAAGGGTAAGCTTATTTCTCCAAAGTTTTTTTTACTTTGGTTTCTTTAATATACTCTCAAGGTAACAAGTTAACAAAAACAAAAATACAGCACAAATAATAAAGGTAAGTCAGTCATAGCACATGGGCCTACGTTTCTATCCAAGGTGTTACAGTATGTATGTAGTTATGTTCTACCCAACATATGATGTAGAAAACTGTATCTACAAATGAGAGCACCAGAAAATTGATACTTTTTAGTTACCATTTTAAAATGGTCTATATTTATTTTAAAAAATACATTTGTATTTAATATACAGCAAAAGTTTATTCAATGTCAGATGCATAAGGACCTAAATATTTATCTTCTTCCTATTACACCACAAATAAACATTCATTAACATTCATTTTGGATAACCAAAAAAAGGACTTCAAACAACTACTATAAGTTGTTTAAAACAAAAAGTCACAACATCTCAACAATGACAAATGTGTTCTCCCAAGAATTGCTTTCATTTCTGCAATAAGAAAAGAAATCTTATTCTAAGCATATTTATTTTATTCCATTTTATTAATTAGAAAATGAGGAATCTCTCTTGGGTATTTTTTAAGAGTCAAAAACAGCAGCAGTATCGTAGAACAATATGTTAGCATTTCATTAAACACATATTGCCAAGACAAATTGAATTTCTTGCTTTTTAATATCCTCGAGGTAATCCACAGTAAGTGGATACATTTGTAATGCACTGATACCCAAACAATAAAATTGTGAATGAGATAAAAGGATAATTTCATGAAACGTGAACACACATTGCAGAAACAAAATATTGCTGCAATTGATTCGAAACAATGCTCTTCAAAAAATAATTTATCTGTGGAGATGGAGAAGTTACCTACCTTTTTGATGTTGCATGTAACAAAAATGTTTTTCCACATTAAACACATCTTCTGTCCCCCACAGAAGGTGGAAAAGCCTGTTTCTGAAACACTAATGCACTGCTCCAGCACTCAGAGATTATAGTGTCTTCTATTTTTTCAGACCAGAAGACACTTGCAGTTCAGTGAACCGGGAATCTGCAAAGTCTGGGTTCTTCGTTTTGTAGTTATGCTAAGTACAGGTGTAACTGGACCAAAATTAATTATATTGTGTCTTGAGCAGTTAATGGTTTGGAGCAACTAGGTACAGAAGCTATGAGATTCCTAGATGATACCAGGTGAGATCTGAGCAATTTCATTAAATGACTGAGTAACCAAATTTAACAGAATACTCACATCTAGTGTTGCTTTTAAACTGTTAACCATTCTCAATATCATATAATGTACAGTATTACAGCTACAGTATCACTTCAAATTTTGAAAAGGCCCTGTGCAGAAAACCTATGAGAACAATACTGTGTTTTTTGTTTTTCAAAGTACTGTAATAGACTTCACTTAGGGATTTGTACTCCTGCACAGATAACTGGTGCCCCTCTTTGTACAACAGGTATTGAATAGGCTTCTCTTGTTTATCTTTATAATGATAGAAGTAGCATAATTTTATGCCCTCATTGTTTTGGGCACACTGTAACTGAGGAAGGTGTTTGTGCTGACTGATAAATCAACATAGGTTGCCAGTACTTATCTACTGAACACACACCCTCCTCAATTTTAGTTTCCCTAAAGTAAAACATACTGGGATGCATTAAGCTTTTGACTATTTCTTTATTACGGTATGACACATTATATAACATGAGCCAGATATTAAGCAGACAAATACATTTGAAAATCTAAGGACTACTGTAAAAGTAAATGGATAATATTGCTCTCTTTCTCAACCTCTCTGCACATTTTGCTTCTCAAAGATTCAGTTGTAATGGTACTGAAACTAAATGTTTCAGAACAAGAAAGAATTAGGCAGCTTCATACAGAACAAAAATCTACAAAATCAGTTTGATCATATTAGAAACACTCAATCCCTACAGTATATACAACAGTTCAGATTTCCCAGTTGAGATTTGGGAATTTCAGACATTAAAAAATGTTTCCCACATCACATAAGCAGAACCATCAAATCAAAATGGGGTGTCCAATGAATTGTGCTGATTTTCCCATTTTCTTGAAGTATTCAAGTTATTAATGTATTCAAGCTCTCACTGAAACTCGTTAAGACAGAGAAGTGCACTCCTCACTCTGTGTTTCTACTGATTGTCATTGAAGATGAGTACTGTACATCTGGGATATTTATTATATAAAATGGTTGATTATTAACTGTGGTTTACAGAATGTTACACTGCCTCTTTAATTCATTATATATTAATTTATCCAAACTGTGCATGAAGTACTTATACTTAATTAAAAAAACAGTATACAGTATACAGTATATACTGTATATAAAAGAATACCTTCCATTGAAAACCAAATAAAGCAAATAAAAGCTTTCATATTACAAGAATTACAAGTAATATTTCAAGTTTCATTAACAGAGCCTACAATTTTTAAAAACTGTTCTTTTATTGCATTGGCTCATGATTCTGAATTTAATTAAAAAATAATCTAATATTCACATATTTAACAGCTCAGACACCAACAGGATTGCCCTTAGGTTCAATCTGTAATCACATGTTTTGCATGTTTTAAAGGAAGAGTATACACAATTCAGGCCATCCAACATAGTGTATGAATGTTTTACTAAAGTCTGTCCCCTGGGCAACTCATTCTAATTAACTACAGCATTTCAAGAAATTGTCCCGGAGCGAGAAGTTTAAATAAGTAAATACCTGACCTCCTTTAATGTGCATTTTCTTTTTACTTTCCTCTGATCTCATTTCCAAGAATCTTAACCAAGCCAAACAAGATTGTAAGACTTCGGCGATGGACACATCGGGACTAGGGTCCCTTAGCAAGCCATTAAGCTGCTACTACCTTATAAATGCATATCTTTATAAGCTATAACAGATACTGTACATGGGTGTGCTGTCATTGTCATAGCTACAAATTCCATCTAATTATTAAAGACAAACAGGATTGAATATAAATTCATTTTATATTTATTAAAAATATTCCTAAATCTTAAATTACAAACCAAGTTCTTTCAAACATCCTATTTGCATCAACAGAGTAACAAAGCTCTTAAAAAAGGTTTGGGAAAATCACAACCCTAATTTGTCTGATGTTCACTTACCTAACGATACATATCTGTCACGCCCTCTACAGCCAGAGGGCGCTCCTTCTCTGTCCTGTCCCTAGTTTCCGGTCTGCTGTCCTTCCTGTCCCTCTCTTTCCCATGGGCTATATATTTCCGGGTCTTGCACTCTGTCCTCGCTCAGCATTGACGTTCGGATGTCCTGAGACCCGCCTAGCACCAGGGCGCCCCACGTCCGCTCCCTGAGGGCATAGGCTTCTATACAGCATTCCTGAACTCTTTGCACTATGAGCCCGGGCCTTTTTCCCGTCTCGCCTCTACGCATATGGGTCTTTTTCCGCTCTCCTGCTCCCCACGGTTAGTCCCTTTGGACGTCCGTGACAATATCAGTATCCTAACATACTTTGCCAGGCAGCCCCACCCCGCATCACCCTTTTATCTGCTTTTTGGCTTATTGTAGCTCCTGGGGGCTGAAGAGCCCAATGGCCAGGCTACAGTTCCCTTCACCAAACAGGTTGTGCCATTAAACCAAAAATCAAAATCTCATATTACTTCCAGCATCCCACCTTAAGAATGGTTGTCTGAACTTCTTAAATTTAATTTTAGAAATTAGTACGAAATACATTACAGTACATCACTTTCAATTAACTGCTTATCCCATTCAGGGTTACGGTGGCCTGGAGCCTATACTGGGAAGCACTGGGCAGAAGGCAGGATACACCCTGGATGGGAGACCAACAAAAGGAACAAACACACATTCACTCTAAGACTAATTTAAACTACCAACATATCTATGAACTGTAGGAAAAAACTGGAGCACCTGGAGAAAACCCAGGGAGGACTATTCATGCAGGTAGCAACCACCCAGATTTTAAAAGCATGTTTCTGCTGTTATTAAATTCCACCTAAAAACAAGTGCCCGTTTAATGCAGACAACATTTTCACAAGCAATCAAAATAAACCACAAATTCTATTTCTGTGCTGATTCCGTATTTGCTAACAAGCTAAAAGATTCCTACCTTTCTCAGTCATTCCTCTGTCCTTTCTTTTTGCTACATCATTTGTTAATGATGTTCAGAAATTACCCTTCCTCTACAACAGACCTGAGTGCCAAGAGCTTCTCCAGGAAATTTGAATTTTACTAAAGCTGAAACTTCAGGGGGAAACAGATTTTGTCCAAAACATATTTTTCCCTGTGTTATTTAAGTTTTTTTTGTAATCAGCTGTAAGATAACTGTATCAAATTAAAATGAACAACATTGGGCATTTAAAAGACTTCTGAAAAGAAGCTCAGAAATATTGCTAGACGTTGAAGAAGGATGTCACATTATATTGATTTTTTTAATATACTATAAGTGTCACGATCATAAACCCCTCCTCTTAAGGACACTCCAGCCCTTCCTTGTTCATTCTTTATCTACTGCACCTGTCTCTGGTTCCTGCCCCCTTCCAATAAAAGCCAGATGTTCCTGCCAATCTGGGCTCAGATTTGGAAGACGGACGCCTAGAAGCCTGTCTATCCGTGAGTCCAGGAGCGACTCGACGGCATAGAGTCGCATCTGGGACTGGGAGCGCCTGGCCCCGTAACCCCCTTTTATTCCCCCGACCCTTTGCCGCTCCGGCTTTCAACTTCGTTCGTCTGTGTCAGGATGGATCACCCGGCTTTGAACACTGGCTTTCGCTGGATATTCTAACGGACTCCCTTGGACTTGTTTGCACTGGACACCCCCAGCACCAGCGCACCTTGGACATGCCCCCTGTTCTTCTTCCAGCCCCTATCCTAGTCTTTTTTCCCTGTGTTTCCTCACTCCTCTCCAGATTGTGTCTGCATAGGGTCATAAAAGATGCTTTGTGACAATAAGAAAATATTTTAGAAGAGAATACAGCAGTAATATAGAGAAGTAGTAGTACAGAGTTATGGGAAAATGAATCCCCTATCTAGCAATAAGTCCAAAGAGGCTGGTCTTCTTCATTTCACAATCCTTCTTTTCTATAAGTCATTCATTTATGGAAGAGCAGCTGTTTGTATTTTAGTTGGTAGGATGCTGTTTGCCTTTAAATATTAAACAAAGATAAGTCTGAAACTTCCAAGCATTTCAAGAATCCTACTGGATTTCAAAGATAATCATGAATTCTAACCCCCTGAAAGACTAGCCTTGCAAAGCACTCTAAATATCGCACACACACATAAAAGGTCTTTTAAGAGAGCTATGTAAAAACACAACTAATGAGGCTGTTTGATGTATAGCTAGCTTTTGTTTCTTTCTTTATCTTAGGTATACTTACAGCAGTCCCCCACCCCTTACTTCTAAGATAGAAATTAATGTCTTGTTAAAATATCTTGCCTGCCCTTCTGCTTTTTGTGTCACATGTAATCAGATGAATAAAGGGCATGTTTTCAGAGCGGAGAACCAAAATAGACATAAAAAAACACTGATTCAGTGAAAAGAGTCTTGGGCCTTAAGTAAGAAGTGATGGATGGCATGTGGGAACTGTGACATCAATACCAAATAATGTAACCATGTACTGTACCAGATGGAATAATAGTACATCTCATTGTGGATTGTTTAAAACATGTTCAAGGTTTAGAACCTGGCAAGAAAATATAAGGGTCTTTTTAAAGAACCTGCTTTAACAGGGCTCAGATATAATGTTCAGCTGGCAACTGTTAAATATTTGCTCACAACGTAACCAGTCTCCAACACCTAGCCTAGTGTGTTAATGGAACTGCAAATTGATGGGAAAACTATAAAAAAATATAGAACTCTGAGTAGCAACTGTTCGCCTTGATGGCTACAGAGTTTCATTGTACTTCTTAATTAAATAGCTAACCACTTCAATTATTTGGATAAGAAGTCAAACCATCTGCCTTACTTATGTTTGAATTATTTGCAGACTGAAATGTGCCTTTAAAAACTACAGGACTCCGGTCCCAGAAGACCAGATTTGACCATCCTGCACTGTCACTTAACTCAAATACAATAATAACCTACGCCTTTCATCATATCCAGGTTTCAGAGTTCTTCACACATACAGTACAGTAAGTACCCAGCTTGTCTAACAACTGTAAATGCAAGCAAGGCTTCCTCCTTGAAAATGAAGTGTTATATCATAGCCTTTTTCCTACTTCAAACAGGACTTGCCCCACCACACCATGGGGGGTTTAAGCAGGCAAAGTTTAATAAATATTTTTTGCTTTTTGATGGAAATAACACTAGCCTTCGCCTTCATTTTAATATCACAAATGTCAAAAGAAATTAGTTGTGTCTGGTGTATTGTACTGGACTACTGATATGAAAATTCTTGTGCATACAGAATAGTGACAGAACTGAAATACTAAATAGCTCACACATCTGATTGAGTTGCTAGATTTTCAAAAAAGCACAACGTTTACCCTGGTAACATGCCCAACAAAAAACACACTTCACTTTACAACAGTTATATCAGATCAAATTGCTATAGTCACTTTACAAAAACTTCTCTTTCCTTTTTTGTAGTTTCACAAACTATTGTTATCATAGATGTCATAGATGTAGTGAAAAGCTCTATATACAGTATGTAGTTATTATATACTGAACTTCTGAATCACTAAAATGTTATTAAAGAAGATAAGTGAGATCCAAAGTGAAGTATTTTATTTCCTGGTAAAGTCTACTGTATATACACTGTTCATTTCTGTTAAACACGAAAGCTTGAAAAAATGCTAATAGTTTAACTTCAAGTTGCCACATCAGCTGAAAAATACAGTATGTATGCTTTTTTAACTGGCAGTGACAGCAATTTAAAACATTTTCTAATTGTCAGATTGCTAATTAGACCCACTAGGTATAATAAAGTAATAGCATGACAAAAAAATCACAGTAACTTAAAAGACAGAAAAAAAAACATTTAAATAGCAGAGACTATACTTAATTTTTCCAAAAAATTGTCAAGTTTGGTGATGAGTGGTACAATTTCAAGCAGTAAAATCATATGTAAGGAATTTTTATAAATGTCAGTATGTATGACCAGAGAACCTATATAGATCATAAAGTTACTGTACCATCTGTAAACTAAGATGATTTTTCTTCTGTTCAGGCCTGTGTGCAGTACCTGTGTGCTATTTCTGTGGATGTTCTGCACAGTACAGGTCAGAGCACAAGCAATGTCTCCTAGCATTGCTAATATCTCAATATTTTGCAAAAGTAGCAGGATAAAACATGTGGAGAGGCACTAACCTGAAGGAGGTGTTGTAACATCATGAAATATTGAAATATTGGGTCTTAGAGAAAACAGACACACAAATGAAAAAGAATAGTACTCTTTCTCTTATTACTAATATACAACAATAAAACATTGAATCTCCTTTGAGCACTACCTTGTTCTCTTCAGTGTCCTCTCTACAAATAGCAAGGCTAAACCACATTCCAAAATACAATACGTAACTCACAACAATTCCTTGGTTATTTGGTCAGTCGGATGGACACTTTCCTTCCATCTGTTGCAGGTGCACAACAGAAGACTAGCTCTCTTCCTCAAACAGCTAAAGTTGACCAACACAAGTGGTTGTTAAATGTCACCCTTCTTTCAACTGGTCAGTTTGACCTAGGGTGGCAGATCATTCCCCAAAACCTTCTGAAGACTGTACTGTTGTTCAGATAAGCCCATCATCCAAATCACAAAAGGTAGGTTAATACATCCTGAGAAACCACTGAATTTGCTAGTAACACAATATTGTCATGGCTTCAGATGTGGACAGGAGACAAAAGGTTAACTGCACCTTTGAAATATACAGTATGAGATTGTCTCACAAGCACATTGTCTTCTACATTAGCATTTGTTTTATTTAAAAATTGAATTTGACTTTTGTAAAGGAAACCACTGCTACTGTCTTGGCATAATGCACGGTGAATATGGTTCTACATGATAACGACAGGGATATTTGCAGGCTGATGTACCAGATCCCTAACACTTGATTATAATTTTGAAGGAATTTATATGATGAGAGTCTGGATACTGTCTTCTTGACTAGTTGGAATTCAAAGTCTGTATTCACCTGGCAATTCAGTTGGAAAAATGCACTTATGCCGTCTTTTCAGATTAAAATTAAATGTCAGTGCCATAAATCATACTATTCTTTGGATGTTCTTTCAAATTATATATGACTGTAACTGGTTTCATAGCCAGTGTTCAAATAAATATAATCTAAGGATGTAAATTCAAAAGAATGCAAAACCAGCATCACACATTTCTCATAATTCTGTCATCCTGGGCCTGGAGCCAGTAATGTGTTCTTTTATCAGCAATAAAGCAAAAAATAAAAGCACTAAAAACGTTACTTTTACTCTACATATGAATCTGAAGGTGTTGTCTTACATTACACCATAAATGTGTATACAAAATGTGTCAAAAAGGATCTATCAACTCAATTATGATTTTAAAATTTCCTTTAATTATCTCATATCTGTTCAAACAATGCAATTCCTCTGCATCTAAGAAAAGGTCTCATAGCAAAATTGTTTTAATTTATGTGTGTTTTTGCTACACAGAATCTAAATTCCTTTGAAAGCAGCCAAGCCTTTCTTTTTCATTTATAAGAAAATGTAGAAATGTAGAAACTGCATACAAACTAGCTCTCATCTCAATTTCACTATTAATAGGTTTCTCATTTGTGAGATGCATTCCTATCTTAAGCAGGTATCACATGCAGAAGGAGAAATGTGAAGAAAAATGTAAAAAACCTAAACTACCCAGTACTCTACATTTCCTTTATACAATAATTTTCTGAATGCTCAGCATATAAAATTGGGTTATCAACTAATTCTGTCAGTCAGCTTTCTTGATTATTTACTTAATTGTGGCATAATTGCTAATACACTGTACATGAAACATCCTTGGAAGTGTTTGAATTGTGTCAGTATTTTCACAGCTTGAACTTCTCTCACCCTGTTTTCTTCTCATCATTCACAGGGGAGATGAACTTCCAGGAAAAGGTGTACTTCAGTTTTCGTCTTGTGCTCCAGTTGGCAGCATGCCAAAGAATTAGATAGCCTCTCTGTGCTGGAGATAAGTTCAAGTGCTAGTACTAAGCACCTCTTCCCTGCTATCAACAGCAAATTAACAGGGCATTAAGCCGCCGGTAAATAAATGACCCGAGCAGCTCCAGACGCTTTGTTGATGCTGTTCAATTACAGCAGAATCGATGGCCTTGCCACGGTGCTTTGACAGGCCAGCAGATTTCCAATTGGAGAGCGGAAAGATACGAGGTCAGGCCTATTCATCATCCCCTGCTGAGGAGCTCAAGTTGGGCTATAACATGGCTTTGCGAGGCATTTTAAGACATTTAAGATGGTCCTAATGGCATGCAAGATTACCTTACCTGCACGTACTGTATCATACAGTACAAACCAAGGTAAATAAATCAATTCAAGGTTACAGCCTCCTCTCACCAGCACAGACCTCATGTTTAACACTGCAGTGGCTACTACCTGTACAGTATGAGTATGTTTTGTTTTATTTTTATTTTAGCTCTTACAGTTCATATTTAGAGCTATCATACTGTAGATTCTGTGAGCCTGAATATGGCGATGACATTCTATTTTAGCTAAGCGTTTGAACTAAACATCAGAGGTGCACTTTTGATGTAAAGAAACATGAAAATAACAGAAAAAGCCTCTGGAGAGGGGAATATAGTGGCCTTCACACTCTTCGGAAAACCTTGAGATTTCCAGTTGGCTTACAACTACTGTGGCTGACAGCTCCCAGTGGTGATACAAAGTCCTTCATACTGCATCAGGATTGGATGGAAAGGATTTTGCTTGTATCCCACTAGTAACTACTTTAGATAGTTGAGCCCCAATTTAACTGGCCAAATCCACTACATTAGCTGGATCTGTGACACAGTTCTTGAGGTTTGAGATTAACTCCCAGCAAACAAAGTGTGTGGATGTTCCCACAATGTCAATCTGATTTTTATAAATAAAAATGTATAAATAAAAATATGAAAGCAACAAAAAAATTTTCAGTCTCATTTTGCTCCATGTGGAGTGGAATATTGAATATAAAAACTTAATAAGATATATTTCTCTTAAAATACAAATGCTGCATGTCTGTGAAGAAACATTTTATTTTAGCCCATCCATACACAATTGCAGGAGTCAGTGGTGCAGTGGTTAATGCAAAAAACAAACAGGCAATTCCTAAATCAGACATATACCTGTAAAATTAATCAGTGCTTCTAACAATTTGTCTATCACAAAATATGGTGGAGCTCTCACCTTGTCCTCTTTCTACCTCATTTATTGTACAGTATATCCTGGCATCCTGCTGAGGACTCAGATCCTTCACTGTTACATCCTCTAATACTCTGGATGAACTTCAACTCTGCTTCTCTGTTTCTCTTGACTGTTACCCTCCTGTAGTATAAGGCACTATTCCATGTAAGTTCACTCCAACTTATCCCGAATGCAGCTGCTCAACTTGTCATTTTGCTTTTTCTTTTTTCTATAGCTTCAGTACTTTGTTTTTCCAGTCCCTCCACTTGCTCCCTACTGCCACACATACCCACTTCAAAACCCTAGCACTCAGCCTGCCTCAGCCACTCTGTTTCAGCCTACAGTATATCCAAACCCCTGAGTTTCTCAGTACACACCTTCTTGCCATCACTGCCAGACTTGCTGTACTTCCAGAGCCTAGTTGTACTTGCCCCCAGCTCCTCTTTGGAGGAATTAACTACCTGCAGTAACCCGAAATGCTCACTGTAATGCTCAGCCTTTCAGTGCCTGCTCAAGATTCATCTGTTTAGACAGCACCTGTGATCTCTCAGCTCTCGGTTACATTCTTTGATCTCTCTTACACTAGTGCACTAATGTTTTTAACTCTTGGGCTGGTAATGTGATTTTCTTATTGCACATTTCTTAACAGGTTATAACAAGAATGAAATTCTCCCAAGTTAAAAAGCCAAAATTATGTTTTGGAGCAAAAGAAATGCACATTTTGAAGAATATACAGTACATGTACAGTATGAACAGGTGTACACGTATGCTTGGCTTATCTTCTACCATAGAATAAATAGTTCAAGTTATTTTCATTTTAGTGTTTTTACAGTGTCTTTAAGAGTGAAACCTATTTTCTAAAAGACAAACACTTCAATCTGTAATGTCACATATTTTAAAGGCTTTGGTGTGTCTGCGTACAGTACATTGTTTGAAAAGACTAATGTTGGCAGAGATCAAAATAAGAGCTATCTGTAACAGCTAAGCAGAAATAGCCAAATGTGTGAAACCAAAATCTCTTCCTTGTGTGTCTTTAAAAATGTAGCTGGTAACTGCACTTGAAATAATCAATATTCAGTACACGTTTGAGATAATGCCATTCTCAGGGTACCCTCAATTTAAATTGAAAGGGACAGTCCTTCATTTGCAATGGAAGTAGTTTTCATACGGTAATTTGTCCTAGAAGCATGTTGATCAAACTCTAACATTTTTTTAAATAAAAACTGATATGTTTTAGACAATACCATGAGAAAGCCATCTGGTCCACTTTGGCTGTTTAGTTGTGAATCTCTAACTGATCAATGAGTCTCAATCAGCTATTTCTTGAAAGTTCCCAGAACATGGTTGGGTACTTTGTTGCTGTGATTTGCTATTCTTTTTATAAGAAAGTGTATTTAGGGCTGAAACTTGGAGGCTTCACCACTTAAATTGTATTACCAGCAGAGATGCCTAACATGCTGACTTGACTTTAGAGAGTATTCAAAATAACACATTTTAAATGTTAATTACTTAAAACAGCTAAAAATTAGATATAAAAAAATCAATTTGAATTTAACAAATAATGTTTTTGTCAAGAATATGCTGTACACTGATGGAAATATACTGTTAACGTAAGCAATAGTTCAGATAACCTGAAAGAAACCTTTACTGAAAATTAACTTATTTGTTGACTAGAAAAATAAAAAACAATGTTTGTTTTTACCAATCCCTGATCAACTTCAAGCTGCAGTCTGAGGACTGAATAGACTGGTGGCAAGATGAGACATAAAACACTATAGCAATAGCATACAGTATGACCCCAAGCCTGTGTACCTGCTTTGAGATAATTGCTTTTAAAGACAGCACTTAAAATAAAGTTTCTTAGTATTAATTGCATTCCTTTTTTTCCTCACATCCACGCAAGGCAAAATGGCTATTAAGGCCATCCACTTGGTCTTTTTTTTCTGTCAACCAAATCAAAGAGACAACTTTGACTTTCTTCGCTGTAGATTAATAGATTTACTAATATCTTTGTATCATCTAACAGGTAACTGAGTCCTGTTTTAAAATCTACTGTAAATCAGACATTGATGGCATATATAAATTCACACTTCCACTTTAGCAATGAATATGTTTTATAGAGGACATGGCTGTTCTGGTGTTCAAAGATAATAAGTGAGAAATGAAAGTGAAGAAGAACTCCCAATAACATCCCTTGCTTTTCTGTATGTGTTCTTCTCAAGCCTTCAAAAGGCAAATAAGTTAAAATATTTTCATGGTCAACATAAGTACCTTACCTACTTGTACAGCTTTCCAAATGGAAGAGGGACACTTTTTGTGTGAGTTGTCATCACACTTTGAAAACCTTTGGAAAGCAATTACGTTGTGATTCCTCCAACCTTTTTTTACAGCATTTAATACTAAGCAACTTTATTTTTAAATTCAAAACTGTAGATGAAAATAGGACTTGATGTCCTTTAATGACTATTAAATTTCAAGTACTAGCTGTTGAAACAATTCCATGCAAATACTGGTACTGAATTGTCACCAGAAAAAGTATGATTTCTGTATACTTATTTCAGAATTGCCCCTTAACCCTTTTCCATTTGTGCAAGCCTCAGCACTAGCAATAGCAAAATGAAAACTTGTAAACTGTAAATCTTTATCAAAGGAGAATGCTGACACGTCAGTCTTGCTCATTTTAACACAATTTTTGCTATTTTTTTCATTTTCACAATCCCATTTCACTGTCACAAATTTAGCAAATAATTACAGAGAAAATTAGAATATCAGCTACCTTGTTACATTTAGAGCTGTGGATTGTAACATGAAAGCCATTGGCTTTTGTGTCTTAATAAAGCAAGTCAAATACAGAAGGGAGCCCATAGGTCTAAACTAAGTAGCCAACAGTGTCAAGATTAGCTCACAATTAATTAACTTATACAGGAACTGCTAATTCTCCTGGAGTGTCTTTATTTTTCATCCTATATACAGGACGGTGTCCTGTCCAACACAGGTATCTATACATACATGTAATCCTGATATCTTAATGCAGTTTAAAAGTTGAAATAAAATAGTATTCACTTGATATAAAGACACAGAAATGTCCATTTTGACCAGTGGTGACCACCGGAGGGAGTCTTGGCACTAATGATATTAAAGATGTTTTTTAGTCATGCTTTAAGGAGGGTTGCCTGCATAGTTTTTGCATTATTGTTTCTTGGTTAAATTCCTCAATAATGGTATAATTTGTGCCCTTTATCATTCGTGTGAATCTGAAAGTGTTTCGTGTTTTAAACATGTAGGAAGTAGGCTAAAAGGCTTGCACGCAAAATGTAATGTCTAGAAACTGATTCTTTTAACTCTTTCACTATCAACTTTTTTTCTGGAAGTTGAATAACATTTGCAAACACGGGCAGCATGGTTCCACAGTGGTTATCATTGCTGCTGTGCAGGACTAGGGCCTTGGGCTCAAATCTACATGTAGATCTGGGTTGCCATCTGTGTGGAGTTTGTATATTCTCCCAGTGTGCACATGGGTTTCCTCCAGGTGCTACAGTTTTCTCCTACTGTCCAAAAAAATACTAGTACAGTAGGTTAATTGGCTTCTGGGAGAACTGTCCCTAGGTGTGAGTGTTTGCCTGTGTTTCTGCCCTGTGTTGAAATGGCGTTCCAGGATGTATCCTGCCTTGTGCCCGTTACTTGCCGGGATAGGGGCAAATTCTCCCACAACCCTGAATTAGAAGAAGCGGTTAGAAAACAAATGGATGGACTTGCTAACCTACTGTAGCCTTCTGTAGAACACAGGGGTTTAGACTGTTCTTTAAGGGGAACACCAAAAAACAAGTGTGAAATGTCTTTTATTGTATTGTGGCAAATAAAGTTATACTGTATATACTAAGAACATTGTGATAATATCTGTATATGGAGGGCTAACAAAAGCTGACCTTGCTAGTGTTATTTTTGTTTTCCAATTTATGTTATTCCTGTCTTTTGAGTGATAAACTGTCTATGTTATTACTGGAGTGGTTCCTGAGTGCCTGACTCTGGAATTGCAGGGAGTCAGTTATATAAAACTTGGTTCCATTCTTCTCTTGTGTTATAGGATCCATATGTTGTATATGAGTTTAATATGCTTTTACAATATACTGTATATTTAGTAACTAATATTGGGGTCCAATTCAAGCTTACCTGTACATTACAAACAAACATAAAAACGCATTCCCTATGTTGAAAAAAAATATTTTTTCAGCCATTTAAATTCTTATTTCACCTTCACATTTCACTTGTTTGAAATGCTTGGTACTCTTAATTCAATAGTTAAATAATTGTAAACGAAGACCTAAAGAGTGACCGATATGCCCTAGGTGTGATGTCCTACTCTATTTAAAATCAATTTCTGAGGGTACAGAAGCTTTGAATAATTTCGCCGTTTGCAAAAGATGCCTCCAGCTCCAAAAGCTCCTTCCTCATTTGCCTTTTTTCAGGTTGCACCTCACCTTATCATTCTCATGAGAACACTACTTAATAATAAGTTAAACCTTCTATAGAGCTTACACAAAAGGGGCCTAATTATTCCAACAAAGGAGAAAGTGAGACAAAGGAATAAGTAAGTCACATGCCTATTAATAGCATAACTCCCAAGTTCCTGTCTTGAATGCAAACCAAAGGCATTACTACCAGTCACCAAAGGGGGAAGAACCACCAACCCTGTTTGAGGCTTTGCACCTTGTGAGGGTTATGGCACCACATGAAAGGAAGACAAAACTGGTAAAAAGTCTCAGGTGTGGAGAGGAAAATAAGCTCATTAAAAGGTAAATCTTTTTGTTTCGCCCTGCAGAGGAGGTGTGCTGCTCAACTGTTAGCAGAGCCCTGGGGAACAGTTGTTGTCAGGAAATAAAAAAAAACATCAGCCTTGATTTCTCTTCAGGGATACAAATCATTACTAGTTAGGTATGTTACAAATATAAGTTTTAAAAACATTGTTTTATTCCACAGATGGTATTAATTTTTTTTAAACAATAAACAATTAGTTTTCTTGTTAACAGAGTATAGTTTGCGGATCCATGGCATACTTAAATTCTTATGAATTTTCTAAAAATGGATGGTGAAAAGGATAAACGTACTGTACATACAGTACAATTAGCACAGCTTTAAGTCTATGATGGTTTTGTGTGTAGAAAAATTCAGTTTTTTTTAGATATACAGTAATACAAGTTATATATAAAAAACTACTTATCTGATTTTTATTTTGAGACAAGTTATGTAAACCACAAAAGACATTTGAGTACAGATTTAATATCTGCAGGCTAAATGCTGATATGGACACAATAATGGTTTTGTGCGAGAGAAAAAAAAGTTTAATTTTTCAGAGCCTCAATTAACCGCATTCAATGAGGAACTGATGACTTACATAACAGCAAAAACAATTTCACTGAATTCTGTCATTTTATTTAAAATTATTATCTTTTGTGTAATATATGCATATGTGTAATATAAAATTGCTATACATAAGAGAAAGTCATTCAACTCATCATTTTGGTTAGTAGTAGTAGCCTATTGATCTGACAATCTTTTCCTCTCATTTTGTGAACGTTCTCACAGAACGGTCTATAGCCTGGTAGCCTATAGCACACACCTGACAACCTCTGTGTATAAACTGTCACTCCTGTTTGCCATCCCAGATAGTTCCAAACCTATCAGAAAACTGCTTATTACTTGTAAGGTTCTTGGAAAACTGGAGCCAGAAGAAAAGATGCGAGGAAATGCACTTTCAATGAGACACTAGTCAATCACAGGGCACACACAGGTACAATTCAGAGACAGCAAGTACTGTAACTAAATCAGCCCATCTTTGTAAAGTGAACGCAAACCCGAGGTACTGGTGAACACTGCCATCATGTAGACTCCACATTAAAGTCATCCCAGACTGTTATTGAACCAAGGACCAAAGAGCTGTGAGAAAGCAGCACAAACCACCAATATATATACACTTTCATGTAACTCCTCGATGTGCTCATGCATTATTTTCTTGTTGTTGCGAATAAATATTTGGGTATTGTACTTCTAAATACTTGTATCAAGACCACTCATTATCTCTACTGCTCAAGACTGAGAAGATAATATTCCTTTAAATTGTGTATAACTTACCATTTATGTGTGTAATGATTACACATATGTAAAACTGAGCAAGTTTTAAACATCTAACCCCTGTTGGAATAGATTCCTGCATTTTGTGACATAACAGTTAAATAACAATTCAACTGAGGCATTTTCATAAAATGGAGCAAAGAAGAAAGCATTTCTTTTCTGTGCAGTTACCATGCCAGAATCTGCACTTAGTCATGCTGTCACTATCCAACTGATCTTCAGCACATCATTAACCAGCCCCGGCCTCGGTCCTTCACAACAGAGAAAATGAGATATGAAAAAGATATGAATGGCTCTTAAGAACAACCTCCAAGTCATAGTGAGAATATATTTTTGAAATAAATACTGAATGAACACATGAATAAATAATGGAAGTTGCACTATGGGAAGAAACAGACAAAGAACACTACATGCTTTTATGCTCTGTCTGAAAGAGAAGAAAAACAAACAAGTTCCTGATTGATTTTTTTATTTTAAAATTAGATTTCTTTTACTTAGAGATCTCTGTTCTTTTTGCTTTGACTTTCAATGTAGTAAATCATACAGTATATACAGAAACATCTAGCACATGAGGAGAACCACTTCAGGGATGGCTTCAGAAATAAAACTCATGTCACCGCTCCATCCTGCTACTGTGTATAACATTTTTACTATAGACATTTACAGGGTTGTTCCACATACAAAGAGAGCAATAAGAATATTCCACATGCTAACATTTGACCATAGCACAACAACCAATGTGCTCCTTGAGCTAAAGGAAATCACATACTCATTCATCCATTTTATCCTTCTGATGTTCTTCCATGTTTTCCTGGTAACTTTAGATGGATAAAATGTGAACATTTCTGGCTGTGAGCTCGCACAAGCCATAAGGGTAAATTAACTTTGTGTTTGTGTGAGAAGGAGGAACGAGACGCAGCATGAAAACAGTGCTCTCGTTCTGTGACAAAGATGTAGAATGACACGCCAGAGGGATGCGAAACAACAGCTGTGTACATTAAACCCAACAGTATAAAATGCCCATTACAAGTGATTAGATTAGACTGAGAACTTCACTACCATATGGTGTGCCTTATAGAGGAATAGGAAACGAGACAAAGCATCGAGAAGAAATAGTTTATCCGATTCTTAAAAAGGTACATTTTTAAACACAACAGTTTCTAAAGATTGTTTATGACTATGTTTCATCATAGGAAGAGCTTACTGTTTGCAGGTAACATTGCCAGTGAAACAGGAATATAAACTGTAATACATTAAAATATACACTTTTAATGTATATACAAAATTATTGATTTGCAAAAAAACATTACTCATTTGGAATTCACAAGTTTAGTGTTAATGTAATTTTCCTCCTGAATTAATCAACAAACAACTCTTCTGACCCACATAATGCATTCCTTTAACACAGCAACCACCTCATAATTAAAGAGATCCTGTTGATACTGTATGTAGACAATCAAATTCCAGTTGGACCACAACTCTGCGGCAGAGTATATTGGAGGAGTCACAGTTTAGATGTCCTGCATGTCTCCTTACTCAGATTCAGATAGTACATTCATGCAAAGGCATAATTAGAAGAAATTAAAGAAAACCAAATACATTGTAGACTATTTTGTTTCTCAAAATTCAAAACATCTTAACAAATTAAATAGAAACAAATCATCAATAGATGAGTAGTGTGTGTAAAAGGTTCATTTTTTACCATTTTGTGATATTGAGCCCAAATACAAATAGTCTAACCTACAGAAAGAAGTTAAAATTGTTTTGCTGGCCTAACTAAACCTTATCTTTACTCATATAGTCATGTTATAGAAATACTTTGACAGGAAAGATCTTAGACAAAGAACAAGCATAAATGTTATGGAAGATACTTAATGGACAAAAACAACAAATCACTACAAAAGCTCAAAGTGACTCCAAGTCCCGTGTTTGTGGATCTGTGTTTCATAAGAACAGGCTGTGTTGTTTTTTTTAAGTACAGGAAATGTCTATAATCACAAACATTTAAAACTAGCTAATTTATAAACTGCATTATAGTTTCAATACTTTTGTGTAAACATGAAAAGCTATATACTGTAACATTTGTTTTATGTGATATGATTCATTGGTACAGTAAATGTGAAGGTAAAGCTGTCCTTTGTTGCACTGAGGCCTAGGTTCTGAGGCCTGTGTGTGGATTTCCTCCAGGTGCTCTAGTTTCCTCCCACAGTCCAAAGACATACTGTTAATTGTCGTTTGGGAAAATATGTTTGTGACTGTGTTTGCCCTTCGATGGACTGGTGCCAATGCAGGGTGCATCCTGCCTTATGCCTGGGCTCTCCCACTGCCCTTTAATGATTAAAGCAGGTAGAAAGGTGATAGATTGAATTTCATTAGTTATATATCCCATCGCAAGTAGAGTCGTAAATAAGAGGTCAACACTATTGCTGCACAATCTTACAAGAGATAGAAATCAAAGTCCCTGTGTTATGCCAACAAAATGAATGCAATTCACCTTCATCCAACACTACACTACTGTATAGTATATGTCAAACTCCCAGACACGTTTATAAAACTAGTATTGTTGGCAAGACTCTTTTTTATATTTTTTTGTGCATGTGTTTTCCTCTCTACAGTAAAGGTTTCTAAGCAGCTATTCTGCCTTTGAGACCATTTTGTCTTAATATGCCAATTTCTGTTCTGTAAGTAACATTAACACCTCTACTACTTTAGAAAGGTTATTCACAAGATTTCTACTGGATCATCACTTATCAGGTAGAGAATTTACAAGGCACTTGAAATCAGATTTGGAGATTTGGGTTTTCTTCATTTCTTCCTTGATGACTTCTGTTGCCAACAACACAACCCCCTCCAGGGTCTTATATGTAGCACTGGGTAAAATATGAACTTTGTATCTATAATCTGAAATTTCTGTCTGTTGGACTTACCTTAATTAGCTAAAACATTGATTCTTTGTTCCTGTGAGATTTATTATTTAAGAATCTGCAATTGTATGAATGCCTTAGGGTGATGTGACACCTTCCAATGGATAAAGTAGCAGTAATAGCATTAAGGCATAGGATAGTATAAAAAGTATAAAATGGTAATAGGTAACTGCAGTTTTAGATTTTATTCTATTAATCAACAATTTGTGTAAATTGTAAATTTGCAATACAAGTTTCCAACACTATAGCTTTACCACTCTCCATCAGAAATTTAGGTACAGGTTATATTGTATTTAAAAAAATCTTAATCTACTCCTGTACTCAAAAAGTTAAATGCTCTGAATGCTCTGAATGTTTAGGGAGAGATTCCACAAACCATTCTGGTACATTAGAGAATACCTTGAAACAATAATGTATTGTCCTGAGAAATTCTTTTGAAAGGAAAATGCTGCTGTTCCAATTAGAAAAGGAAAGATAACCAATAAACAAAAAAGAAACATATTTTCTCTTGAAGTATGTCAGTGTTTAATCCCTGTACCCCTAAGGCATGTTATCTACACTTTCAAGTATGCATCAGTGAATCCTGAGAACATGATCAGTGTGACTGACTTTCAAGGAAAAAAAACAAACGCGTAAGGGAAATATCAGCTTTCAAAGGTTGTGCCAATTGGCATTGAGCCTCCAATCTCAATTTCAAGACATTCTCCCTAAAAGAGCCAATTTGTCCCCAAGTAATCCGAGTTAAAATGGTTAGACAAAGACGTCCATTGTTGTTTTGATTTTTTAACAGAACATAAAGAAAGAAAAGGCCTGAAAGATGACAATGATATAATTTGATAAATAAAATCAGCAATCATACAGTTTTCATCAAGAAACCCAAATGAATAGATGCATGATTTGTACACAGTGCAGAGTATCCAGAGTTAATCACTGTTATCCTCACCATAAGGATGCAAATCCAAAAGAACTACTGACAGCTTCCACAAAGTCAGACTCAACTTTCAGGAGATTAATAAAGATATTGTGCTACAGAAATCACCATCTGTACATTTTTTTCATCACTTTCATGTGACAAAATAGAGAAATCTGCAAGGAAGGCTGGTGGAACTTTTCATATGTTAAATTACATAAGAAACCTTTAACAAGAATCTCAGTCTTTGTTTTGTGTTAACTAGGCACGGTTCTGTTTGCAGGTGCAGTTGCCTTTATTTCATCATCAAAGATTCTGACAAAGTTTAAGGACCATCTGCTTTATAAGCATCAAGCACTCCCCTGTGAACTACAAACATATCCATCAGCAAATACTTAAACAGAAAACAACCCCCTAAATCTTAATGTTTTCATCTCAGTGGCTGTAGAACTTTATGTTTATAATTGGCAAAGAGGTAACAGATGCAACTGTGCTTTGTGAAATTAACTCCTTTTATTCTTTTATCTTTGGAAAACATTAATTTTGTATCACTTTTTAAAAATGGTTAATCATTTATTGCCACTTCACCATTCATCTTCTGATGCTCTTCTGTAGTTAGTAGATTTTTAATCTTTTTTTTTCTAACACACAAATTGAATCTTTGAAAATGCAAACAAAAGCTGTGACTATCATTGGATCCTTATTTATAAAGTGGTTTGGATTACCAAGCATCTTATCTTAAGTGCCAGTAGTACCTCACTTCACTACCGAAGTTGCTGTGTAGTGCGTCTGATGGCTCATAATAACTGCTTGGAGCCACTTAGGAGTGTGCTGCTCTTCAGTTGTGGATAAAGTGGGTCTTCTCCTATACATAAAGCACTTTGAGATCCTTTGGGATGAAAAGCTCTACATAAATAATTATTATGTATAGTAACTGTGATGTACAGTTTATAGAAATAACAATCTACTAAAATGCTAAAACAAAGGAATCAACCTGACAATTTTCTTTACAAATGAGAGGCATGCACTTTTTCTGCTTTATTCAAATATTAACAATTTCTAACGAAGTCATGCGATTACTCAGTCTTGTCCAAAAAGCTGCAAACCCAGCCTGTTACACAGTTTAAAGTTTAACTAGCTCTGTCTAGCTCAAACATCACTCCATTTGACAAAACAGAAATGAAAAGAATATTTCAGGAAAATTGGTTCTCACCTCTAAAGAGGCTCAACCAGTGAGTTGTGACTGTGTTCTATGCTTGACCACTATGGACAAACTTTATTCCCCTCACGGTGGTTTAAAGGTTGAAGGGATAAACCAAGATATTTGCTAGATATACTGTATGTCATGAAATAAGTATATGAGCCACTTACGTGTATATTGGACCATATAGAATTTAAATGGAAAATTTAAATCCATTTTACATCCTAGTTGATTGTTGTCCCCAGAGACATAAGAGCTCTGCAGAAAGTGGGATGGTGTATAGAGTACACTATAGAGTTTTTCACTAAGCTACCCAAATGACAACACATTTTGCTTAATTACCATCTTCTTTGTATTGTACTAAATTATCATTTTGAAAATGATGTAAGATATGTTTGCTTATGTTTTTAAATTATGGGTACTGTACTCTATCGTGCATAATCATACAGTATATTGGTATATACCTGTAAATATTTTGTGCTATACTGGCAGATATATTGAAATCAAATGTACAATCTTCAATAAGAAACTATTTAGGCTTAATGTGTAAGTAGTATGCAATATACCCTGTAATCTGAATCCTAGTCCCATATACAGTATACAGTTTTTTTCTCTTTAATCTGGTGCATAAATCAGTAGATGCTTAAGTGCATTTGAAACGTGTACTGTATTGTGGCTAGCCTTTTCTGATAAGGAATGCATTTACAGTATATACTCACCAGAGAATCTTCAAGACCTTAAGTTTCATCAGGAGTACATTTTGGCACAATTTATATTTATGTTTCACTATCCTTTGTTAAAATGTTTCTTACATCACAAGCT
Organism: Lepisosteus oculatus; assembly: GCF_040954835.1. Lineage (NCBI taxonomy): Eukaryota > Metazoa > Chordata > Actinopteri > Semionotiformes > Lepisosteidae > Lepisosteus > Lepisosteus oculatus. The sequence continues at coordinate 57,279,671 of NC_090697.1, read as the reverse complement.
TTTTACTGTATATGATTGTTCAGTGTATTAAGCATGAACTCACATAAAACAGGGGAAGCAATTCATGGTTTTGTTTCAGGTAAGTATCAAACTTAATCACTTTTAAATACCCCACACACAATAGCATCATTTGACTTTGACAAGATGGGGTTTTGAAACACTGTAGTTGAGCACAAACTTTCCTAAGAACTGATTAAGTCATCCTCAGTAAGCAATATCTCCAGCTGTCTTCAATTAATTATTGGAAATAACAGAGAACAGTAAATGAAATGTGAAACTGATAGTAACTACTTGCAAATGCCAAAATAATAATTTCTTATCCATTATCAGAAAGATGTTTGTTCCAGGTAAGGGTTGCAACTTGGTGGCTATCCTGGAAGTCCATCTAATGTAAACCCTAAACCTTAACCAGTCCATCTAAGGGCAAGGGAATAAATTAAGTACAGTACAAGATAGTATAACAGGGTGGCAGGAAAAGGAAAGTTCTTGTTGGAACCATATTCTCCCAAAGGCAGTGAGCAATGAGCTGCTATCCTCAGTCACCTGGCCAACTGGTGGAAGACACTTTGTCAGGTAATGATCAAAGCCCAGGAATCAGAAGCTTCCACTGGCTGTCAACCTCTGATGTCTAAAAAGAAAGAAGAAAGGAAGCGACAGATTGATGGATCCACAGACAGGCTGTGAGTTTCTTTAGATTAAAAACTTGGTTTTTTTCAGAGAGAGAAATTGGATTGATGGAGAGGACATTTGGAGAACAGAAGGTGTAGTTAAAGCTGAAAGAGAACTACAGTATGCATATGTTTTGTGTGGAGTTTAAATCATACTGCAAATAAAAAGCTCCTTTTCTACCTTACTGCTGTTTGTACGTCTGTTTTCCCGTGACCCCCCTTAAAAGATCACTGCAGCTTTTCATGAGCAGAAATTGCTTACATACTGTATTTAGACCCGTCAGTATTGCACTGCTCGACTTAGCCTGCATATAATTTGACTATAAAGAGCAATATTATCTGATTTAAAATACTTCAGCTTCTGGATCATACTATGTCCCACAACACATTGAGAAAAAAAACACAGGGGCAATGGAGAAAAGGGGCAAAGGAACACAGGAAATGATCAAAGATCCCTTGTCTTGTAGGAAACAACAGACACTACGAGTCAGCAGCAAGTACTATCACACACTGAGCCCCCAGGGAAGCCTGTGGCTGCTGGAACCTCACCTTTCAGAACAGTCATCACCAAGACTGAGGCAAAGGGGGAGGCTTGTAGGGATTGGTTTCAAAGACTACAACAAAAAGCACATATCTGTGTCTGTGACACTTTCTTTCTGCACTAGCAGAATTCTTCCTCACAAATGGAGCAAAAGGGAATGAATGCCCCTGTCTTCTTGTGTATTCACTTCATACTTGGAGCACAAATCACAACAAAGGATCCGGTTTTCCACTGGGCAAACTGCTCATGTAATACATTTTCTGATCAAAAAGAAATGCATATTATAGCAAAACTAAAAATTGTACCGAAACACAACGATTCAGAAATTAAAAGTATTGTCCACATGGACAATATTTACATAGCAAAAACATTTTGTGTAGCAACGCAAAGCCTTTTCAAAACCTTGACCACCTCAGGGAGGTTTTGGACTACCATAAATGTTCACCTTTTTCAGTTGACCCATATAATATTTAATGAGAAAAAACTGTTAAATAGCTAGATTTGAGGCTTGCATCTACTGTATCTGTAGATTTTCTCAAAAACTATTTTAGAAGGGTTTAAAAAAACATTAACTCTAATCCTATAATCCTAAATGCTGTTTACACAACTCTGAAATGCACATACTGTAGCTTTCTACCTTCACATTTTCATTACGTAATATAAACCCCTCCTAGAGTGTGGTACTGTATTATGAGAGGTTGTGAAATGCCAGTGGACTCTGTAGAGCTGATGTCCTTTTAACCCTTGTCCTTACCTGCTGAAGATAAGGTCACAATGTGTTGTGTGAGTTTCCATAAGCAAAGTTGATGTATGCATGAATAAAAGACACACATGTTCACACTTAACAAGAACCTAGGAAAAGTTACAAAAGAAAGGACAAAAATTGGCTCATTTAGCATGTTTTGGTTATTGTAATCATATTTAAGTCATGCCACAGCTCAATAAGAGCTTATTAAGAATGTTAATGGCCAGGACAGTTCAACACAAACCTCCTGTACTGCCAAATATACAGTAGCAATAACAGTTATCGAGGGCCAATCTTGTTCAACCTTCACTCAACTCCAGTAGGGCTGCCAGAAGATAGAAAGCACCAAAAAATTAAATGAAGATTGGTTTTTGTGTCATTACTAAACATAAATCCTTTTGAGCACAATGGATAAAAAATATTTCATTTAAGATATCCCACCATCTGCTGGACAGTCTGCTCTCACATGATCTAGAGGGGAAAAAAGCATAACAATATAGAATTTGTTAATGAAGAGGAGGACTATTTGTTTTTATTTTACCCTATGCATCATATAAGAGACATATAGTTTTTTTTTATCTAACAACACTTTGAGCCTGTGTGGTTTAGTAACCAACATATCCATCCATTTTCTAACCTCTTCATGAGTTGGCACTCAATGGCTACAAATATAGGATGCCAGATTTTTGCAGGGTGCACACAAAGACACAGACAGACACAAATACTATATTCACAGATTCACACCAGGATCAATTTTCCTAGAAGCCACTTCAACCTATTAGTATGTCCTTGGACTATAGGAAGACATTGGAACACCCAGAGCAAATACCTGCAAATATAAGGATATCATTCAAATAACACTAAGATAGCAATGCAAGGACTGGAATTGAACCCAGGACCCCAGTTATACAAGGCAGCTATTACTAACCACTGTGCCACCAAAGGAAAATATAAGGAATCTTATATAGTTTTTGATTCACTCCACAGTTTGAATGAGACTTCTTAGGAAACAAATATCATGTCTAAGCCATGTTGAAAAAAGAAAACGTGAAGGGCATAATGAAAGCTGATTACATCTTTAAATCAGGAAGATCAATAAAATCTGTAAATAAAGAACCTTAGGTATACTTAAGGTATATACTTATATTTTACAGACAAATTTCCTTTTCTCTTAGCATTGAAGTACAGCTGCACTATACCAACTTGTGATGAATTTCTATTTATGTGATAAAATACTTTGAATTTCTGGAAAGTAAAATTAATGTCAAAGTTGTATATCCACTGTTTTGTGCAAAGATCTGTTATTATATCTACCGTATCTAGCATTCTGAACTGTCTTTCAATTACTAACACACTGCACGTTCATAAAACTATAATAGTGCCCCGGTGTTAATTTAATCTTACTTATACCTGAAAAATAATTTCTGTTCTTAAAGCCTTACAGATATTTGTGTGCACTTATTTACATTCTTTTTTTCCAAAATATACTAAAATAACTCTGAAAAAAACTCTATTCTGCTAATTATTTTTTTAACTTTAAGCATCTGAGTTTAGAGCTATATTTACTTCTGGATATTAACTACAATTGTGATCAATTTTCAGTGCACTTCCAGTTTCTAAATGCACCATGGACAATTGATTGAAGCATGCTTTAATAAACCTGACCAGCAGCCTCAAATTACAGTAGCAGACAGAAAAGCTCTCAGAGAAAAGCTTGAATGATACACTATCACTTGTCTCCTCTCTGTTACTTGTTCCATAATCTGTGCGTTATCTCATTCTGAAATGACTCAACATTGCTTGTAACAGCATTGTAATAGGATTTCACTGGAGTCTCAGATGGAAAGTAAGAGAAAAAAATCTTCAGACTCCTGCTGTGGTTAACTATTTAATAACCCCTAAAACCACATATTATGCAATATACAGTACAAATATACTGTATTTACACATCATGTGTTTCACTACAATACTGTATGCGTGATTTTTACATTGAAAAATACTCTTCTCATCGTTCATTCAACACTTGTACCAAGAGTCTTCCATCTTAAATGTTTATTACTGTAAAGAATCTAGTCCAAAAGGAAACCCATTTCATAAGCTATCACTTGAAGAGATCAGCATAGCTTGTGCTTATTATTGTAATTTATTGTTTTTCAGTATGTTAATGAAACAGCAGGTGACATTTTCATGCCCCACTCTCAACATCTAAATAATGAACTCTTTTCTTGAAACCATTTTAAGTCCACTTTCACACTTTCAATTCTACACAAATGCATGCTATTCTAGTAGAGCTTCAGTTCAGAAATACATTATAAGACAAGTGAAGTGTTCGACTGTGGAGAGAAAAGAAAACATTATAAAAGTAGTAGTGCATTAAGTAAATCACATTTCATTAGAATGTGGGCAGTGGAGCTCCATAACAGGTCTTTATACCCATAATGCTCTGACATACTGTAACTGTTGCAGTCAGTCACATTCTCAAAGGCCTTCATTTTGAAATAAAGGTTGTCTGTTAAGACTTTGATCTACAGTATATACTGTATAAAAAATAAACAAAGGGAACACTTTATGCTTTGTTTCTACATTGCAAATCCTGCTACAGGTAATGTACTACAAAATACATGTAATTCATCACCATTGTGAAGATTTGTCATGCCTATTGTTTACACGTCTCCATGTAAAAAAATTGTTTTAAAAAAGAGACTTTTTTAATTACTGTAAATGCTTTAGTCCAGAATATACTGTAACATCACTGTGGCAAAATCACAAATAAAAAGTCATGAGAGGTTCCAGTTTCCAAACCAATGGGAAAGTTAAATAATCTGAAAGATGTGTATGATTCTGGTCAATATCCTATATTGGACAAGGAACCTAGTGAAAATACAGTATTTCACTAGAAATAATCAAGGAATATGATCCTACCACATTTCAATATGGTATGGTATGTATTTACAGCAACATGACAGTAAGTTCTGTAAAAAATGTATTACTGAGGTTAAAATATTGTAAGCAACAACAGCATTACAGATTTTTGACGAAATATATAATACAAGTTCTCTGTAAATTACATTTACCATTACCTAAATACAATGGTGACTAAAACAGTCAATAATTTCAGCAGTGCTTAAGTCCTTTTTATATAAACACATTCTGTTTCAATAATACTGTATAATTCATATTAATGGTGATGAAGGAACAAGTAATAGGTTTATTCCATGCTGAAAAAAAGAAGAAAGAAAACACATATAAAGGATGTACATACTGTATATTTGTTTATTGTTAAAAATGGTAAAATGTTTTAAAAATATTTTTTAGGAAGGTGTTTTCTGTGTTCCTCATTCAGAAAAAAAACTCAAGAATATTTAATGAACAAGCAATAAAAGCCCACATACTGTAGGTCTGCTGCTGATGGACTGTAAATTGCTTCATATTATCCATTAATTAAAATGTTATGCAAAGATATCCCAAGATCTGAGACCCCATGTAGTTAAAAAGTTTTTAACTTATAATGTACAGTTTATCCATCACACCATACTATATGCACTAAAATATAGTATTTTTCTACATAAAGAGTAAAGCCTTCAATAAAATATCAAAATATCAGCACTAGTGGAATTGTGCATGAAATAACAGGGGTGTCCACTGTGTCCACCGTGTCTCAAAGTTATCAACCAACTGTCAACTAAAGCCATCATGAAAACTGTGGGTTATTCACCATGTAGTCTTTTAACAATCACTGTCACTAGCAAATTAATCATTAATTCACATTAGATAAGGCTCCAGAATACAAAGATACTGTAAACTAAAAAAGATCCTAAAATCCGCCCTTAAGACCACAGAACTGGTCAATGAACTGCACTCTGTCTTGGATCCTGTGAGAAAATCTGCAAATGACAATAATTGCACAGATGCTTCACAAATCTGGGCCACATTGGAGAGTGGGAAAATGAAAGGCATTGTTGAAAAAAACACTCATCAAATCTCGACTACAGTTTGTCAGAAGAAATGTGGGTGACTCTGAGACCAAGTGGATGGAAGAAGATACTATGGCCTGATAAGACCAACACTGACATTTTTTAGCCTAAACAGGTAGAGAAGGTAGCCGCATCAGATGTCGAAGAAGACACACCTGAAGAAGGCTCCACAGACGAAATGTTGTGTTTCTTTTCTTCTCTTTTCAGCATGGAATAAACCTTTACTTGTTCCTGAACAGTAAGTGCTGTTTGGCCTGGAAGACTTGTATAGAAGGCAAAACAGATGCAGCAAAGTACAGAGAAATCCTGGAGGAAACCCTGCTGCAGAGACCTCAAACTTGGGAGAAGATTAATCTTTCCGCAGGACAATGACCCAAAACATAGCAGTACATAATAACAAAAAAGTCAATGTTCTGGAGTGGCCCAGTCAAAGCACGGACGTCAATCCAATCGAGAATCTGTGGCAAGAATTGAAAACTGCTGTTCACCAACAGTCCTCATCCAACTTGAGGGATTTTGACCAATTTTGCAAAGAAGAATTGGCCAAAATTGCAGTGTCCAAAAAATTGCAAAGCTGGTAGAGACTTATCCTAGAAGACTCATGGCAGTTATTTCTCCCAGAGGTGCCTCAAACAAATATTGAATCAAAGGTTGTGAATACTTATACAATCAGTTATTTTCTATTTTCTATTTATAATTAATTGAGGTGGATTTTATTTTTTTTTTCATTCTGACATTATGCAGTGTTTTGTGTCAACCAGAAGAAAAACATCCCAATTAAATACATCTTGATTCCATACTGTAACACAATAAAATGTTTAAAAATTCAAGGGAGTGAATACAGTACTTTTGATAGCAATTGTACTGTATATCTGTCATTCTTATGTCAATTTCTTGTCAGGAATTAAAACAGTATCTATACAGTATTATTCACAGTGTATTAGGTGCTGTATAAAAAAGGTTTCTGTATACCCATTTTAATTGACTACAGAGCCAGCCAGTTCATGATATTTCATAATTAACAAGACTCTACATGAAGAGAAAATGTATAAATTCAAATGAACGGGAATCCATTGCAAACATATAGAATTTATGAACATAGAATTGCAAAATAAATAAAATAAGTTTTGCCCTTTCTAATTCATATCATTGAGCAGATTAATGGTATATAGAATTTAACAAACTTGACAAACTTACAGATGTTAAATGAGGTTTAACTGGTGGAAGACAACTAGACAACACTCTTCAGAATTCTGGAGGATATTAGAAAGAATTTGGACTACATCCAAAACGATGCAAAGCCACAGGAAATTACATATTTAATGTAAATAAATAATAAGCATTACTTACAAGCTCATACAATATACAGTGCATTGGAAATATCAGACACATACTGTACTACAGAACAGGAATAGGTAATTGTTGCAGGCACGGTCTTGTGTGGGCTGAGAAAAGACTGGATCCTGGATATTTTTTAACCATAGATATTTAGATATTTTTTTTCTAAAATGGAGGCTTTATTTATATATATATATAATAGTGCTCAAAATAGATTGTTACAAAACAAGTGATCAGGGTGAGCAAAGTGAAAAGTACAAAAATGTGCAAACTGTACATACCCAAATACTGTCATGAGAATGGATTCACAGCGTACCTGACATGCTGAATCCAAACCAAAGCTGCTTAATCTAAAACTGTAATGCTTCATTGAACTACAGTACGTCCCATCTACAGAGAATGCCCTATCTATAAAAATTTGACTGATTAAAAATAAAGTACCCCAAATCTTACCAAAATCACACAGACAGGGAACACAAAGTTCGCAAGACTTTTCTTTACTGCCACATACAGTAAAAGCATGTTTTTCTTTCCAATGTTCTGACACATTGTTTTGGCTACTGTATGGAGCCTTCTTCAGCTGTGTGAGCAGTCTGTATGAGCATCTCTACACATTTGAATACCAAGTAGTTTAAAATCTCTTTAGCCAATTTGGAAGATGTACTGTATGACTTCCTGTGATGTATTGCTTTAAACAAAAATAAAACAATACATACATGTACACTGTAGTACAGCTCTGAAAAATATTGCGAATATCCTTTTGCCACCTTGCCAGATGGTGAAAGGATCATCTGCCAGTATAATTACACAGTAATTGTTATAACTACTGTGAATGTGCCCCAACTCAGATTTTGACATACAGTACAGTAAATGGTTTCTGAGGCAGACTGCCTAATATTACAAATAGAAATATGTGAAAATCACTAATGTAAGGTGCCATATGCTTATTGTTCTAGCGGCACAAACGTAGGTTTAAACTGCCAGCTGAAAACAGTTTTGCAATGATTTTATGGTTTGCGTTTTGATCAAATTGTTTAACATTTTGTATAAAATCAGCTAAAACCTCCATAACTAAAGACTTCAGGTTGGACAAAAAAGTGCATTTTCTGCCTTAATACGTAATACTCAGTGTTATTTAATTCTCTGGTTTATCTGTAATTATTCAGGATATGCCATAGACATTTGAAGAGCACATGCTAGGTTTCATAAAACCAGCCATTTTTAGCTAAAATGTTAATGTACTTTATACTGTAATTCAAATGTACTGTATACAATCTTATACTGTATATACATTGGGGAAAGGTTAATATTTACAGTTCCGCCTAAATGATCTAACCATTAACCTCTAAACCACACAAATTACAGTAAGTCTCATACTACATTTATCTTGAAACAATGATGTTTCCAGATAAAAATCTAAGTAGAAGGCTTTATTTTTAATGGAAAAATGACATTGACTTGATTCATCTAATTCATTACATTACATCACCACATTGCCAAAACAGGCCACTTCAACATAAATATCGTTCCATATTTTACATGATAAAAATGAACGACATTTAAGAAATGTTTCTGATTAAGACACTGTTAGGTACAGTAGTATTAGCAGTATATAGTAATTCAGGACATTTGAGCAAAAAGAATAACAAAAAAAAATCAGAAACATGAACTTAAAACACTTTTTCACTGATATTTAAACATTTTCGTGGTGTTATTGTTGAAAAATAACTTCAAACAGTTCAAACAAAACAAATAAGAGCTTTGGCAGGGAAAACAGATCTATTTACCTCAAACAGTGGTTTTGAAAAAGTATTATTCAGCCTAGATTTTAAAAGTTTGAAAACCTGGAAAGATGCACAAGTTACCAAAGCCTTAACACCAACAATAGCCAGATATTTATGTTACTCTTGGTTAAATGCTGGCTTGGATCAATAAATTAGAATTGACAGGGCAAATACTGCCAAGTTTTATTCCTGTGTGTGTCACTTTTCAAAAATCCTGCTGTAAAAAATATTGACCTAATGAGGAGATGAAATGCATTCAGTGATGAGGGTGTTTACTCACTGAAATGCTTTTGTCATGTGGGAATTCCAACAGAACAGATACTGAAGGGCCAATAGATCCTGGCATCAAATTCCAGCTTAAACACTGATCCATTGTGTCACCTTGGCACATAGCTCGTCCTTCCAGGGTTGTAGAAATAAACTGCCTTTAAAAATACTTATGCATAACATGCACATACAGTATTGTTTGTGACGCATATACAATATACCACAATGTTGTAATTGTGAAGAAATTATATTAACTTATTAGTACTAATGGTATGATCAACTAAAACTAAACTATAATGATGAGCTGTAAAGTAAACTAGTCAGGTTTTTGAATTATCTACAGATACTGTATAGAACTTCTATTACTGCTAATCACAACATCCATACCTGATTGCACAGAAGATATCTAGAGATCACTGGTTCTTCCCTTTGTAGGTTTGGTTCCTATTTGGGTTCCTGAAACCAATACATAAATCTTGGCTGTACTAAAGCTGGTGTTGTCCCAGTTCCAAAGGGTGTTCCACAAAGTTTTGCTTGGGGACCTTCTTCAGGTGTTTGGCAGCATGGAATAAACCTTTGTTAGTTCCTTTGCAGTCTACACATGCTGAAGCAGCTACCTGTAACATTTCTTGGTTAAGATTCTTGCTTCTTGCTCCACTTAATCTGATGCTAAAACACTGATACATGCCATAATCAAGTTTAGACTATTGTAATGCCTTACTTACTAGGGTATCTCCTAAGGTTCTAAATGCTATCACTTGTTTACTAAACGTACTCCATATCAGCTCATACTGTAACTCCTATCCACTAAACTGCCTCCTTGCTCATAATCAGAATTTGAGTGGACTTAAAGATATAAGAGCAAGAGAACAGACTGAATGCTCTAGCTCCAAATTACTCTAAAGACTTTTTGCATGAATTTGGTCCACCTATTAATCCGACATCTGTGGATTCAAGTCTTCTTACTCTGCTGAAAACTACACTTAACGGGTGATAGAGCCTTCTTGTGTGCAGTACCATCACCACTCATGGCCCAAATCCATTAGAGACTCTGAAGCTGTCTACACTTTCAAAATTCACAATGTATTCTTTTAAGAAAAGCTATAAATGTATTATTTGGCTTTAAGTTATCTTTCTGTGTTTTTCCCCTAGTTTCTGTTTTTTGTATGTATTATGTGTGATACTCAACAGCAATGTGAGTACTTTAAAAAGTATTAAATAACAATAATGCTAATTCTATAGTTTTATAATTTGATATAAAATATTGATAAAATTTGACTTTTAAGTAGTTTTCAGAGCCATACAAAAGTGTCCTGCTATTCAGCTGCAGCAGCTAATTAAGCTAACTGATATCACCCCACTGCAGCTCTCAACTGTCTACCCACTGAAGCTAGGCAGGGTTGAGCCTGGAGAGTACCTGGATGGGAGACCTCCTGGGAAGCCATGTTTGCTGCTGGAAGTGGTTTTAGTGGGACCAGCACGGGGGCGCCCATCCTGCGGTCTGTGTGGGTCCTTATGCCCCGGTATAGTGGCGGGGACACTATACTGTAGTGGGTGCCGCCTTTTGGATGAGACGTTAAACCGAGGTCCTGATTCTCATTGGTCATTAAAGATCCCAGGGCATTTCTCAATAAGAGTAGGGAATTTTCCCAGTGTCCCGGCCAAATTTCCCCCCTTGGCCTTTACCGTGACCTTCAAATTGTCCCCATGTATGATTAGCTTGCACTTGCCCTGTGATGGACTGGCACCCTGTCCAGGGTGTACCCTGCCTTGCGCTCGCTGCTTGCCTGTTAGGCTCTGGCTTCCCGTGAAAGTTTGGTCTCTCAAAACCAACAACTCAATATGATAATACAAAGGGAGAGTTTCCATTTGTCCAATTGAGAACTAGCTTTGTTTCTTTAACTTCAGGTCAGTTTTTTGTACTGCTGTCTGTGCTATCCTTATCAAAAGTGCATAATAAGACACCCAGAAGCATTTAGAAATATGTAAAAAAAAGATGTCCACATACAGTAGCTGCTGTTGTGTTTCTATTCATGAAATGTACCCTTTTCTGCTCTAGCAGTCGCTGCATATTCCTCTAGCAGGCAGAGGCTTGACAGGTTAGATAGATTTCAGAACTGTGGGGAAGAAGTAACCTGTGGAAAGCCAGATTCAGAATGGTCTCCAGAGAATTATATGACAGATTTCATAAAACACACAACAATAAAAGCAGCCACCCTAGCACATCTTGACTATTCGCTTACAGCAATCACTTTAAATTTGAAGATGTATAAACTCGACCAAACTTCAAATACATATCAATGATTCTGGTTTTCATCTAGACATACTGTACTGTATAGGCAAATAAAACTGTACATTGGTCTGATATCTAGGTTTACACTTTATCCCCAAGGAAATCATTTCACTTCGTATATTAATTCTCTGTTTCCACCAGTCTATGTGAAAAGTATGGAAAATGTGCCTGCTATGTGCAGTCAAAGAAAGCCTACACAATCGTCGGCTCATGAAGACCTACTACAGTGATACCTACACACAACTAATAGTAGTATATAGATTTCTGCTTTAGGCAGTATAGGTTAAAAAAGAACAATTCTAAATTATATTCCAACAAAATAGAATGCACAGTATACTGTATATGAAGGAGACATGCAAGTACAGTAGTAAAAAACATCTTCAAATTTCAACATCTACAGTCTGACACTTACAGTATAAGCAATAAAGAGTGTAAAACCTAGTTTTCATCTGTTTTCATTGTTTGATGTGTTTTGCCAGTTACAATTTACATATACATATTGTATAATATATGTAGAGTTCTTTACTGGCTACTGTACACTTGTGAAATTGTCGTGAAAGATGAAAGAAACCCACACTTTTGATATTGTTAGCTAATGCCCTGTGTTGTCTACAACACCTCCCACATTCTTTCACAATATCTGGAAATATCATAAAAGTGTTTTTATGTAAATTACTTAATATAATGAAAAACATGTCTAAAGGAAAACAAGATTTATCTAGCTTCAGCTTTTAAAAGAGACTAAGACAGGGACCACTTTCAAAAGAGAGACTGGGATAACAACACAGACTCATACTGTATACTGTGTGGCATGTAACCTAGCTACAGTACCTGGTTAAGCAAAAGAACACTAAAATCCCATAAAATCAACATAAAAAATATTTTGAATTTTAAATAGTACAGTAGGAGGCATAGAAGGAATGCATTCTGTGGGAAACCTATGATGTACAGTTTAATAAAGGCATGGTCACCTTTATTATCATTTATCTACTGTATAGCAGATGCTGGACAATGGATAAAATGTGTGGTAGGGATTTGTTTACATTTCCCAATTTAAACAAATGTAACAATCATAATATTTTGATAGTTTTTAAGATATTGCTTCACTGGAATCAGTTAAGAGAAAAGCATATAATGTAGATACATTCCTGGACAAAAAGCGTCCTACACTGACAAGCTTAAGGAACTGAACCTCTTTAGCTTCAACGGATAACACCACGAGGCAACTGAGTATTCAAAAACCTCAAAGCCTTCATAAAATCAACCAAGCGTTTTTTTTTCTAGAAAAAAAAACAATGAAGCATAAACCAGTGTACCAAAGGGTTGTGGGTATTGGGAATAAGCTATTCAACCATGTTTTTAAAGCAAGTACCTGGCTTATCTCAAGAAACACCTGAGATCCCTGGATCAATTAGCTACTACCAAATGGGTTAGATGGCCCAAAAGGCATCTTCATACAGTATTTACAAACTTTCTTACATGAATTGTTCACTGTTGATGAAAAGTTCCTATGTGTACAATTAGTAAATGTGTTTTAATCGACATATCCTATTTTGAATCACTTTGATTTTCATCATACAATGCACAGTATATACACATATACAATTCCTATATTTGCTGAGAGTATTAAACAAGATGGTCACAATCCTCAAGAAAACATCACTCAGATACTCCAGATTGGGACAGAAATATAGAGACATACATGGAGACATCTACTGTATATAGAGATGAGCAGAAGTTGACCAAAACTTGAGTTTCTGTATTATTAAACTTAGAGGAAACACAAGTATAAGACATTGCTTATTCTTTTTTCTTCTCTTATTCACAACTTATGATTAAAAGGGAGTAAAGAAAAACTTTTTGTGGGTTTTTAACATTGAAAATTGAGCAAAATGTGGGTCATGTAGCTTTGACCTAAGTATCTGCACATTGGGGGAAATTAATGCAGCAGAATTGTAGCCCCTATTATTTGAAAAGCATGCCTTGAATTAGGGATAAGATACAGAATTATGAATACAGAAGTGTGAAGATAATCATGCCATTTTTGTTCATTCAGTTGTATTCTGTAACAATATTTGTAACAACCCCTTTTAAACAATTTGGTATTGGTTTGCAAAACGCAGTCTGAAGTGAAAAGCTTATTTTAATTATTGCAACCATGCTTCAAAGACATGGGTACTGTACTGTACATACTGTGGCTCAATGAGTTTATTTCTCATTGTCTCCAATTTAAAGGAAACTGGTAAGTCTTACTATTTGCTCCAAACACTACCTACCTCTTCCATTTATGGTGCTTTGGATACAATGAATAGCTGTGATTTTTGCTTTTGATACTATTTGTGTCAATCATCAGCCGAAGGAGTATTAACCTATTCTACTGTACATCCTTTGAAGGATTTTGCTTCATTTTAGACACACAACTAGAACAAGAATGAATACCAGAAAGGCCAACAACTTGAAACTCATGCAAATCAAAATTGTAGTGACAAATGGCAAAAGGTGCAGTATGAACACATAATACCAAATGCTGTAATGATCCTTGTGTTTCAAATTTGTTCATAACCCTGCATGCTTTCTTCACAAAGCCTTTCCAGTTGTGCAGCATCGCTAAATAAAGAGCAGTCCTGTCTTTGTGTTTTGTTATTGGTGTCACTGAATGTGGGCTGGCGTTAATGGATTTCTGCATGCTAGCAATGGTGCCTGCTGTGTGATACATTAGCAGCAAAGTGCTAAAAATGGCTTCACAGTATGCAAAAGAATGTGCACCCTTTATTATTTGATCTCTTGGATTTAAAAACAACACTTGCTGTACAACATTCTGTTGATTATAAAAAAAGATCATACAGCACTTTCATGTCCAAATCATGCCTTTACTGTTGAACCATGTTTCTGCGTGCCATAACTTAAAAATATCATGAAAAAAAGAATGGAAATAATTTGCTTAAAGGATTTGAAATTATTTGAACAACACTGAATGTGTAGTTTGCTCCTATTTGTTTCTTAATTTTTTTTTTCCCTAGACTAGAAAGCATACATGCATCCTTAAAAAAGGAATTCAATGAAGTTCCAGTCCTGATATTTCAGGAACATTTGCAAAATCAGCCTACAGTGCTGTATGTTTTTTATTTATTTAAAGTCTAGTCAACATTGCCATATAGTTTATAATAATATAATATAAATTCTGTGATTCCAATACAATACTGCACAGCTTTTTACTGACAAGGTTTGAGCCCATTGTACTGTAACAGTTTGAGAAAACTAAATCTAATCTGGAGACAGAGTGGAACATATTTCAAACACCTGTGCGACTTCAGAAACCTCAGTAGTTAATTTAATCAAAATATATTTTAACGATTAGTGTGGGATACGATAAACCCCCCAAAAAGCATGTTTATCAGCAATGCACAGCTAGGCTCCCTTTATTTCCCATGCTATTTGCAATCATTAATCAGAATCATAAATACTGCTTAAACCAAGTTTAACCAAGTGGCAAATACATTCCTAACCGCTAAATTTGACATAATGTATTTCTGGATTGTTCAAATATCAAAAAGCAAATAAAACCTATACATTTGTTATCCATGCTTTGTTGCCATTTCCGTCCTCCAAAATGACTCTGAATCAGCAAATTTCTCCGCTTAATATGATTAACGTTGGCTGAAATGTCTCAGATATTCAGAGCTCTAAATAAAAACACATGCAAAATTGCACTTTAATTTGCTGAGAGTGAAATTCTGACACAGACATCTTGGGTGCATTAGTGTGTGTACAGATATGTACACTACTATAAAGAAACTTTCTCAGTGAGCTTGAACTGCATTTAGACAGTATTATTTCCCATAAATGGAAATTTCCCCAATACTTACTGTAAGTAATCCTAACATTAATGGTCATATAAAAAATCCAGGATCTTAAAAATTCCTTTGAATAAAAAAGTAAATTTAGAACTAACTCTAAGGAATAGCTCATTATTACAGTAAATCTGACCATTGTATATACCTTTTCAAAATCTGAAAGAAACAATGCTGTTATACTGTATGCTGTATGGTAAGAATTCACATGTCATTCAAGGATCACATAGGATAGAGATATTATGTCTTTAGACATGCTGTATGAGTAAGGTTTACGTAAGAAATTTCCTTTGAACTCCGGTGTTACATACTTTAATAGTCAAGGATTCGTCACATCACAATGTGATTAATTACATACTGTATATACAGTAAATAAGTACAGTATAGAGGTCTGAGTGGGGAGTTGTGTCAGAATGCAGACTGCAAAGGAACAAGTAGAGGTCCATTCTGAGCTAAAAAGTTATGGAAAGAAGAAAAAACAATATTTCAGCTATGGAGACACCTTCTTCTCACAGCTGAAGATAACTTAACCACTCATTATGGATTGTTTTCTTCTTTCTACGTTTCAGTGCGGAATTGAATTTCATTTATTACTTATACATAAAAAAATCAAACAAAAAAAAGAAACAAGTGGTCTTTCCCGTTCATTACTGACTGAAAAAATATGCTCTTGCAGAAAACGCAGATAATATATATATATAGATTGACAAGCTACAGTAACCTACTGTAGGTAGTACTATAACAGTAGATAATCCTGCCTTACATCAGCCCTAAGATAGCAGTCTCTTACAGCACAGCCGCAGATGTTGCAAGTACATAATCGTTATGCACACTATAGCATAAGAATCTTTCAATAAATCTAAACATTTAAAACTAGCTGTCGCAACATCTCATTACCACTCATTTTAAAGGCAAACTAATTAGTTACTCATTAATCCATGGAAGCAAAAGATACTCATAGCTGTATTTCAGTTTAATTTTCTTTGGATAAACCAAGTCACATCAAAATCAGACTCCAGGGTCCCTAGTCACAGGATTAGAAACAGAACTGAGTTATGAGAGCAGGACATGTGGCTTCACTTTCTACACATAACTACTAGCTTTTTTTTTCACTTGACCAATACATTCAACTGGAAAAAGTCCTTTAAGAGGAAAACCAAACAATTCATTTCTTCCCCTAAACTGCTGCACCACGCAGATTGCCATTGCTTTGGGGAATATAGTTGTTCTGCATCAGTGGCAATCTATAAAGATTGTGCTGTTCAGTAAAAAACCAAGGTCCCTAGTGAGTTATTACCTATACAGTATATTTAATGGTACCTTGCACTGTGGGGGAACATCTTCATACACTTCTCTTGGCAAAAGGCTATATGAAGGGTACTCGTTAATTATGCCTCACAAATGTACACCATATTATAAGGATCAAATTATAACAACCCACCGTATTTTGCAAGCAATAAAAAACTACTATCAGGGCATTTTACTGTACCATGCTAGGGTTGACATTACCAGCTCATTATTAAACACTAGTGAAAGAAAAGGGGCACATTTTGCCATGGAAAGCATATAGAACCAGAAACAGCAATGTTGTTATCTGTTATGTTATCTGTACCTGTTATCTGAGACATTTTGAACAGGTTTATGAATTGTAAACTATACTCTTAAAACAAAACTGTGAACATAAAAACACTAAATTACATAATGAGCCAAGGTGAAAATAGTGGAGATAAAACAGACACCACGTTTCAAGAAACAAATGTGGTAAATACAGTATGGCTTGTTTTGTTTTTAGAAATGTGTTATTAGGTTTGCAAGTTTCTGATGTTTCACAAGCATTTTATAAAAATACTTTATTTCTTTCAACATATTTCACTTATAATGTGCATAACTAACCGTGTCAACTATTCAGGTATGAATAAAAAAAACTATTTATAGGAGAAAGATGCTTCTCATTGTGGTCAAAATTCCAACTGTCACAACCATTAACAATAATTTCCTGAAAAATAAACATTAAATGGATGTTGCTTTCCTGAAGAGAAATAAAAGGTTCAGGTGGAACCAGAACAGCACTACCTGATCAGTTGTTTCTCATTTACCATACAGTACCATTTGCACTGGTTTGTTTTGAATTTTCAAAACTTATTTAAAATCTGCTTATTTGAGAAAGAGAAAAGCTTTTTTCATTCTTTTACAATTTTCTTTCCAATTTTTCAAAACACAAGATGGTGGTCGTCATATAGGCAGCATGTGACTATAAGGTCTCGAATAGCTCACGTTTTTCCTGTGTGCATAAATTTCCTTTACTCTGTACCTTTTCTACCCTATGGATGCAACCAAAAACAGTATGTTGGAAATAATTAACAAAAACTCCTTCAGTTCCTGGCAAGGAAGTTACTGTATGTTGGAAACAAATCACCTCTGCAGAATGGCCTTAGGCTCACATGGTAGGATATTTTAGGACCTTTTTGTAGATAAATTATCACATTTTAAATCTGTTAAATTTCATAATGAATTACTTAAGTGAATACAGATTTAATCACTGGATGTGCTTCTCATGTGTGTAACAGAAAACAGGTCTCTTACATTCTACTCTTCCAAGAATCATCAAATCTGTTTTCCTTTAATCCAGAGTTCTCAATTACTCTGTGATTTATTACTTTTTTTAGTCTCTCAGTCCATGCAGGTTCTATTTTTTATAAGCATACAGTTTTGGAATTAGGCTATGTTCCATTCATTGCTTCAGTTCTTATTCAATTAAATATGATTAAATCAACTAAGAGCTCTATGATAAGCAAATCAAGAAACACTTTAGAAAACCCTCAAGAAACAAAGCCTGATTTCGTTTAGGGAACCAGCCAAGCAGTGGCAGTAATGATGTTGAATCTGTCATGGAGCAAGACGCTCATTGGAGTAATGTGTAACAATGATTATGCCATGCCTAAAAAAAGAGCACTTGTCATAATTTATCTGTGTTTACAGAAGAGGTGAGTCAATGACCCTACAGTTTTAATACCTGACTTTGGGGTTTGCAGCTGACAGTGTGTATTAATGACCATGTTCCAAAGCACTAATGAGGAAGAGGGCTTAGGATTTCACTAAAATGAAGTAAGAGCTCGGGATGGTTTCTCACCTGTCAAAAAACAGTGATTTATACATCATATAACAGCGTATTCTGCAAGCACTGTGCATTTTGTACAGTACCTTGAGTTTTATTAGATGGTTTGGTGGATGCCAGTCAATGCTGGCTACAGAATACATTGATAGATGGGTCTTCTGGTCACTTTAATAAGACACTGATTGCCATTATGACAAGGGCCAAGATTTTTTTAAAATGAACTTTTCTTTCATTTTGATGCATGTCTTTTAATGGCATGCATAATGGTTTGAAGCCTCTGAAAACAGTAAAGATGCGTCTTTACTGTTTTTAATGGTTTTTGAAGGTTATTTAAGGTGGGAAGAAGATTGATTTTGATTACAATGATTGCAAATACAGTAAAATCGAGATCAGAAGAAACAATGTTTTGTACAGCTTCCAGAGTTTCAGAAATATTGGCTTTTCTCGCATTTCTACATACAGTATTTGCATTTTACATTTTAGATGAAAGAAAAGGAGTATTGGTATGGATCCTACTGGATACTTACTTTGCATAACAGGAAGCACTTGTGAATTAGTTTCACAATATAACATACAATTGAAAGCCTAATTTTTGTAAATAAAGGGACGTTGCAAAATACAATAATTAAAAAAGCTATTTAACTAATTAATTTACAGTTAATACCACACAAGTACAAGTACAAGTACAATACCACACAATTCAGACCACTCCCTCTGGCTCTGTTTTTTTGTGGTAAGAGGAGCTTTCCCAGTGGTTTAAACAAACAGGCTACTGTATGTTTCAGAAGAAAGGGCAGTATATATAGACCCTCAAAATGTTTTGAAAGCCAGCAGTGATAAAATCATTTACTTTTCACCACACATTCTTTGCCTATATACGCAATTATAAATGCATGTGCTCCATCCTGTTTTTATTTTAGTTCTTTCATTAAAATTCATTGATGACAGGTGTAGTGTTTGTTGTAGCAAATGCATAGAGCTCCCGAATCGTTGAATGTTGTGGATCCTCAAGTGAATGTTGTGATATTTCAGTCCAAGATCAATAGAAGGGATATTTTGAAAGCACCATAACTGACAACTCGACCTGTTTCACTACATTTTCAGAAGCAGTTCCATTTATCACCTACCATATGATAAATGCATAATGGTCAGCGAGAAGATTAAGAATACAGTGAGCATTCCATCTCACTTACTTACACCACAGATTTAGGTGACCTGAATGGAAAAGCAGGAAGAAATGTCTTGAGCTACCCTATGGGTATATTACAGTTGCTCAGGAGCACAAAAGGGAGGATACCTCTTTGAGAAGAGATTACTTTTCACTCTGTTTCTCACTTATTCCTCATAAAAAAAAGTGGCACTTAAGTTATTGCCTGTCAAAAACTATATGACTACATGCGGAAACCAGACATACTTATGCATAACCCAATTGCATATAGTTTGAAAAAGCTAAATTGATTTTTGAAGTAGGCATAACATTGCTGGGAAAGGCTGCATTAAAGTGGCTTGTAATTGCTTTATTACCTCTAAGAGAACAATAATCCCCACTTCCACAGCAATGAACTACAAAACACTTTATTGAGAAAATTGACATGCTCACAGAATACTCCACATTTGTCCACCCAGAGTATTTAGAATGTATCTCTAATACAGTAGAAACCCTGGAAAGTATATTCATACAAATGTGAACAATAACACAAAATAACTATTTCATCAGCATTTCCAATAAATTATTTCAAAGTATTGTTTCAATTTTCACATTTTCATCCTTTTCATTTGAAATTAGCACTGAACACTAGTCCGGCACAAAATGATGATACATGATGCCCATAAACTTGTGTAACACTGAAATGTACCCCTTTCTCACTTCCTCTCTCTCCCCGATGAGAAAGAATCAAATGATAATTAACAGGAATTCACGGGTTATTTTGATTTCCAGACAGTTTCCAAAATGGGATTTTCCAGATGGTGTTATTTCACAATTACTGCCTGTAAACTAGGTGACATTTTAAATAACAACCTGGGATTGAGCAGTTAAAATTATCTTTTGTAAGTTTTCTACATTTTTCATTATTTCCTGATATAACCTCTGTGCTGTGAAATACTGTATCTATGCTGCCTTAAATGCTATAAAACATTATCTTGGACATATGATCACCTTTTTTTTCATGCATTACACAGGTTTTAATGAAAACACAAGCTAGTAATCCCTAAATGTATAAGTGAAAGGTGAGTTATTTTTCAACTTTGAGTTGAGCAAGTTGAGTAAGAGCTGGCTCTCTGCTCTTACATGATAGAAAGGAATGGGTTCTTGCTTCTGTGCCTGATGTTATTGTCACAAAAAAGGCATGCAGCTTTGGCAGACAGTTCCAGTGAAAACATTCAGCTTCAAGATGGTGCTGATCACACCATCTGAGCACAGCCACAGAATGAACTCAGCCAACATTTATTTTTCAGTAAATAAAATCAACTTGGCTTCTCCTTCCATAATTGATATATCTTCAACTACTAGAGCCACAAACACTGTATCTACTGAAAACAACGATCCATGGAATCCTTTTCAAAAGACGGCATTTAAGTCTGTGATACATGGGGAAACTTGGCAAAAATCAAGGGCATACTTTTGTTTACTGAACATATCATTTGGATGGAAAAAAATTCTGTATGTCACACAAAAGACCAATCACTTTAAAGTTTTTAGTAAAAAAAAAAGTGAATGAATACTATGCCATTGTGTGAAATAAAATTACATCTTCTCAAATAAGGCAACAGGAGTGATTTATTGACTGAAGTGCAATCTTCCCGTACACTGTGATATAATTCAGATTTTAGCAAAGATGGCAACAAATGACATTTAAAATCAAATATGAAGGCCTTTCATGAGAAGTGTTGTTATGTGTGTCAGCCAAGCATCAGGTAATCTTCAGTAAGGTGACAGGTTAGCAAGGACATATATTTGATAAGCTGATAATTCAACTACTGTAAAATCTATAAAATCTATAAAATCTACAGCTTAAAAACGATTGCCGAGAATTTAGCTAATGTGTGAACTTTTATAAACACAAAATAATCAGGATTTTATTATTCACAATGTGTGTGAAACAGCATCAACACAGAAGGTACTGTATGAACAGTATGTGCGTCATGAACAATGTATCAGCAGGGTAGTTTTTTCATTAGGGAAAAAAAATTGAGAACAGAAAAAAAACATTGTTTCTGGAGATGCAGCACATCCTTTCATAATTTTTAAAATCCACATCACAATAAAAATACAGATTCAATCTCCCTGCTTCAAAAAATGTGGTTTCAAGTAACCACTTCTTTTTTAGTGCACAAAATTTCCTGATGGACCACACTCAACCTTTTCAAAGCAGTGCATGAGAAGCACTTGCACTCATTTGCAAAGAAGCAGGTTTTTAATTTTTTTTCTATACAGTGCTTTAGCACAGAAAGTCATTTAACAGTATTTGAAAAGCATCTGGTTATTCAAATGAAAACATTTTAATGTCACTTCTGGTGTTCTGGCAAACACTGCAATAATGCAGTTCAACAATGAATTGCCTATGATTGAAACCTTGGGTTCCATTCAATTACAGTAATACATTTTTTTTTTACAGTGGGTGACATTTCAGCTCACTCCCCATCTTAAAATGCATACCAACATGACACAACTGTCATACTGTGTGGCTCAAAAGACAATTCTCTGTGTTCCAAGAATTCCTGAACTTATTATAAGTTCACATTATAAACATACTACTGTAGGTGCAAGTATCTTCATAAAAGTTTGTCCCAAACCTCATTTTGATTAAGACATTTCCAAATGGATTACTTGATATATCGCAGGTAGGCATAGGTGTCACAAAGTTCTAGTCTGTAGGCTTTTCTTATAAAAAAAAAACAATATACAGTACTTTACAAAATAACTATAGAGACAGAATTGTGATTTTGAATTACAACACTAGACACTACTTGTGTTAACATTGTTTTGGACAATCAAGTTCATCCTACCACAATAGAGAGAAATAAAATCCTGCACCACACAAAATAAATTATAGCTGTCTAATACAATGACATCCCAATGTTTCCCATGTGGTAACTGGTTATATGAGAAAAAATTTAACCATCACTTGCGTCCGGATAGGATTACTGGATTACTCAAACACTGTTCAGTTGAGATATATAGTGAAGGATTTGAGGAATGAATTGTGTACCAATAGCTTTTGCAAGGCCCTCTATATCAAGTATTTCGCACTAAAACAATACACAGTCTCAGAAAGCATCTCATGAAGCAGTGGCAGGCTTTCAGAGTATAACAGATTGGAATAAAATCATGTTTCTATTCAGTGTTGCCTTGCTTTATTTAGGTTAGTGGTTCTTCTATAAAAGCAGGTCAAAATGTTCCTCAGCAGGAGACTGTAAAGTAAGAAGCACAACTGTGCACAGACAACAGAATAAATACATCACAAAGTTAATGTTGGCATTATGCAAAACCCGAATCGATAAATCAATCCATTGCAGGGCAATGTCATTATTCTTGAACTTGAAGGGTATACATTTTGAATGAAAGTAGCACATTTTATTCAGTAGCTGTCTTTGCAATGATACTGTTAGAATCTAGCAAGAAAGAATTCCATTTCCTAATTACAAAATGTCAGTTAGCTTCTCAGTGCTAATTGAAAGCTGGGATACAACAAGCATGTTTCAATTGTCAACTATTAAGTCCATTAATGATTTGTAGCATATTGGTGCAGAATAATGATCTCTATGGTGAATAGTTCTGTCATAGCACTTTTACTAAAGCCTGTAAACCAGGCAACACAGACAGATACAATAGAATCATCTTACAGTATACAGACATTAGCAAATAATACAGGCTAATTCCAAAAGTTTATTTAAAAAGTCCAAAACGGAGTATGATCAAAAGTAAAATAAAAAATTGAAGTAGATGTGCTGCAATTTAGTTTTTTTGAGGAATTACATACCAGAGGTAAAGTGCCATAAAGAAAAGTATCATAAGTTAGTTTTCAGTAAACCACAAGCAACATCATACAAAAAACCCACATACATTTTGCATAGTAAGGCAATTGAAACCATACATCCACTAATGTCTTCTTTTACTTAGGGATTTGTTTCATACTTCATTAGTTTTATAGGAAGAAACCATTAACTTCTATCTGATCAAGCATAAAGTAACCACTATGTTTACCAAAAAAAAAATTAAAACTGAAAAAACAGCGCTTTAACAACTACTTTTAAGAACACATTAGACAAGCACTAAAAAGACTGTACATAGAAAAAGGAGCACTTACTTTGAATATTCTTCATTATCTCTGTCACATCTTACATCCTTATGCTTTTCCCAGTCCTTCCCATGCTTGCAAGTAGTTAATAAAATGATATCTTCCCCATTGTGAATATGATATAAAGCATTTCTAGTTTCTGAACCAATACCAGTCAGGTATCTTTTCCCTTTAAAAACTAATAAATATTTCCTTGATGGGGGCACATTGTTGAATGTCAAATAACCTTTCCCCCCTCCTTTCTGAGGGTGATCTTTTGAAAACAAAGGGATTGAAATGTCAAAGTTGGGTCTAAAATTATCCACATCAATACTGGCTTTTGCTAAAATGGCCTGCCCAATATCAAAACCCAACTCTTCTGTGTAGTCTGGCCAAGTTCCGGAATAGAGGTTAAAAATCAGGTGATTTTTCCCATTGTTCCACATTGGAAGGCCCTGGATTTTGGTCTTCATACTGTGAACGTATTGAAATGAGAGCTGATCCCTATCGAGGGTGTCAATGCTAAGGACAAACAGGCAAGCCTGGCGGGGGTCTGTGGTGTAAAACCGGGATTCCTCAATGGCCATCAGAATCTTTTGGTAGCTCTCCGATATCTTCTCTCCCTTCTGCAAAGGATAGACATACACCTTGAAACCACTTTGGCAGAGGCTGAAGTCAAAGCACGTCTCCATCCTGCACTTGGTGCTTTTATAGATGTTGTTCCTAACCTCCCGTCTCTCTCGTGGAGAGAGATTTCCCTGCTGCTGATGACCATCCTCACCATGCTCCTCTCTGTCTAGGTATGTATTCAAAGGGTTAATCCATTGTGGCCAGTGCTGCCGTAGCTGATTCTGTCCGTGGGAAGCTTTATAGAGGTGATGGTGCTGGTGATGGAACTCTCCGATTTGCAATCCCCCAAGGTATGCAAGGAGTAGAATACAGGCCCCTAGAGACACAAGCAGGTATCTCTTCTTGGCCTGCATGTGGGCAGTGGGACTGAGTGTGATGGGAAAAGAGGAGCCAGAAGGAGAAGGCAGGGGGTCCAGTTTCAACACATCGCGTAGACACTCATCCCAAAGTTAGCATGTTGGTACCTTTAGGTAGCTGCGTGCACAAAACACAGTAACCATTCACTTTACCACATTCATTTTTAGATATATACATTATGCAGTTTTATACTTAGCTTTTTAGTCTCTAAGCATGTTAATGAGAGAATGTGTGGTACCTTCGGGTACTTAAAATGGTACATTATGTAAACGTAGCTGGGATGAGAATATTAGGATGATGGCTTTTAAAGAAGTTTTCTTTTTAAATTAATGCATTCAATTTGCTTAATTTTTAATTTAATGTCAATATGGTGATCTTAAATACGTTTATGTCGTGTTATACAATTGGCAAAAACTACCAACTTAGTATAAATGCTTTAAAGTAACTACTGCTAATTTTACACAACGAATACAAATTCGCAGGTTAAGGCTGCGTGTTAATTTGACCGTTGTTGGACCGTCTGTACATACAGTATGACTCCTCATAAATGCTGTTAAACATATTTCAATTACAATACGTATGACTCTGGCAATGATATACTGTACAGTACGGGTATCGTACAGTTTCTTATATTAGTTTATTCTTAAGTTATTTCCCTTGCATTTGTATTGGTTGTTATACATAGATTAATGTATTTACTTTATAATTCTAATTTCATGTAAGTTTGAAGGCACCACTGTATAAGCCGTTGAAATCTATTGTTACTGTAGGCGATAAACGGTAAAGCTTTGACTCGTACCTGCTTTTATAAGACACCTGCCGTAGTCTTCCCCCTTTCGGGGAGTAGAATAATGATGGCTCGTCTTCACCACAACTTATCTGTTGCTGATCAAGGATTCCTCTTAAAGCATATACCGTTCCATTTAATAGTCATCTTTATTGGATCGATATATTAAAAGATAACCTTAGGACACCATATTTTCTGAATGGTGCAACGGCCAGCAACAGGGAAGAATAACAGGCTGAATTAAAACTTGGGAGTACTTTCTCAAGAAAACTGACAGCTGCGTTATCTGTCGAGTACTGCAACAGTTTGTCACATCGATGTAAAATAGTCGTAATC
Source organism: Lepisosteus oculatus (assembly GCF_040954835.1). Lineage (NCBI taxonomy): Eukaryota > Metazoa > Chordata > Actinopteri > Semionotiformes > Lepisosteidae > Lepisosteus > Lepisosteus oculatus. Next base: position 57,253,706 of record NC_090697.1, on the reverse strand, counting down.
TGTTGATTTCATCTTTTTCACTTAGGATTTAACACAATGCGAATGAAGTTAAAGATATTTTGGGTGCCCATTTCTTCGTCTGTATGTCACTGATTTCGGAAACTGTCTTACTACTGTACATAGAATTGAAATAATATTGTATACCAAGTAACCCTGTACTAGTTCTTTACACATGCCTCTGAAAAGCGTAATATAAATGTATACTTTCCAAAGAACCTACTTGCAAGGCAAATGAAAACAGCATAACTGCAGAAACTTTGTATTTCCAAAGATGGGCATGAATACAAAACACGGTGTCTTCTTGTGTTTGAGGACCAATTCCATATTAAGTTGTTTCGTTTACGTGTCACAGTTAAAAGTATTTCCTTTCAAACAACGCAGCAAAGAGCTTCCATATGAGGTCATTATACTTATACTGTACTTTTATTCAAAACTGTATTCTGCAAAAATAATCTTCTTCGGCCATTCGCGTGCACCAGCGCATTTTATCAGTTTCGAAATAATACTTCTGTCTTGCTTTACCTTCTGTTCTGTTCGGTCCTTTTTGCCATAATATTATTTTATAAGTCCTTATGTTCGGAAGTTTCAAAAATACATCCAGGCAAATACATCTTCACCTTTAAGTTTAATCAAGCTCTGCCACATAACAGTAAGACGTCCGTATCCTTGTCTATTGTATCTCGGCAATACATCTGTAGGAAAACACACTGACGTGTTAAGAAATCAAGAGAACTCCAAGCACTGAAACCATCTACAGCTGTGATGTGAATTCAACTTCGCGTTTGATTTCGGCTTTGACCAGTCATATCCTCACCTTTGCAAACCACAGCTGTTTCACTCCTGCGCGTAGTAGTACTGAGTCCAGCATCTCCAGTTTTGTCATTCTGTAAGACGATTACTGCACCTTCCAGGTCTCCCTTTATGTTTTTTTTTTCTGCTACGTGCGCGTTTTATTCTAGCACCCTCAATAAATGCACTCCTAAGATTCAATTAATCTGTCATTTTCCAATTAGGCTAAGAAAGATAGCTTTTTGACATCTTAATAAATCCATTGCATTAAAAAGACGTCTTTACAATGTGTCGAATACAACAGTCAGACATACTGTATTGTACATTTATCATCTAGTGATATAGGCTTTAATACCAGTGGAAAGTGAAGTTGGACGTATTGTTAGCAATTTCATTTAAACAACATTTGTCTTCGGTGCCTAGATGTTTTAAAGACACTCAAAAGATCCTTGAAAAATAGGCAGGCATTTAATGCATTTTCACAATGCGTTGTTTTCAATCTTTAACTCATCTAATCATCTTAAGGTTTATCTCTAGTAATCTAGTCTGACATACTGTACAGTATTTTAGTCTAGTGTACAGAATATATTGTATGTGTAACTAAAGAGTTTGCGATTCCTTCCAGCATCTCTCTCACTTTATCCCCCCTCCCCCTTAAAGAAATAAAAAAACGGCACCAGGCAACGGAACTCCCACCTAGAAAAGCTGAACCACCTCTGATGATTATTGGTAGAACAGACATGCCGAATGATGGAAATGGACGGTCGATGCGTCGATCATTACTGGGGGCGTAGCCAACAACTAGTGGCACAGTTCTGCTAGGAACCGTGAAGACGAAAGTTTATAGTCGGTACAGGCGTCCTTGACGTAGAGAAAGGCACTTCTTTACTTTCTGACCCCTGAAATTAACCCTACGTAGAATACGTGGTATAATAATTATCACAATAGCAAACATGGTGATCAAATATTATTGCACTTTGAGTGATGTAATACAGTATGTACTGTATGTATAACTATGGTAGCTGCACAGTGCAGTTTTCATTTTTGTCACAAGCAGTTAGGGAGAGTTGTCCGATTAATAGTCTGCTTCAGATATTGCACCAGATATTGGATTGGTTTCGCGTTTTAAGCAGAAAACTCTTCTTTAACAACACCCTGTTATAAGTCGTACAAATAATCGTGTAGAGAACTTCTGCATCAGAATTTTGTGACACAAATGATTCAGTGAGGTGGACCTCGTTGTACTGTATAGTTTTTTCTTTCTCAGTCGAGTTGGAATAAATGGTCTATATCTTGCTTCTAAAGGGGAAAATAGATGCCACTTCTTCCTGTAGGGTAATCTTTAAATGCCCTGCAGGCCCATATGTTATACTTTACGGTTAAAATGTCAATGTCAAACGATAAAAGTTGAATATATAAACTTAAACTGTTTTTTTTAATGAAATTGAACATAATTACAGTATAACGCACTCAGTACGCATGTGCTCTGCCGCAGAGAGAATTGTCTTATTTTGATGTACTGTATGTGGCACAAAACGCAACTCAAAGGTAGAGTTGGGAGAACCAGAGTTCTCCTCATAGCTCTGCTTTTAGAGAGTACATACAATCTTGGTCCCATATCAAGACAAATATATATACTTATCTAATTAAATATCCCAGTTAAATTGTTCCCACTTTGGTTTTAGGATTTATGCCACAAATATCTAATCTATTATATGCTTTTTCTGGCAGCCTTTAATCTGTAATTAAAGCAATAGATCTGAGAAGATGTGATGTTTTGTTTTTTTTCCTAAGCATTAATCCTTTTGTATGCTTAAGGACAGAGTTGAAAGATGATTTTAAAGCCAGATGAGATTTGAACCAAAAATTCAAGACAATAACACAGGTTAAAGGGATATGGTTTGACCAATACATCATGCTGGATTTGCTTGTAAATGTGTCACAAGCTTCACTGCTTCCAGTCTGTGCTCCAAGCTGTCATAAAGGTAATAAAACATTGTTTTAATCTCTTGGGCTACAGGAAGTACAGCAGGTTTCAAAGCAGTGTCACTTCATAACCCTTTCTGTTCCACCATCAGTTTTATGAAAATCTTCTTTTACCAGTGTCATTAAGGAAAACAATTTATTATTTTTTCATAAAACCAAATCTTTTTTACATTTTACAAAATGAGAGCTGTTGTCATGTGTTGTGCAGAACTACATCATCATGAAAAAACACAAAATCTGAAGCAACACTGCTAATGACACCTTCACATGAATCGTATTTCCTTGACAAGGTGTGAAATCTGACACAGACAATGAATAGCTCTTTTTTTTGTGATATGCAAAGTCTTGCTAAAATGGTTTACATTTTCAATCAAAATAATTAATGAAGTGTAATGTCCACTTTTATTACAATACATTCAAATATGCAAGAAGCCCTCAAAAGAAAGTGATCAGGAATTAGTCTGATTCAGTGAATGTTTTCTGACTTGAATGGATTCATTATTTCATACTGTAGATCTTCAAACTGCCCTCTTTTTATTCTTACCAAAGCTTTGCTCTGCTAATGTACTGTAAGCAGGTAGAACTAAGTCCATCATATGGCAAATTGATGATAAATTACAATAGTGACAATGTTATTTAGCTATGAATCCTGTTCACTAAAAGCAGTTTTTTCATAGAATATTGTAAACTCCCAAACAAGGTGTTTTCTGAAGTTTCAGTTTCTCTTCATATAAGATGTACAAGTTAATATTAAGATTGCTAATATTAACCAATGATAAAACATTTAAAAATCAGTTTGAAGCTAGTTTTAAGTGGCTCATGATTTTTAGTTTTTACTTTTTTAATGCACAATCGGCATATTTAGAACAATATTTTATGTTTGTTCAGAATTCAGCATCACCTCAAAAGTTCATCATGCAATAAACTATGCCACCTTGTGGTCTGAAAAAACAACAAATGGTAAAATCTCAAGGAAGAAAGATGCAGGGATTTTCTAGGATTAAGAAGAGGGTTTTTTAATGTGGTTCATGAGAATCAATAATCTGGTTTGGTGTCGGTATGTCTACATAATCAAACTCTTGACAGCAGTCTAAATTGTATTAACTATTATTTGTTTAATGGATGTGAGTTTAAGATTAATTGTTTAGACCTCATTTGAAACAATGTTCAAAATACAAAGTGTGATCTCCAGGCCTGGCATTACAAAAACATCCTGTGTTCAAGGACATTCTGTGATGTACCGTATGATTAAAAAACAATCTTTAACATCTACTCAAGTTTAAAGCTCATTATGTAAAAGTATAGATAACATCTTAAAGATTATAAACAAGAGGAGCACATTCACCCCATTGGGTTGCAATTAGCTAATTGATCCAAGGATTCTACATACAAACCCTGACTCTGACTCTGGTCTGCCTCAAGTCCAAAGCCTTTGAATGACTTTTCCATGTTATTGTATAGAAGCCCAATGTGTTATCCACTCTGCCACCTGAGTTGTCCAAGTCTATGAAATATGTTAATTAAATATTTCATGTTTATTTTTTTTACTTTCTCCAAGATATATCTGCTGTATTTTAAAGTGACTCCTACATTATTGCTACAAATAAGCAATAAATGCATTGAGGCCTTGACAGCTCAAAGATTGGTGACACTTCTTCTTATTTTGTTCCAATGTGTCAGTGGAGATGTCATTTTCTTTGGCCTAATCTGCAAACTACACTCATAGATTTTGAAGACAACAGCCTCAGCTCATCAGTGAACGATGCCTTGGGTATTATGACTTCAGGAATTTGGGCTAAGTGCCTAGCCCACCTTAATAATTTCCAAGAATGCATTTTCATTGAAAGCTCCAGGAGATGCAGACACATTTGCCTGTGATGAAGCATGTTGTTTTAGGTCTTGTTGATAATTGTTTGCCATGGATATGATGAGAGGAGGGTGATCCTGTCCTTTGCATAATTTAGATTATTTACCTGTTAAATTAAATAGCTACAGAAAAGACTTCCTAAAGCTGTCTGAGGAGGAAATGTAGTAAGTATTTTACAATTGCACCTTTAATTGAAGTTCCATTAGGGAAGCTTTTTAACTAAAGGCAATATAGCAGCTATACTTGTTCTACTTCCATTCAAATATTTAACTGTGTCAATTGTTCTCGGGAGATGTTTTTAAATTATATAAGATCATTATACAGTATATACTGTACAGTATAAGATCATCACATAAGCATCAATTTTCTTTGACAGAGGATAAGAGGTGGATAGCAAGAAAAAAATTAAAATAAAATAATTTAAACAATTAATTGCTAAACTAATACCAAATATACTGTACACTTCAGTTTTCCTGTAAAGAGAGTTTTGAAATCTGTTTAACTGGAATATACAGTATTTTGTATACAAGGTGGTACTGTATACAGTACTGAGAATTAAAAGAAATGACACTTTATACATGTATAGTACTGCATACTTTTTTAGAAATATATATATTGGATATGAATTTAAAGTTCCTTGGCAAAAAGTTGATTGGACACAATTATAAATTAAGAAAAGTACAGAAAAAATAATATGGCCTGCTTTTTCAAGAGAACAGTGTTTTCTTGGTATAAAAGAGGCGATGCTGTCAGTAAACTGTAACTTCTTCAGTGTGTTCACAGCCAGCAATTTCTAACCTTGAAAGCCGAAAGCAGTCTGTCAATGATAGGCCACAACTGGGGAAACCATGAGTGCCAACATCAGTATTAAATTTACTTCATTGACAATTCTGACAGGCCCACGGATGGAACACTGTTAATTCCTAAATCAAGAAGAGAAAAACAACATCCAAATAACTGAAGCACATTCAACTGAAGCACAGTGGAGATATGTATAACAGTTCTTAGAAAGATCATATGTGAAAATGAAATATAGTATTTTTCTTTAGTCTTTTTACATTTCTACCTTTTAAAAGAAGTACATTTTAAAAAATATTTTTCGAGTTTGATAAGTCTTGATAGGGATAAAATAAACCTGGAATCTACACATGCTTGACTGACAAAGATTTAGTGACTGTTGAGAACAAGGCGTGAACCTTTTTTCAGAAGGAAAAAATAAATATTGATTATTCCAGCTGTTACATTTGGCAGTGGCAAAATTTTGTAGGGTGGGCAGCTTCAGTTTTCAGAGGACATATTGGATCAATGGAATTAACAGGAATTACTGGACCAGAAAATACTTCAGTGGGTTAAGGAGCTCTGTGATCATGGATTGATATTTCAAGTAATTCAGGAGTTTGTTTGAGAGGACTGGAAGAGATGAATGGGAACTGCAGTTACGTGGTAGAAAGCAATGCATATGACTGACTTTGGACAGAACAATCAACAAAAATTAAGGATGCACAGAAAAAAAATTTTTTCCAAAAAATACACCGATACAACATACAGTATACAAGGCATGCAAAAGCACCTGTCTCCTTTTTTTTTCCTAGTGGAGTAGTGGCGAATCTGGGTGAGACATATTTAAATATGTCTGGCAGTGTTCTGCCTGCATTCTCCCAGTAATATTTCTTCACTTCTTATTCTATATATTGCTGTGTAATGCAGTTGATCCTGGGATCAACCTAAAACACTGTAGAAAGTTACACAAAACAGTACTGTAATGATCTTAAGAATGACCTGTTTAACCTAACCTACCCAAGTGATCCTGTTTAACCACAGACACAGCGTAAACCAAAAGCCACCACCCCTGACATATCAGCAGTTGGGTTTGCTATTGCTTTATCTTAAAGTCTATTCAGTTTCCTTTAAACTCTCATGCGTTCCTTCTGTCCAATTTAGCAGCCACCGACATTACTCTCACCTGAGAAGTGCACCTCCATTCTAACCTATGGACAAGACTGTGACTTCGAACCTCTGGAGTATACTTTGAGTGTTAGCTGTGCTTCTCTGCCCCTGGTCTTTCCTGGAGTCGGCCAGCTCCTCAGATGCTGTCTAAGTGGTGGTTAGCTATAACCATATGGACAGCAATCTCCTCTCATTCCTAAAATTCAATTAACTGTGTCTAAAACCTTTCCCTCTATAAAATAACTGAAAAACCAAGAGACTCTAATCTACTGGCAATCCCCTTCAACTGAGAGATCACTATAACAACAGGGAGACTATTTTTAATGTGATAAGACTGTCTTTAACCGACAATCTCCTTTAACTTATTCAAATGGAAAGCCAACCAGCAACAGCTGCAGGAGACCGATCAGTTATTCCCAAATGCAAATGCCTGCACTGACTTCTCTTTAAGCTTGTCTCTTTTAATAACCTTGAAACCCTTTTCCAGATGCTCAAAACGATACTAATCACTCAAAGAGACAGATGCACAGTTGCAGTATTATATTGTTCTATACAAATGTTATAATTGTCACATGGCACTCACTTTTTTTTCTGGCTTTATGTACCATATTGTGACCATACTGACACTGAAGAGTAATACATATTCTTTCCACATTACGTTTTTGTAATTAAACTATTAAAGCTGTTATGCTTATAAAAATTGTCTACTTAGTGATTATTTACAGGAGTAATAAACCTACTCCTGCACTCTTTTTGAGGTTCCTTTCCAGCCATAATTGTATAGCAGTTAATGTGATTGATCCTTAATTTAAAGTTAAATTGAAGACCGGCAAAGCCCAAGCCCACCTTCATTGCCAGATTTAATAGCAAATGGGGCCTGGAGGCATAGACCTTCCACCTGGATTATGAACCCACTGTATCTCTAGGTTTTGTTCTTCTCTCGCCTCTGGGTACTCGGAAACCTTCAAAACTACCTAAATTCTTTTCTATGTGTAGCAATCACTTTTTTCCCATTTTAAACAGGGTGCAGTCAGGTATCCTCCATTTTTATTTTCCCCACAGATGAATGTGTTACGATCCCTGCCTCCCGGCTACGGAAGAGGCAGAAGAAGGCGTAGCCTTACTCCATCAGTTTACCTATCAGTTTTCTTATTCACCACCACACCCCCGTCTCATCCTATACTTAAACACCTGTCTTTTCCTACCTCCTCGCTCAGTATTGGTTTTCCTTTTCGAGCTTCCTAGTTGCGCTACTCCTTCTTCTGCCTTGTGTCCTTCTTGGTTTTCGGTTTACGTTTTTTCCCCTTTTGACGACGGTTTTTCGGATCACGCTTTGGCTTCGGTAACTCGTTCCCTTTTGGATCTCTGGCTTCCCCTGGACTCTCGGCTCGTTTCTTCGACTATGGCTAGGTCCTGCAAGTGGGTTCATTCACTGGTTTCGGTTTCTCTTGCCAAATCCGTAACAGAATACTGAGCCATTTAACTTGGACCCAGCGGAGCAAGAGGAGATTCGCTCGGTTTCGGATCAGCACTGGCAAGCCTTACTCCAGTTGCAGGCGTCCGTCCAACAGAGTTCCGCAGACCTGTCAGCAATGCCGCCCACCGGAAATCAAGAAAGCAACGCTGGAGCTGCCGCTTCGGCTCCGCCCCCGCCCCCGCCAGCTCCTACACCCGCCCCTCGACCTCTTCCACTTACTCCACCTGACAGGTTTGATGGCAACCCTACGAAATGTCGGGGCTTCTTAGCACAGTGTGCGCTGGTTTTCAGGCTCCATCCGGAAACTTTTTTTTCTCCTCAGGACAGGATCGCCTTCATAGTTTCACTGTTAACCGGCCGTGCTTTGGAATCGGCTACTGCCCTGATAGATCGCGGGGCTCCTGAAGTTCAGGATTATGATCTCTTCTTAGGAAAATTTAAGGGGGTTTTTTGTCGTCCCTTAGTTGATCAAAACTCCGCCTTCCGCCTCTCCTCCATCCACCAGGGCCGCAGGTCTGCACAAGATTATGCCATAGATTTGCGAATAGCAGCAGCGGAGACTCACTGGGATGATGAGGTCCTTATTTTTCTTTTTCATCAAGGACAAAATAAAGGACCACCTGGTAAATATGCCGCAATTGGGCAGAACCTTGGAGTAAGTAATTTCCCAGGTGTTGGAATTAGAACTCAGAATTCGTCAAAGGAGTACTGAAAGATCTCGGACACCAATACTAGAGGCTCCTCAGCCATCACCTACCAGAACTTTAGACTCAGAACAACCTATGGAAATAGCCCGCACCCGGTTAACCCCTGAAGAAAGAGAGAGACGCCAACGAGAGGGTCGCTGCATGTACTGTGGAAAATTAGGACACTTTAAAGCTGACTGCCCTGCTTCATACTCATCCTTGAGGCGCCGCCCACCTTCTCAAGATCCTAAGGTGAGTGAGATAATTCAATCCCCTCAGTTTTCATCAGGATTTTCTATTCTCTCTACACTATTCTGGGGTAATAAACGGATGCCTCTTCTTGCTTTTATTGACTACGGGGCAGCAGGAAACTTTATAGACGCCTCCATCGCTCGAACTTGGAACTTACCCTTGACCCTGGTGACTCCACCTCTTCGTGTTCAATCTATTGATGGTTCCCCAGTGTCTCCAGGACTTATTAGGTGTCAAACTGAAATTATAAGATTGCAGATTGGCACCACCCATGTGGAAGACATCTGGTTTTATCTCCTTGAGACCCCAACACATCCCCTTGTACTAGGCTTTCCTTGGCTACAACAGCATGACCCTAACATTTCTTGGTCCCGTAAAGAAATTTTAACTTGGGGACCCAGATCTATTAGAAATTGCTGTCATCTACCCGTAAGAATTGCACTCACGGCGACGTCCCCTTCCGGTGTTCTTACCATACCCCCTCAATATTCTGATCTACAGGAAGCATTTAATGAGCAGGAGGCCTTGGCCCTCCCACCTCATCGACCATATGATTGTCCCATTGACCTTTTGCCAGGTACTATCCCTCCTAAAGGTCGTATATTTCCGCTCTCCAATTCTGAATCTGAGGCCCTGAAAGTTTACATACAAGATTCTCTGAAGGCTGGACTTATACGTCCATCCACTTCACCTGCATGTGCCAGTTTTTTTTTGTGGAAAAGAAGGATGGTGGGCTCCGTCCCTGCATTGACTATCGTGGCCTCAACGAGATCACAATCAAGAATCAGTATCCTTTGCCTCTAATTCCAGCAGCACTTGAGTCTGTGCATGGGGCCAAGGTCTTCACCAAACTGGATTTACGAGGGGCCTATAATCTAATCCACATTCGGGAAGGGGATGAGTGGAAGACGGCATTCATGACAACCCATGGACATTACGAATATTTGGTCATGCCTTTTGGTTTGGTTAATGCCCCAGCAGTGTTTCAGTCTTTTATTAATTACATTTTTCGTGATCTGCTACAAAGATTTGTCTTGATTTATTTGGATGACATTCTAATTTTTTCTAATTTCTTCCAGGATCATGTTCTTCATGTCAGAGAAGTACTCTCCCGGCTCATTAGGAACAAACTTTATGTCAAACTGGAGAAGTGCACCTTCCATGCTTCTAAGATTCATTTTTTAGGTTACATCATCTCTCCAGAGGGGGTGGAAATGGATTCGAATAAAGTCTCCGCTATAACAGATTGGCCCACACCCAAAAATCTCAAACACATACAACAATTTCTCGGCTTTGCTAACTTTTACAGGAGGTTTATTTGAAACTTCAGCTCGGTGGTCGCTCCAATAACCTCTTTAACTCGGAAAGGACCAAGACAAGGTAAATGGACCCCTCAAGCAGAAGAGGCATTTCAGCGCCTGAAACACCTATTCACAACAGCCCCCATCCTAAAACACCCTGATCCTTCCTTGCCTTTTGTTGTCGAAGTGGACGCTTCTGGCCATGGTGTGGGTGCTGTTCTCTCTCAACGTCATGGAGAAAAACAGATTCCTCACCCCTGTGCCTTCTTCTCTAAGAAGTTATCCCCTGCACAGATGAACTATGGCGTTGGTAACCGTGAGCTCTTGGCCATTAAGTTGGCATTGGAGGAATGGATGGCTAGAGGGTGCTCATCATCCATTTTTGATTTACACTGATCACAAGAACCTGGAGTATTTGCCATTGGCCAAACGCCTTTGTCCTCGCCAGGCCAGATGGTCCCTTTTTTTTTACCAGGTTTAATTTCCTTATCACCTACACTCCATGCTCTAAGAACATCAAAGCAGACGCTCTCTCACGGATCCACGACCCACCTGAGGCCGAATTGATTCCTGAACCCATCATCCCTTCTGGTAAGTTCCTGGCAGCTGTAAGATGGGACATTGAAGTAATTGTTCTACGAGCCGTGGTTGGACAGACAGTACCTCCTCAGTGCCCTCAGGACAAATTGTTCGTCTCGAATCCAGTCAGATCCGCAGTTTTACAATGGGGACATGACTCCCGTTTCGCTGGACACCCTGGATTCCAACGTACCTTGGATTTAATCTCCAGAGACTTCTGGTGGCCAACTATGGCCAAAGATGTCAAGGAGTATGTCCAGGCCTGCTCTATCTGTTCTCAAATGAAGTCTTCCCAGATGAGGGCGGCAGGCCTTCTTCGACCCTTGCCCATCCCTGACCGTCCCTGGACCCGCCTCTCAGTTGATTTTATTACTGACCTTCCACCTAGCCAAGGACACATGACTATTATGGTAGTGGTAGATTGCTTCTCCAAATCTGCTCATTTTATTCCCCTGCCTTCTTTACCTACGGCTTGAGAACTAGCAGAATTGTTCTTACTGCATATCTTCCGTCTGCATGGCATCCCTAAAGATATTGTTTCAGATAGGGGCCCTCAGTTTGTCTCCCGATTTTGGAAGGCCTTCTGTAAGTCGCTGGGCGCTTCAGTTTCACTTACTTCTGCTTATCACCCTCAGGCCAACGGTCAGACGGAACGCATGAATCAAGAACTGCTGACCTACCTGCGGACCTATATCTCCTCTACCCATGATAATTGGGTATCCTTGCTTCCATGGACAGAGTATGCACACAATTCGTTGTATACTGCATCTACTGGCATGTCTCCCTTTAAGTGTGCCTTAGGTTATCAACCTCCTCTTCTCCCAGACTCCCATCCCGACACAGAGGTCCCATCGGTTCAGGACTATATCACATACCTGCAGACCTTCTGGAGAAAGGCCAAAGCCACCCTTCTTTGCACTGCAGCTCAGCAGAAGAAGGTGACTGATCGGCGCCGTCGAATCCCACCCAGATTTCAATGTGGTCAATCTGTTTGGTTGTCTACCCGTAACCTTCCTCTAAAGCAACCTTCTGGCAAGCTTGCTCCCAGGTACATTGGTCCTTTTCGTGTCCTCACCCAGATTACCCCAGTAACTTATCGGCTGGCCTTGCCTCCTACCCTTCGGATCCACCCTACTTTCTATGTTTCCCTCCTTATGCCCTTTCACAGATCCACCCTGTCTAAACCACAACAAAAAACCCCACCGCCCCGAGTAATTGATGGACTCCCTGCTTACACTGTCAATAAGATCCTGGATTCCTGATGGTCACGTGGATCCCTGCAATATCTAGTTGATTGGGAAGGCTACGGTCCAGAGGAGCGTTCGTGGGTTCCGGAGAAGGATATTCTGGATCCCAACCTCATCCGGGACTTCCACCTCAACTTCCCTGATCGTCCCGCTAGGGCGTCAGGAGCCGCCCGTAGAGGGGGGGGTAATGTTACGATCCCTGCCTCCCGGCTACGGAAGAGGCAGAAGAAGGCGTAGCCTTACTCCATCAGTTTACCTATCAGTTTTCTCATTCACCACCACACCCCCGTCTCATCCTATACTTAAACACCTGTCTTTTCCTACCTCCTTGCTCAGTATTGGTTTTCCTTTTCGAGCTTCCTAGTTGCGCTACTCCTTCTTCTGCCTTGTGTCCTTCTTGGTTTTCGGTTTACGTTTTTTTCCCCTTTTGACGACGGTTTTTCGGATCACGGCTTGGCTTCGGTACTCACGCTCTGTTTTGGATCTCTGGCTTCCCCTGGACTATCGGATTGCTCTATTGTCTACGGTTTCGGATCACGCTTTGGCTTCGGTAACTCGTTCCCTTTTGGATCTCTGGCTTCCCCTGGACTCTCGGCTCGTTTCTTCGACTACGGCTTTCTTTGGATCACGGCTAGGCTTTATCAGCTCCTGCAAGTGGGTTCATTCACTGGTTTCGGTTTCTCTTACCGAATCCGTAACAGAATGGTTCTCTGGCAGCCTTGCTTCCATCTCTGCTGTAGTGAGCTCTGGCACATCCATCTTTTATTTATTATTAGTCTGGCTTCAGGCTCAGGCCATGGGAGAAGAGGCCTGTCTTCCTCTTTTCCATTGTTCTCCACAGGACCAAGATCATTTTCCTCTTTAACAGGCCATGATGGTAGTGCTCTTTCCCCTTGCATCATCAGACTGTCTGCCCAATCTCCTTCAGCCTTTTTCAGGAAACAGGAGATCTTCCTCTAAAAAGAAACAACCACACACCAGAACAACAAACCAGACAAAAACCTAACTCCTTTTTGAGCTCCTGACTAAACTGCTTCAAGTCCCTAACTATTATGCCAGGTGGCTACTGTAAGTTTCTTACAGGTCTCAAAACATACTTAAACTAAATCTCTCTCTGAAACTCTGCAAAAAGCATTAATCTGTCTCTGATACCCTTCATGCCAACATGACTGTCCCTCAGTCCCTCAGTCCCCCTTCATGACTGTCCCTCAGTCCGTCACTTCCTTCTTCCTTCACTCTGGTGAGTCCACAATACAGACAATCTGCCCCCTGTTCTCTGACATCAAATTGACTGACCTACTGTAGAAAGTCCCTGATTCCTACTTGCCCAATTGTCTTTCAGTAAATTGTCAGGTGACTGAGAGCAGCAGCCCATTCACTAAATCTTTATGGTGAATGTGGTCCAGACAAGACTTATATTTTGTCTGAACCTGCAATGCTTTTACCGTATACCAGAACCATAAGTAAAGTAAAAAATGCTTTACTTTCATGACTTGTATCTTTTAAAATAGGTAGTGGTATTATTTCTTTTTGCATGTACCAGGAATTTAAAGAATCATGTACTGTATTTAAAGTGAAATGGCTATTTCGGGTTATTTAGTTTAGCCATGACAATTCCCACAAGTACTGTATACTCAATTATCTATACAATAACAGCAGTTACTCCCTCTTTTTGTAATGTGGCATCAGCACTACCATACATCTTGATCTTGAATTTAGAAAATTGATACTGGTTTAGCAGATGAAACTTTGAGAAGTGATAATTTTTTACACACATGCAGTGTGAATCATGCTTTTTTCATAAAGTGCTAAAAGAGTTTACCTTTATTAGCTGTTTATGATTTTGTTGAGCACCTTTTAGTAAACTGTCAATTTACAGGATAAATATAGTCTTTATCTGTGAGAGACCTGTACTAAAAACAGAATCTCCAATCAAATGATATAATAACAAGAAGAAACAAAGCAAAAGTTCAAAATATTTTTTTTATTATTTTTATTTATTTTTAAAGAGCAGTACTGAGTAAAAAATGTTGATTATTGCATTTATTCATATTCTAGGTCTTGAGATGTTACTTTTTAGTTGATTTATTGATGGTGTTATTAAAATTAAATTTCCACCGAAGAAAAATGAGGATTTGGATATTAAGTCCAGACATGCATATTGTTACAAATAGGAGAATACCAAGTAGGATAATAAATAATTAAAGTAAATATAGCTCCGAATTGTCAAAGATATGCCAGAAATATACCTGCTCACCAGAGTTCTTTATTCTTTGGCACAGCTCTGGCGAAAGAGAAATAAATAAGAGGGCCTAAGGTCAATCTCCTTACAACGTGGTGTGAAGACAGCAACCTCACCCTCAACATCAGCAAAACCAAAGAGCTGATCGTTGATTTCAGAAAACTGCAAAACCATCATGAACCTATCCACATCAACAGGACTGAAGTAGAAAGGGTCAGTAACTTCAAATTCCTTGGCGTCTATATCACCGAGGACCTCACATGGTCTCTCAACATCACTTGTATGATTAAGAAAGCGCAACAGCGCCTGTACTTCCTAAGATGGTTGAAGAAGGCTAAGATACCTCCCCTGATTCTCACTTACTTTTACAGATGCACTAAAGAAAGAATGCTGACAGGTTGCATCAGTGTGGTATGGCAACTGCAGTATTGCTGACCACAGAGCCCTACAGCAGGTGGTGAAAACTGCCCAGTCCATCACTGGAGTTGCTCTCCCATCCATCCAGGACATTTATGACAGACGGTGCTTGAGGAAAGCCCTAAGCATCATCAAAGACCCCACAACCCCCAGCTACAGACTACCATCTGGAAAACTGTACTGGAGCATTCGGGCCCGGACAACCAGACTCAGAGACAGTTTTTACACACTATCAAACTATTAAGCCTCTCTCACCTACAATCTAAACCCTTAAGGTGCCTTCTCTTTTTATCAAAACTTAAACACACATTGAAATCTACCTCTACCTCATATGTCAAGATGTTCACTCTCCATAATTTTGTATCCTTTATTTCATTCTGTTGACGTACAGAATGATTTTGCACAACTGTTGTTGTTTTGCACATTACCTGTTACCTTTTATTGTTTTTCACATTGGTGGAGGGGAGTCCCCATTACCTGTAAAGCGCTTTGAGTGGAGTGTCCAGAAAAGCGCTATATAAGTGTAAGCAATTATTATTATTATTATTATGTGTTGTTGTTTTGCAAATTGCCAATTTTTGTTTTGCGCATTACCTGTTGTCTCTCTTTCTTTTCTTATGCAATTGTATTGTTGTTTTTTGTGCTACTTACTATCTGAGAGCTAGCTAAATACAGTAGCATTTTGTTATACCATATACAGTACCTGTGTATGAGTTTAATGACAATAAACTTGAACTTGATAAACCAGTATGTAATAACTCATTGTTAATAAGTAACACAGTAACACAAGCAAAATAACAGGCAACTAACAACACACAAATTACTCTATTTTCAAATAACACTTTTTCTCCTCTCTCCATCCACATCTTACTCTCTGTTTTTCTCTGTTCTCTCTCCTTGATTGTCTTTTATACTGTATTTCTGAACTGCTGATGACTCTTAATGATTACCAAAAAGTTAATTAACTGAGGTGAACCAGAAAAATCTTTTGATCAATGTCTCTCAGACCTGCTGCAACTCAGCAACCCTGGCTCCTACTTGTTGCTTTGAATCCCTAGAACTGCAAACATGAGCTTTTTATGACCATTGTAACAATATTATTGACAAATTCATTAATTTAGTTAAATAGAATTTTAGGGAACACACTACAAGTTTTAAATTTAAAAGAAAACCTTTCTAGTAGGAGACTCTTTTATGCAAAATTGATCATATTGAGAACATAGACAAAATAGAAAGAGTATACAGTATACTACTGTACTGTATGTG
The DNA here is from genome assembly GCF_040954835.1 of Lepisosteus oculatus. Classification (NCBI taxonomy): domain Eukaryota; kingdom Metazoa; phylum Chordata; class Actinopteri; order Semionotiformes; family Lepisosteidae; genus Lepisosteus; species Lepisosteus oculatus. The sequence goes on along the minus strand of NC_090697.1, from coordinate 57,237,650 downwards.
TTAAAATATTTTAAAAATGCTTTGAGTACTTTGATCTTAATATTTCAAGGAACAAGTTACATTTATATTTGCTGTACAATTACAAAAACTTTACTCTGACTTAAAAAGAATGGAGCACCAGTATTATTTACATACTGTATTTACTTAATCCTTGAATCATCTCATTCAATCAATACAGAAGGGTGTCTTAGCAACAGCCTTCAGATCTCAGGTGCAGAGCCAAGCTGTGCTAGTACCTGACTGTGGCTATGATGTCAACTGGAAATTAATAGTCACTAGAATGACAAGGAGCCATGACCCTGGTTAGGCATTTGCTGCCCTGTATATTTTCTTTCATAACTCGTGTCTGAGAGCTGCACATACAATTTGTATAAATTGGAGTTATGGAGCCATGGAATCAGACAGACCTGCAATTGCTGAAACCAAACTGAGTCATAAAACAGTAAAATAAGTGGCAATTCTAAACTGAAAATGTCACTTTTCGGCACCACTTCATTAATCTATTAAAACAAAATCTCCGACTGAGCCAATTACAATATCATCACATTGCAGAAGGCCAACAAAAATTAACTTCAAATTTCTTTAAAATGATTTACAGTCTAACAGGGTGCAGTCTAATTTCTCTACCAGTCCACAGTGCAGAACTTAAAAACATGTTACAAAAGAGTTCCACTGTATCTCTCTCTCACACAAATGCCCAGTCTAGAACTTTATACCTCCTTTTTGTTTATTTAATCATACTCTACTCCCCCATGTGCATTCCCCATTCAGCACATGAGGGCCCAATCCACATTGTTACTATCATTCCTTGGAGCTGCCCTAAATGACATTTAATAAATAATGAAAAGCAAAACCTAAATTATCTTTGATTGGTGCATTGGGGAAAAACAGCCCACAAGTACTCAGCAATGCCAAAGTGCATCTTATCCTACTATGTAGTGTAACTGCTCACAGTTGCAAAAAGTAATCCCCACTAGAAAGAATATTTGAGATGACTCTAGTCATAAAACAATGAATTTTGTGCTTTTTAATGAGGGGAGGCTCTCTCCTGACATGCTATAATAAATTATGAAGATAGGATAAAATCTTTGGAGACTTCAAAAAAGGACAGAAAGCAGAATAGATGGTATTTAATGAAAGTATTTGATAAGGTCAATGCAATTAATAGCTAACAGGTATTAAGTTGTTTGTAATTCAACAAACTTTAAAAAATATTTTATTCCCTTAACAGCTTGCTAGGCAGATGAGACATGAATGCCTAATAAATGACCAAATGTGCTTAAACTTAGTTTACTTTAAATGTTTTTGTGGTGTTATTTAAAAAGTTTGCAAATTACACTTCACAAAGAACAGGGGTAAAAACACATATTCTGTATTAATGCTAGGGGCATAGTATCATGGGAAGCTAGTAATTATTTTCTTCTTTTTACTTTTCCCAATTGTTGATATTGTAACGCTTACGGCCGACAAGCACTGTGTCTAAGAGCCGGCGTACCAGAGCGGGTGATGTCACCGCCCTTCCCTGTGATAGCAGGACCACAGCTACTGGGCTGTGAAGAGATCTCTCTTTAGCTCACGGGGCTAGGTTGCTGCAGAGAGACGCGGAAGTCCCGGGTTCGAGCCTCCAGTCGGGATGGGGCCGACCAGATGCGGCAAGGGCGCCCGCCTGAGCCCCTGTTGCGTTACATTTGGTGTCAGAGTGGGATGGGATAGCCCTTCGCCGGGGACGGCGACTTAAGCGGGGGAGAGTGTAACGCTTACGGCCGACAGGTACTGTGTAAGAGCCGGTGTACCAGAGCAGGTGACGTCACCGCCCTTCCCTGTGATAGCAGGACTACAGCTACTGGGCTGTAAAGAGATCTCTCTTTAGCTCACGGGGCTAGGTCGCTGCAGAGAGACGCGGAAGTCCCGGGTTCGAGCCTGCAGTCGGGATGGGGCCGACCAGATGCGGCAAGGGCGCCTGCCTGAGCCCCCGTTGCATTACATTGGTGTCAGAAGCGGGGTGGGATAGCCCTTCGCTGGGGACGGCGACTTAAGTGGGGGAGAATGTAACGCTTACAGCCGACAGGTACTGTGTAAGAGCCGGCGTACCAGAGCAGGTGACGTCACCGCCCTTCCCTGTGATAGCAGGACTACAGCTACTGGGCTGTAAAGAGATCTCTCTTTAGCTCACGGGGCTAGGTCCCTGGAGAGAGACACGGAAGTCCCGGGTTCGAGCCCCGGACGGTGCAGGGGCCGACCAGATGCGGCAAGGGCGCCCGCCTGAGCCCCCGTTGCATTACAATATTTTAGGAGCAAATAAACAGAACCTGAACATAAAGTAAGTGGCAGGGAAATTGATCATATTTTTAACAGGTGGATCAGACACAAGAAGCTAGGATTTAAATCCCGAAGAAGCAGTAAGCAGTCAAAGACATCAGTGCACATAAAAATAAAAAAAAAACACATTAGCTATCATTGTAATTATTCTTACTGTATAGAACATGTACCTTGCAGGGCCACATTAGCATGCCCTTGTTGTAGTAGTAATGTTTACAATCATGAAACTACAGTACATTGTCATGAATCCTTCCATTACGAGAAAGCCACTTATTCCTGTTATGGGTTGTGGCAACCTGGAGTATATCCAGGAAGCATATGGCTTAAGGTAGGACTACACCCTGGAAACACACTAATCTGCTGTAGGGCAAACACAAACTGGCGTACACAGACACACAGGAACAATTTAGAAACACCACTTAACCCAGCTAGTGTATCTTTGGAAGGTGGGAGAAAGTCGACAACACACAGGGGATGACCCACTCCAAAAATCAAGCCCAGATCCAACAGCTTTGATTCAGAAGCGCTAAACACCAAGCCACCACGCATTTCACTCCATTTCCATTTAATTTAAAAAGAAGGATAGTTTTGTAAAAAATAAATAGATTAGGGAATAGATAGAGTACCTGCGTGGAGTTTGTACTGTATGCCTCACATCTTAAGGGCCCTGGGTTCAATTCTAGACCTGGGGTGCTATCTGTGTGGAGTTTGTATGTTCTCCCTGTGTTCATGTGTGTGTTTGAATTTTGAACCAGGGTGCTCTGGTTTCTTCCTACCTACTGGTAGGTTAATTGGCTTCTGGAAAATTTGGCCCTGGTACAAGTATGCGTGTGCAGTATGTATATCTGCCATGCAATGGAGCAGAGTTACATTCAAGTTGTATCCTACCTTGCACCCGTTGTTTGTGAGAATAGGTTCTATCTCTCCTGTGAAATTGTATTGAATAAAGTGGTTAGAAAATGAATGAATAAATATGTTCCATTTCTGTGTACAAATACTACACTGAAAAATGTTCTAAATATTGTATAATGTATTTTGCTTTTATCAACAGGACTTTAATTTTCTGTTCTTGAATGTGGCAATGCATATGCTATAACCAGTCAGATTAAATGTCCTTGATACCAATAATAAACACACAAGGACAAATAAACGTATAGCAATCCTGAGATAATTTTTTTTGCACGTTTGCAGAAATTCCAGGGGTGAAAATTAAATTAATTTAAGTTTTGATGGAAGATTTATTTTCTTTATGCTGTATGTTTCTCATCATAAATACAGAGTATGTACTCCACTGAAGTGAGCCGACCGTGATTTTTTTTATTTAAAAAAAATATCTCCAATTATTTTCTTACTTTTATATGTCTCAGTGTTTACCACATAATTACATCACCAGTGTGACAGTTTCACTTTGTCAATATTTCCATTAACAAAATCAAGCGTGATCTTTCTGGTGTTGATAACCTCGGAAAGTTCCAATTTACTGATGTCTGAGGTAAACACCATTCCTCTGGATTACATTTACGTGTTGAGGACAGGTGTTAGAGCAGCAGGAGACACCGTTAAGTGGCAAGGTTTTTCTTGGACTCCCACAGAGAAAATATAGTGAGTAATCAGGACTGCACTGCAGGACAAGTGCCTGGAGCTGCCATACCTTTTCGGCTTTGTTCAAATACACTTCACTTAAAGCTTCCTGCTGGTGTATTAAACATCACACACAGACGTTTAACATTGATTTGACAATATGATACTTCTGTAAAGGAAGAAGTGGATGAAATTCCCCCCCTTAAAAATCAATGTTGTGAGTCTTTTTATACCCTACATGATTTGTCATGTATTTTAAGCTGAATAATAGAAATAGAGAAGCTTCACACCTCTTCTTTACATTTTCTTTTCGTTAAAACGTTTAAATGGAAACCTCTAGGATTTTCTTTCTTGACTATACAGTACGTACTGTATAGTTGGAGGAAAAGGAAACAGTAGTACTGTAGGTAAAATGGTATTCTTTTCAACCCTACAATAACCTGATAGTCCTATCCACCATAAAGGTCTCAGCCAGAGGGTGTTGTTCCAAGATCGTTTACTTCTTTCCCAATATGCAAATAGAGAAGTACAAAGAGATCTGTGCAATATTAATTGTCCTTTCCAAACTTTAATATGTTGTACTTCAGTCTGCTTTCATCTGCCTTTTTTGCACTTGTCAGAGAAACCAAAGAAAGTAAAAGAGACAGCAGTTGGTAATAAATTCAAAGCTTGTTCTTCTGATCTGTTAAGACTGAGAAATTCTCATTCTCATTGGGGAAGCTGAAGCAAAAAGAATCTGTGACATAATATAAAATAAGGACAACATTTTAGGAAAACAAGAAAATCAGTTCACAAGTTCACAGTTCACTGTATATTAATAATAATAATAATAATTAATAATTGCTTACACTTATATAGCACTTTTCTGGACACTCTACTCAAAGCGCCTTACAGGTAATGGGGACTCCCCTCTACCACCACCAGTGTGCAGCATCCACCTGGATGATGCGACGGCAGCCATAGTGCGCCAGAACGCTCACCACACATCAGCTATCAGTGGGGAGGAGAGCAGAGTAATGAAGCCAATTTATAGAGCGGGATTATTAAGAGGCCATGATTGGTAAGGACCATTGGGAATTTTTGGCCAGGATGCCAGGGTTCCACCCCTACTCTTTTCAAGAAATGCCCTTGGATTTTTAATGACCACAGAGAGTCAGGACTTTGGTTTTATGTCTCATCTGAAGGACGGTGCTTGTTTACAGTTTAGTTTTCCCCATCACTATACTGGGGCATTAGGACCCACATGGACCGCAGGGTGTGCACGCCCTGCTGGCCCCACTAACACCTCTTCCAGCAGCAACCTTAGTTTTTCCCAGGAGGTCTCCCATCCAGGTACTGACCAGGCTCACACCTGCTTAGCTTCAGTGGGTTGCCAGTTGTGAAAATTTAATGACAGAAAATTAGCAAATTCATGAGTACATCCAAGCCTCTGTTGCATTCAATAAATGTTTAAGATGTATCACGGAAAAAATACATGTAGTATTAGAAGCTGTTTTTATTGCATGTGTTTAATTAGTGAATAACAATGTTTCAGCTTTGTCTTACATGCCAGTACTTTGCTCTGTAGTTTTAAGTACTGTAAAACCTTTAAACTGTAAAAAAAAACTTTATTGTCACAATGTGGAGCGAGGCATCATAAATAGGCAAATCTACTCACTGTAGGTAAAACAGACACACAAAGCCACAACATAATGCGTACTGTAAGTGCTCTTATTCACAGCGAAAGAAAAATTAGGCAGCACTACAAAATAAAAGCTTAAGCTACTCTTCGAGCTTCTAACTGTGCTTCTCCAGTCCCCCTCTAATAGTAGCTTGGCTAAGATGCTTTCTAGTCTCTTTCTTTGACTCTTCCAATATTTACAACAGTTCCATCTATCACTGTTGATCAGAAGGATGCATCCTTCTTTCCTTCCCTCTGGTGCAGTTTGCATAACACAGGATCCGCTCTTTGTCCCCAGACAGCAGATAAAAGATGTAGCCAGAAAGTCTCAGCTTCAATGTTTTTGAGAAATCACATGAACAATTTTCCCCAGACCTTCTGAGGAATGTAGATAGGACAAGAAACTTCATGTTGTCTAAACTTACTTCCTCTCATATGTGCATTTAGGGGAGTTTCCTTAACCCTGGCTAAGGGTTAAGAGGAGTGGGGAGGGACCTAGGACACACTGCTCATGGAGACTGCAGTTGGTAACTGGAGTCTGTTCTCCCTGTTACACTGAAATTATTTCCTATTCAATAAAAGCACTCAGCAGCACAGAATGGAAAGCAGTGAGAGCACTGTACTATTTGACTTGGATTTTTTTTTGTTATGTACATAACAATTGCAACACAAATTGTTACAAATTGTTAATTGTTTTCTGGCTTGAAACATGTTGCAACAAAAACACCAGTCGGGGTCTTTCTGATGCCATTTGTCTTACATTTATAGTAATAAGTAATAAGTTTTATTGTATAGTAATAAGTAATAAGTAAGATTTTTTATTCATCAGTAGAGAGGTCTGGCTTCCATTAGTAATGGTTTACACCCCATCTCTGATGTTGCAACATTTATATGAGTGTTAGAGTTACAAAAAAAATTCTGATACAATCGTAAGCCACATTTTAAAAACTGCCATTTCTTTGTTTTCAATGCCATATCTCAATTTGGTTGTTAACAAAAAGATTAACTTTGAAAATGACCCGTCATTAACATGTTGGTCTTCCAACATTATACTGTACAGTATGTCTCCATTTTTCTCATTCCCAGGGCCTCTGATCATCTCCACATTCATGATTAATAGTTGTTTTACTCCTTTATCATTACATGTAAAACCAATACAGTCCTTCTAATAGTGAGTACCACAATTTAATCGGATATTAATCTGTGTAAAGTTACAAAGGCTCATATTACAACACCCCAAGAATAGTAAATGAGCATAAATATGGGAACTAAAGGGCTTTAGCAAAAGTCAAGTAGTTTAGAAGTAGTTTCCCTCAATCACAAAATCAGTCTCTTCTTCAAGCTTACATTATATTATAGGGTCACCAGAATTTCTTTTAGTTTACCTTGGCAGAGTGTTTTATATAGTAAAGAGTCTATTGTTCTGATCTGTATTGTATCGCCATAGTCTGCTATAAAACACAGGAGTGGGACCATAAGTTCAAAGAATAAGGTATACATATATCCATATCCCCAATAGTGTGCACGATCTCCTTGAAACTGAGACAAGGTACAGAGTTCCTGCTGAAGGTAAAGAAGGAGGAGGATAGTTTCCAACGGAGGTGATTGGATTGACCCTCTGTGGCAAATGTACCATATGATTTTCACATTCTTACCATGGACTAATATGGTTGGACCACAGATTTTGTGTGGTTTCTTAGGATTTAATTATGCCTCACCACACTGCACCATGCACTGCAAGCAAATGAAGTATTTTTCCTAACCATAGACATAAAAGTTTTCTCAAGCTACACTACATCTCCTTTCCATGTCAGCCAAGAATCATATTACAGATTATTGCATTATGCCATCCCGCAGGGACACCATGTTATATTATGACCACAAATAAAACTGATTAGTTTCTTTCTGGATTTTTATACTCTGCTAGGGCTATGTTGAGGTTTTATTTTAAAAGTGCTATTTCTTCCAGCTCTTTCAAACTTGCCCTCTCAGCAAGTTGGAGGCTTTTACAGAGCAGTAACTCTTCAGTCCTTTCCTTTACATTATGCATATTAAATTTCAAATATCTGTGAGAAAAAAATTACCTACTTACAACATTGGAGTATAGCACATCCCTGCGGGCAATACATGATTAGCTTAATGGACCTATGGGAAAAAGGAATACAATAGAAAATGAGATTTTCACTTGGACACACATAGCATTTTAGTGTGATTATGCAAGCACTTAAAATAGCACCAGATTATTGACTGCGGCATGATTTTATTAACTTAATTTTTGGGTGCATATTTAATTTTCATATCTTTAATTTTTTGGCATTAAATTCCAGATAAACATAATCCAAAAGTTATATTTCAGTTCTATGAGCTGGTGTCATATGGGTTTTTCAACACACCACAATTAAAACAAAGGGTCTGCAGTAAATAATCCTGGCATACAAAGTTGTCTTACAATGACAGAATATCATTATTAACCTTTATTTACGAGGACATCTCTTAAGATTCCTTAAGATGTTCATTCCATGAGATCAAAAAAACAGCAAGCATGTACAATGCATGCTGTGAAATAATATTTTCTTTTTCTTCATTTACATAAAGTTTAAAAAAGTATGATGGATATTCTAAAATGATTTTGAAAATTGTTCATTGTTTGGAGTCCAGAAATGGAAAGCAAGAGTAAATAACAAGTTTGTCACCATAAAGACATTATATTGTTGACATAATTTACCTACAAAATTGTTCTTTGAACTGCCTTTTTTAATTTGTCTACATTCTGATTACAAGCTGCTAATACTGTATTTATGGCATTCAGTTTCCATAGTTGCAAAATACTAAACCAAAAATGACTTTGTTACTGAATAATTATCTACACTTTTCTTTTCACAGTATTTCCTTTTCAAGCATTGGTTCATACTCATTGGGCAATCTATTACATTTATGTCAATGCAGTATGAATAATCTCCTAGACCACATTTATTAATTTATTTAAACTAAAGTTTTTAATAAAAAATACATCAATTTGTACTTTTTTACTGTATACAGCAATACATTTCTATTCAACAATCTGAGTAAACCACCACCCTCAAGCACACGACAACTGTGCCCCACCTAGGATGTCAAACCCTTGTAGCTGTGAGTATACACATTCCTAGTCACTTTATTTATAAAGTACTAAGAGGTTTATTCCATTATATTTATTAATGTTAAAATCAGGGGATTGTGGATGTAAACTACTATCACTATATCCTGCTCTTCTTTTCATATGCTGTATGTAATTTTTGTTTTACTGTCTGTTTTGCATCATTGCTGCATTGTAAATAGAACCTTTCACCCAGACATAATTGAGATGCTATGACAATGGAAGGAATGGTACTGTATATTATTCAGTATGTCTGTGCATTAGAAAGGAAAACCTAAAACTAAATGTTTTACTGTAAGCACTTCACAACATTTTGAAAATCTCTTTCCTTCTGTAATTCTCATGCATATTTTAATTTCACCTTTCCATAATACACTTCTCCATTCTTCATCACACCAATCCTTGGTTTATAGAGTCTCTTCTATTAGTATTATTATACATTTCTTTAACCAGCTCTTTTATCCAAAGTGATACAACATTACATATTTTTTTATAAAGTGACAAGTGTATCAAAACTGGAAGTTAGGTGGGTTTGTGAGAATAAATCAAGTAAAGTATATTAATCAAGACACAGCCTGACTTGGTATTTGAATCCACAACCCTTTAGACTGCTGTGCTGAACATTCATCACTACCCCACCATGCCAACAATATCTTCAACTCAAACACCTTTTTTTGAGCAGCAGCTCTTTCCAAAATTCCAGCTTCCCACATATAAGTGTAAAATTAAAATCTGCAGTAAACTCAAATGTTAGGAAAATACAACAGCCTTGACTATACAAACAGTTCATTTTCTCTTTGGCCCAAATGCTCTCTAACTAATCTGTTAGCTAATCTGTACAAAACACCTCAACAATCAGCAAAATCAGTATCAGTGCAGATTAAATCCATAAACATGTCCCCAAAGAGAAAAGAAACTGTTGAAGAAACAGTTAATTTACTTTGTTTGAATGCCTAGCTACCAGATTTTATTTCTCTATTTTCATCTGGACTACATTTAGGGAACTATTATTTCAGTTTTGCTCACAGAATATCCTGAATTGTACTTTTTAAAAAATGACAGCTCAGTCAGTCATTTGGCTTCTTTTTCAATCACATGAAAAAGTTGGCTGCCTTCTAAGTGAAGGTTATGTACACTTCATAATATGTTCATACTGTTATGCAAGTACTTGAGGTAATGACAAATGCCTGTGAAAAATATTCAGTGGGAAATCTTATCTTAAAATGTATAATCAAATTTTGTATAACCTAATAGTTTGTGAATGGTGTTTATGAATAGTCATTTCTGTTGACTGTAGTTAGATTTACATGTGGTCTGATAATTTCTTCTGCAAATAGTTGAAGTTTGATTTTGACCTTAATGGAAGGTCAACACAACGAGCATTAAACAATTTATCTTTTATCAGCTTGTTCTTGATTTTTCATCTGACCACCATGGTCTCCAAGAAGTGTTTACATTCTTTGTGATATTTTTATGATAATAAATGTGTGCATCATCCAGGATCTAGGAGAAATGTTCTCATTCCCTTGATTTTCCATTTAATTTATCTATGCTCAGCTTAACACATCTACTGTACATGTTGCAATGGGATTGTGCTTTGTCTTGTTATATTTGGCCTTATTTGCTATGGCCTCTATAAGAGATCCAGCCTCTTTTCCTTATGACCTCTTTCCCATGACTAAAATTTGAACCCAACTAGGCACATTAATGTGTGTCCGAAATAGACAAATCTGTAGTCCTGATTGGGATCCAGTCTCAGCCAAATTTTTTCTTATTTTTATAAAAAAATATGTCACAACAGCTGTTTAAATTGTAACCTGAACACAGAAGGTATACAACACCATAGCAAGGATATACAGTAGATTGTTATGATCCTTTTGTAACGTATGCAGCTCAGCATGTACCTCGGACCAACAAACTCGTGTTTTGGGAATATCCTGTAGTACAGAATTTTGTAGTGAATATGACTGATGTGCTTTCTGATGTAACCGTTCTGACTGTGCCAATAAGCCCCAGACTGCTCCCATCAGTGACCACAGCAAGGTTACTATCAATTTTATGGACAGCATATTTTACAGCCAGATTTAACTGCAGACAAAATTATTTTATGGAGCTGGGTGTATTCTGTGATGCCTCTAAATCAAACTTGGCTGCATTCATTTTCAGAAATTGTTTTAGTATAAAGATGTACAGCCAAGATGCACTGTGACAGCACTGCATCTATCAGCCAAGGCAGATGCATTTTATGTTGTTTACAGAATCATTTTAAGAACCTATTTTCCTTCCTTTTTTATGCAGATTTTTTTCTTTTTATGTTCTTTTATCTTTTTATCTATGTATCTTCTACAAAAAAAGATAAAAATTATAATAATAAATCAAACACATACTAATCATTGATGATTTTGAATACATTCAGATAAGCAAAGTTTGTAAATGAAAGCTATTTGACCCATCTATTTTGCTTAGTTTTTAAGCTAAATGAATGGTGGATTGCACTGACCATTTTCTGAAAAATGCCTGGCTAACATAACTGCTAATAATCTTTTGTGTTAAAAGTGCAATGCATTCTCATTTTTAAATGCACTTTGTTTTGCTTTGCTTTGTTTTCCGTCTGTATCCTTTGGTTGGTGTTTCAATGCTGTCCATTGTGTTGAACCTGTTGGTGTCTTTGAGTAGTTTGAATGCTTAAATCATGCCCCTTTGTAGTTTTCTCTGCAGACAACTGAAAGTTTTCAGTTCTTTTAGCCTTTCAGTGCAGGACATTCCTTAAAAATACAAATCTAGTTGCTCTTCTATGGACTCATTCCAGAGCAGCATTATCTTCTTTTTTATAATGTGGTGACCAAAACTGTCACATTCGTAAACCTCTCCTCTTAAGGATGCTCCAGCCCTTCCTTGTTTTTTACTCATCTCCCGCACCTGCTCCCTGTTTCAGCCCCCTTTTCAGTTCACCTTAAAAGCCAGTGGCTCACTCCGTTCCAGACTCTGCATTGGTTTCCATACCAGGAGAGTCCGGGACCTTGAAGCGCCTGGTCCCATCAAGTTTTTAGTACCTGTTCCGGTGCCGGTCTCGACCCGGTTCCTGTTTTTAATCCCGGTTTTGGACTTTTGCCTCGTCTTGGATTCCCCCTTTGACTCACTTCTGGACTGTTTGCTTCGGCCACACCTCCCCCGAACACCAGCGCACCATGGACACACCCCCTGGTTTCATTCCTGACTCCCGCATGCTTTTTTCCCCATGTTTTCCTCACTCGACCCCGGATTGTGTAGTCTGCATAGGATCCTGAAATTAATTTAATAACTGCTTTTTTTCCAATACAGGATGATGGGTGAGCCAAAGCACATCCCGGCAAGAAATGGGCTCAATCTGCTTGGGACTCCAATACATTGCTGGGCACACACAGCCACAGACACACACACACTCACATTCATTCTAGGGTCAATTTTCCCAGAACCAATTAAAATACCAATACTGCATATCTTTGGACTGTAAGAGTTCCTGGAAGAAACCCAGGCAAACATGGGGAGAACATACTGTACAAACCCCACGTAGATTGTACCAATGGCCCCGGCACTGCAAGGTAGTAATGCTTACTGTACCCCTGCAATGCCACATTGCCCCATGCAACACTTCTTCCTCCTCAATGCAAAACATTATTTAATATAGAATTTTATCTTTCCTGAGGCATGTTGTTCATTTTTATAGTGAAATATTCATTTATTAAATCTGCCATTTCCCTTTCATCAAATCTGCCATTTCCCTTTCATCATCATTCTTTACCTCAGAGACATTTTGCTTAATTTTTTACAGCTCTTTTGCTGTTGGAATACTGAAGGAAGCTTTTATCATTAATTTTCTCTCTGAGTTTATTATGTCCCTTTTCTTTAACTGAATCATGTTCCTTTTTAATCATTTTGCATGTGCTTTCTTTCTCTGAGCTATAAAGCTCAGTTGAATAGGATATAAGTTAGGTCATGGGCTAGTTTATCAATGTTGTAATTTTCTTATCGATTTATTACAAAGTCTCTTGGGTTAACAGATTATTAAAACAAAAGTAGCTGCATGGTTCCTATGTGTCTGCTTAGCTTGGTGTCACATAAATATATCTCATGAAATATTGATCTGACTGTCATCTGTGCTGCCAGCCAGTTTTCCATTAGCTGTGGCAAGAATTACAGAAACATGATGTTATTGAAAGTAGCCCTAATAATTCTTGAGCAATTAAATCACTTCCTCTTAGACTGAGCCTTGATAAATCCCTGTTCCAGGAATACATTTCTGGATTGTTTAATGACTCTTATAGTCAATAACCTGGCTATGCCACAATCATCTGTCAAAACTAATTATGCTATTCCTAAAGAATACACTCTTTCCAGATTTACAGGAAACACACAAATATGTTTGCTCTGTGTCTCTGGGGATTCTTATCTGCACCGCTTAAAAATAGTTTGTTGTATGTCCATGCAGCTGCCAGAAATGTGTAAGATCTCTTCTGATAAAAGGGGGAAAGAAATGGAGAATCAAAAAATAAACAATTACACTAGAGCTGGGGGACAGAGTCTGCAATCAAAGAAGGTTACAATACTTCTTTTATTGGCCTTTTTTCCCATTGGTCTTTGTTTCTTAATGTTGTCACACAGATGATTAACATTTGTTTTGTGATTTACAAAAAGAATTTAGTCCATTCCTCATGTGTTATGCTTTGGACCACTTGTGGTTTTCAGCTAAATGTTCTGTTGAAAAGCCAGACAAAAAGAAGCAGGAGGCTAGCTGAACCCAGACAGGGGTCAAAGTACTGTAAGCTTAGGTATTATTAGCATTTTGTTACGTTGAGCAGTTTGAAGTGTTTTTGAGTTGTGTGGAGTCCATTGGTTTAATCGGTGGCTAGGTTAACAGTACTGTGGCTCTGTGCTTTCTGATGGGGAGATTGGGAAGTGAGCAAATGAGAACAAGTGTGGTGAGAACGCTGTCAGGAACAGTTCTTTCCGGGCCCTATGCGGGCGACACGATCCAAAAGGTGAAGAAACAATAGGGAAAAATATCATGCAGGAGTCGGTCAGGAGACAGGGGGGCGTGTCCTAGCAGTGCTAGTGTCCGGGGGGAGTGAATCCAGGGCGAACAATCCAAGGGTAAATCCAGAGGGGGAATCCAAGATGAGAGGTTTAGTCCAAGACCAGGGGATCCATCTGTAGTTAAAACCAGAACCGGGTCAGTACCGGCGGGCCAGGGAATCAGGAACAGGAAACTAAAACCATAACGGAGCCAGACGCGGCAAGACCCCGGGCTCTCACGACACGGAAATCAATGAGAAGCCCCGAGCAATCGCCTGCGTCTGGCTTTAAAGGTGGAACTAAAGAGGGGCTGGAATAAGGAACAGGTGTGGGGAATGGGACAGAACGAGGAAGGGCTGGAGCGCCCTTAAGAGGAGGAGTAACGATCGTGACAAAGGCAGAGTAAGTGCAGCTGTTCTGCAATAAACTGCCAAGAAAAAGAATATCCGTCTCCATCCAGTTCCATTCCGTGCTGGAAGAGTGTTAATCACCATCACACGAATCCTGCAGTTACAGTACTGTACTGTATATTTTTGAGCTTCCTGTGTCCACGGGTGCAGTGCTGCACCAGACCCTCTCACAGGCCCTGTTAAATCAAAATATGGGATAACAGAAATTGGTCAGATAGTATATGATGCATTTTGTGCATGTAGGTGGAAGGTTCAATGTACTGTAACATAAGCGCTGGGGTCAACAATGCCTTAGAGATGTTGAATTTAAAATGAGATAGAAGATGTGGGAATTTACATTGCTGCGGTGGTACTGTAATGAAAATATAATTTTAATAATGGCCTACAACAAAAAAACAATGATTCATTGCTAAAATCTGGCTTTACAGTGAAGGGGATACATGGATTCTCAAGTAAATCTTGATCTTATGAAAGAGAGAGATAAATCATAAGAGGCATCAATGGAGCTGTTTTATAATTCTGAAGGAAATGCAAGCACCAGCGGGAAGCCTGAAGTTCATCTCTCTGCCTTTCAGAATTGCTACAGTAGGTGCATAAAGCATTAAAAGAGTTCTCTTTTCCTGCTCAGCAGATGGAGAAATCTCCTACATCTTCAGTTTTTCTTTCTGTTACTTTAAGTTTCAAAACAGCATTTTGATTCCAACTATTCATTATCACCAGTGAGGAATTTGGCAGTTTTATGTGTGGCATTTTGTCCAATTACACTTTATCACTGTGTCAGCTGAAATTATGACAGGTTCACACTGAGCAGGCATCATTACTCATTGTGTGTGTTATGTAATGGGACGATCCATGTCTTTACGATGCTTTCTGTGTGTACACCAGAAATATGTGCACTTGATTTAGCCTGTTACTGTATAAGGTTTAATAAAACAAATGGATCTCATTTTTATGTATATCTCAATAGGACAGACTAGAGCATAATGTTAGAGAGAATTGTAACAATTGTTTTGATTAGTATTTTGACATAAGAATGTCAAAGCTTTCAACTGTTTTTGTTTGAAAACTACGTACCTTATATAAGTAATAAATCAAGGACTTTTACAGTACATGTACCTTTTAGGAAGTGAAACATCTAGATGTTTGGTTCCCTGTTGCAGTTATGCTGTATTTGATGAATGAGCCTGTAAAGGTTAACAACATTGTTATCAATCTTGAACTCTGGTGCACTGCAATTTGCACTGTGATACAAAAATTACTTTTTTTTTTTGCTTTTGCTCGACACGTGATCATGGCTGGTTTAATTTTTATCAGCATCTACATTATTTGCTGTACTTGATGCTGAAATTCTAAAATACTGTATGCCTCCACACATAATAGAAACCCTATTATTTCAGTGCTTCTGTTTTACAATAAATATCTAATTAAAATCTCAATTATAATATACCAAGAAAAAACTCTTCTAATCTTCTGTAATAAGTGAATACATTTGATAGAATCAAGTATTCTATGAATTTTAAATGCATGCTGAGCTGAAGGAGCAAGCTAGATGACTACAGTAGAATCCTTAATATTCATTTTCATTACCTAAACAGAAGATTTCCAAAAAAACTTTAAAAAAAAATTAGTTGGTATTTTACAGTAGTGTCTGTACTATTCCCATCCTTTTTTGTCTCCTGTACAATGTTTAGAATTATACCTGACCTTATGGAAACATCAACTTTGGCTTTATAGTGACAATTTGATAAATACTAACACAATTTAAGCAATTTGTACGGTAGATATTTCTACCTAGACTAAAGAAATATGAGGTTTCTAATATGGTGATTTTTCGGGGCACTTGACTTAGTTTTCTGAAGTTATTTCCATACATTTAGGTGTTCTGACAAAAGACTAACCTTTACATGAGTATAAACATCATCTTATTTTCCCTCCAGTTTCCGTCTATAGTCAGACCCACTATTGCTTCATTGCTAAGATGAATCAGTTGACGTTATTTGTGTGTTTGTTGTCAATGTCTTCAAGATGGGTAATAACCTGATTGAGGTTCAGTTCTATATTGCTCTGATGTTCTTTACTACTTTTACTACTGTGCTAGAAATATGAACCAAGTCCAGAATATTTCTCATTTTTGATGTGTAATACAGTGAAGAAAACAGTTTCTCTCCCAGAATTGTTCCCAGTTAAATCTGATTGTCTGTCTGTCACATTGCTATTTGACATCAAGAGAGCATGAAATATGAGAGAGCTTGTCAATCTCGCTGACATGTCCTCTTGTATTGTTGGGTCTGTCATAATTTTCACAGACTGAAATGCCTCTATGAATTCAAATTTGTCATTATTTGCTTTTGTCAAAATCAAAGACCTGTGCTCTGTTCTTTATAGTATCAATACTACACTTATTATATATATACTGATGCTAATGGAACTTATTTGATTCAGGACCCATTATGTTAGCACTTTCAGAAAAGGGTCTGTTTGGGCAGCAATATTGAATGCATCAATGTGATATGCCTGAATGTTAGATATTTCTACTCTACTTCAAGCACAAAATTGTCTTCTTCTTTAAGGAAGCAAAGAGCATCTGGGGTTTTGTTGCTATTGTTCCTTGGTTCCAAAATTGCTGCCAGAATTATGTTTTTCACTGCAAAGCGGCAATTCAAGCCACTCCTTTAACTCAGAAACATTCTCCTGTCAAATATGGCAATAAGCCCTGAGCCCATGTTAGAGAGGAAAACATTTTAAAACATGTTAAAAAGAATGGGAATATGTGGAATGTGTACAACACTTTGTCCTCAATGTGTTGGTAGACTATCTGGGACCAATCACAACTCCATTTCAGGGAGTGTAAAGTCAAAAAGTTTGATTTGATTTCTGACTTTTTTTTGTCCTTTTCTAGTCACTTATAGTTTTCAACCATAGCTCTGAAAAATCCAAACTGTGTCTCTTCTTGTAAAATGTGATACTGTATGTAGTTATCCAAGGTTCCCTCAGCTCAAAGCAAATCTTAAATGTTTACACAAAATAATTAATGTGGGTGGATCTACAAAATAATTAATATTTTTCAAATAAAATATAATAATAATATATCTAATTGAATTTGTATTGAAGGAAATCTTCAATGTTTCAGTTATTTTTTTTTGTTTTCAAAACAGGAGGAAAAACATTTTTGTCCTGAAAATGTAACCAATTTCATTCAGATGCCGCCTAAAAAATCAAATTTGAAAGACTGCATTATGCATCTAAATAAAACTAAGAGCGGCCCTCACCTTTTCTAATGTTTTTCATATACTGTACCATAAAACAGTGAATTTGTACTGTATGTTCAAAATTTACAAAATGTATATGTTGTTCTCTGGGGCAGTGCGGTGGCTCTGTGGCTAAGGATCAGTTCCTGTGGGTGGAAGGTTGCCAGTTTGTATCCTGTGGCTGGCAGAGAAATCCTGCTCCATTGGGCCCCTGAACAAGACCCTTAACCCCAACTGCTCCAGGGGTGCTCTATAAATGGTTGACCCTGTGATCAGACCACAAGCTTCTCTCCCTGTCTGTGTGTCTCATGGAGAGCAAGTTTGGGTATGTGAAAAGACAAATTCATAATACAAGAAATTGTATATGGCCAATAAAGTATTCTTACAGTATATGATTTTCAACAGGATTCCTCCAATCCTTTTTTACCAGGAGATATACTGTATCAACTGCACATCAGTATGAATACATGGACTTCCAAACCAACAGCTTTGTCTCAGATTCTTTGAAAGGGGTTTCAAACCAGTAACTTCATTTCAGATTCTTTAAAGCATTATAGTTATGTTATTAAGATAAGATTAATAAAATTAATGTTTAATTTGGGTATTAGATATACAGTACAAATGACCAACCAAAAACAATGTTGTCATGCAGGCTGAACTTGCTACATTTTTTTCTTCTATCAAATCCGAGTTCATTGCTTACAGGCTAATTCTATGGCTTCCTCATGTAATCCATGGTAGGATCAGAGGATGAGTGCTGCAGTACTGTGAAAAGACAAGTTATGCACATATACTGCACGTTTATTTTATTGAAGCAGAATCCATACTATTTACTGTAGTTTAGGGCACAAACAAAGGTGTGGCTATATACAGTAAATAACAAGGTGTAGTGCTTGGAAAATGTTTAGTAGATCTATTCTTTATATTAATAATTATAAAAATTCATCCAATTTTTGCTTAACATACTGTATGTTCTTGAAATGTATATGTAGTGATTATAACAATTTTGTGCTGATTCAGATTCATATATGAATCGTTCCTGCTATACTATACAGTATGTGCAAAATGTTGTCTACAAATAAAAACATAACATTTCTTGGGTTTACTTCTTTATAAAGTAGTTTTATTTGTCCATTTCTGCTAAATGGCTGTTAAAAGTTTGATATACTGTATGTTGGACATATTTAGTCCAAAACACAATACCAGACATTCCAGTAAATAAACCTGTTGAGGCTTTAATGGCATCTGAGGTAAATGTGCAATGTATGTAGTAAATCTCTACTAGTGTTTGGTTAAAGTGAGAAATAAAATGATCAGATGAGACAATAGTTCTTACTTGCAGCTCTATTTAAAATGTTCACAAATGAAAGGCATATTATCCCTATTTAATTTGTTGCTTTCATTAAAATAAAATAAGATTCCATTCAATGTCAGCCATAGCCAACAGCCATGTCACTCATCAACTCACAACTAGCAACCCACTGAAGCTAAGCAGGTGTGAGCCTGGTCAGTAACTGGATGGGAGACCTCCTGCGACAAACTAAGGTTGCTGCTGGAAGAGGTGTTAGTGGGGCCAGCAGGGGGTGCTCACCCTGTGGTCCACGTGGGTCCTAATGCCCCAGATAGTGATGGGGAAACTATACTGTAAACAAGTGCCGTCCTTCGGATGAGACCTAAAACTTAGGTTCTGACTCTCTGTGTCATTAAAACTCCCAGTCTCTTGAAAAGAGGAGGGGTGTAACCCCGGTCTCCAGGACAGTGGTGTCTTGGCCAAAATTACCATTGGCCCCAACCAATCATGGCCTCCCAATAATCCCCAAATGTGAATTGGCTTCATTACTCTGCTCTTCTCCCCACTGGATAGCTGATGTGTGGTGAATGTTGCTGGGCTGCTGTCGTTGCACATTGAGCATTTGGGCATTCGGGCCCACAGAGACAGTTTTTACCTCCACACTACCAAACTATTAAACTCCCAGCCTCTCTCACTCTCACCTCACCTCACCTCTCACCTATGATCTGAACCTCACAGTGCCTTCTTTCTTACCAAAAACTCAAACACACATCGAAATCTACCTCTACCTTACATGTCAAAAAGCTCACTCCCCATAATTTCTATCCTTTTATTTCATTCTGTTGATGCATGTTTTTGCACATCTGATGTTGTTTTGCACATTACCTGTTACCTTTTTGTTGTTTTGCACATTGCCTGTTGTCTCTGTCTTTCTTTTATTATACAATTATTGTTGTTGTTTTTTTGTACTACTTATCGTCTGAGAGCTAGCTAAATAGGATTTCGTTATACCATATACCTGTATATGAGTATAATGACAATAAACTTGAACTTGAACATTGGTGGTGGTGGAGGGGAGTCCCCATTACCTGTAAAGTACTTTGAGCGGAGTGTCCAGAAAAGCGCTATATAATAATTAATAATAATAGTTGCTTACACTTACATAGTGCTTTTTCTGGACACTCCACTCAAAGCGCTTTACAGGTAATGGGGACTCCCCTCCACCACCACCAATGATATAGATAGATTAGATAGATTAGATTAGATTATATGATATAGATATATAGATTAGGAATCAAAGACACAAACAAATTCATAAGCAATTAAAATAGCAGGTTTCTCTGTTCAAATGCAACCTCTGATTCTTGAAACACACCTTCTGCGACAAGGTGTGTTTCACCATGAGACTATTAAATGAGGTTTAGATCTTGAATAGAGGTAACAAAATACTGGTACATATCTTTAATTTTCTTTAGGAGTCTTACACAGACCTCTCAAACACCACAGTTTACAATTAAAAAAACAAATATTCACATCAAAAGCATGTATGATAGTCCATTTCACTGTGAAGTTGTGAAAGCTTTTATGCTTTAGAATTGAGGATCAATATTTAGATTTACTGTAGGTAATGTGTGTCCCTCTGATTTATGGCTCATATAATGACAGTTTTAAAGAAAAGGCTCTGAACTTCCCAGTTAAACCTTTTATACAGTTAACCTGGTTATTTTAGTGAACATGGTCTGTTCAATTGTTTAATTTTACATAGCAATGCACATTTTAGAATCTGAGACAGTACAATATTTGCATTAGAAAATAAAGAAAGCAAAGATATCTTGATTTAGTTCATTAAGTGAGGTTAATTTTTAGAAATCCTGCATTGCAAATGCAGGATTAACAAAGATTGGATTACATTTTAATTTTTTAGATGAAAACAACAACAAAAAAACTATTCATTGATCATGCATCTATCAGTCGAGATGCTAATAGTATGATACAGTACTACTGGTGTAAGATGGCTTTTAAAGCTGAGTCCATCTCCCTGGAAAACAAAATTGTCAATAGTCTGGTAGACTATAACAAAAGTACATTATTTTTCTTACTTTGTCCTTCAGTTTTAAAGTTTATTTCTGCACACTGCTTTGGCCTTTTACACAAAAACACCCACATCTTCTAAAATAGCATTTTAAAGCATGATTTACCTTCCAAGTTTAAAATAAACTGAAAAATATGTCTGCCATTTGTGTTACTCTTTCTTGGAACATCTAGTCTTAACAGTTTTAACAGCTAATCCAGACAGTGATAGATTCACTGTCTGAGTTTACTCCATTTCAAACAAAACAACAGTTTTGTTTCAAAATGTTTTGAACTGAAAATGAAGAGACTCATGCAGCTGACTTATTTTGTGCCTGTGTCAACTCCTGAAAGCTATTATAACCCAATGAGACGATGGCATCTCTTTGAATGACACCTGCAGCTGTATGGTGTTAGATTTTTTTGAGATAAACCAATGCAACAGAGTTTATTTGAAGATATTTAGAGTAAGTGGGACACATCCATTGGGATGCAATATCTCATTTTGCTTCTGCCTAAGCTGCCATAAAATCTTTATCATCTGCAGAGTTGGGTGGATATTGGTTTAATGTCTCATTTGAAGAAAAAAAAGAGCACAGCATTCTTTTACATCATGCTGAGGCATTGATTAAATCTCTGCAAGAGTGAAGAATTCTACACTCACCCACCAAAAAAGGGTCTGTTCTGTTACATACTGTCAGCAGTATTCTTCTGTTTAAATAATAGTCAGTGCTGGTATTGGGAGACTTTCATAATTATACAGTTAACCTTATAATAATGAATTTATTTGCTTTGTACCTTTCCCTTCTGCTGAGTGCAGCATAATTTTGTAATGAAATAACAATGTAAATGTTCTCTTCAATGTTCATTATCCTAGGCACACAGGAAATAATAGAGATACCTTAGGACACTTTAGTCATGTGTAATTACAGTATGTATGTATTTATACAATTTAATGGTCTGCAGTGAAACACTGATTAATTTTTGACAAAATCATCCACCTTTATTCAGGTCCGATGTTATATGATGTTATATGTAGAAAGTTCTAGGTTAGAATGGTATATACAGTAATAGGTACTGAGAGGAAGAATTTATGAGAATTGCTTTCAAAATTGTATAGAATTTCTTAAATAATTAGCTAATCCTGATTACTATATTTCATATTCTGTATACCTGTACACAAATTATTTTTGCTTGCATTCACACTGTCTTCCAGTCAGTTTTGTTCTTTACGGTGACAACTATTTCCGTTCATGGTCCCAAAATGTTTTTGTTGTATCATTAAAATATGAAACCTGAGGAGAAGGGGAAAATTTTTTTTCAGTAGGTGACTGCCATAAACTGTTTTCTTTATGGAAAGATGTAAGGCTTCAGTGATTTTGACAGAATAACCATTTGTTTTCTGGACTATAGAGTAAATATAGAGTAAATGGTTTAATCACTCCAAAAAACAACAACACCTTTTTGGAGAAATCGAAACAGACATTACAAGTGCAAAGAAATTATTAAACAGAAGTACAATTGTTGTCAACATTGACTGTTGATGTGAAATATTGATAGATATAGTTTTTTAAAATTTGATGAAATTTTATAAATGGTATGTAGTATAATAATATTTCAGACAATGTACTGGTCCATATAAAGAATAAAGTGGTTTGGCAAATTACATGACATGACAATGTATCAGTATACCGTACTGTTTCTGCAGAGCTTCAGGTGCAAGTTTCTAATAGAAAGAAAGTGAAGTAGGACTGAATATGTCACGGATGTTTGAAGGTTGCTGCAAAGGGCCTAATTTTTCTCATTGCCTCTTTTCACATGGTGAACTTGAACAGCTGTAGAAAAAATAGAACTGATGATGCTATAAAAATCTTAATTGACAATTTGAGTAACACGGATACCCTTGTTTATCATTACCCATGACAGAAAGTCTTAGTTTTCTCTGCAAGAAATCTATCATTTTCATCTTCTGCAGATGTATCTGGTGCTAGGCATCAAAATGGAAAGTTCTAAGACTGGTGTAAAATCAATGAGAACTTTCATTTAAAGCGGGAATGATAACTAGTCATTTGTACTATTGCCTCCACGTTGATAAGCCCTCACTAGAGTTGTGCTTCTAAAACTCATTTTCACAGAAAGTCATTACAGTATTTGATCTTGGTCTCAATTTGTCTTTAAGTTTAGTAAAGATTTTGCCATGAGCTGGTTAGAACAGAATATAGAAAACATTGTATGCGATTTCATTCTACAAGTTTGTTGGTTTAAGAATGTTTTTTCAGCCAAGGATTAAAAATTAAAATGTAAAGTACTGTTGTTTTAGAAATATGGGCAAGGCAATAAGCTTAATAATAAATATAAAAATGTGCTTATGTGACTACATATAATACCTTAAGATATTGATAGATATAAATAACACATAAAGATAATAATAATAATTGCTTACATATATATAGCGCTTTTCTGGACACTCCACTCAGAGCGCTTTACAGGCGATGGGGACTCCCCTCCACCACCACCAATGTGCAGCATCCACCTGGATGATGCAACGGCAGCAATAGTGCACCAGAACGCTCACCACACATCAGCGATCAATGGGGAGGAGAGCAGAGTAATTAAGCCAATTTATAGAGGGGGATTGTTAGGAGGCCATGATTGATAAAGGCCGATGGGAAATTTGGCCAGGACGCCAGGGTACACCCCTACTCTTTTCAAAAAACGCCCTTGGATTTTTAATGACCACAGAGAGTCAGGACCTCGGTTTTACATCTCATCCAAAAGGCGGGGCCTGTTTACAGTATAGTGTCCCCGTCACTATACTGGGACATTAGGACCCACAAGGACCGCAGGGTTAGCACCCCCTGCTGGCCCCACTAATGCCTCTTCCAGCAGCAACCTTAGTTTTTCCCAGGAGGTCTCCCATCCAGGTACTTACCAGGCTCACACCTGCTTAGTTTCAGTGGGTTGCCAGTTGTGAGTTGCAGGGTGATGTGGCTTCCGGCACTAAGATCATTCTATGTAAATCATAGAGTTTTACAATACATATATACAGTATATCCAAAAGTATATGATTGACATAGAATTAAGGAAGCAAGTTTGCAATTATCTTAGGTTTTTTAGAAAATGAAAAAATAACAGAGCTAGAAACAATAATCTCTATATACAGTTACAACCCGATTACCACAGTACTAGCTATAACTTGCATTACAACTCCTCACCAGTTTAAACATACACAGTGTGCAGGAAGAAATTAAAGTCCAAAAATGACATCAATTGCAGATGAGAAATACCTAAAGAAGGAGGTCTTGATAGTAACGATGCTGCTAATAGATTTCTATGGAGCTCACATTTTATTATTATTTATGATTATTATAAGGTAAACCAATAAATACATCAATTCAAAAACTAAAATAAATTAAATGAAAAAAGATTTGAAATGAAAATGAAATGAATGAACTAAGAGTGAAGCTTCCACACCAGAGTTAATGATCTTTCATCAGGTTTACAATCTCAGAAAGGCAAACTATGAAGGAACAAGACAAAGGTAAAAAGAAGTACAATGTGATAAGATAGATAAGGAATCCATGTGAAATGTGAAACTCTTCGGACAAGCAACAACACTAATGGAGACTGTCATATGATACAGCATATTAGGATTTTTAGAAGTCCCATAAAACTAAATTACTAAACAGCAGGCAGAAGGCATTAAAATAATACATATCTGAGTCATGTTATTATTGTTCATGTCCTGTAAAGGGAAAATGCTTAATTTGGGGGGATACACTGTAATTAGTGGAGCACTAAAAGAAACTGTATTAGGAATACTCTTCTACTTAATTATATCAAGTACATACAGTAGATTCTGGTAAAAAAACAATAGATTTTGCAGGTGACATCAAATTAGAAGGATTAGCAAGAAGATAAAAAAGAAATCCACAAAGACATAGACATAATTCTCAGAATACAGACACCTGAGAAATGTGAATAAAGATACATTTATATTGTACTGTATGTGTGTAACATTTTATGTCCTTTAGTTTTTGTTATTGTGAATAAGTATTTGTCTGTCCTGTTTAACCTCTCATGTACAGTATTACTCTTTTGTAAAAGCTGTGCCAAAGATTCAAGAAGTCAGGTGCCAACTGCTAGGATACAGCTTTGATTTTTCTGTGATTGTGGGAGGTTCTAATTATTTTTTAATTATTCTTAACCTCCCTATACTGTAACAATATAGAGGCTGACAAACTGCTCTTACATTGTCATTTATCCTGTTAAGTAATTGACCTCCTTAATGGAAACCATAGACTAAGCTTTCAAGTGGCATTCTTTTTCCCCTTAGCTTAAGGCTTCAAATAAGAAAACTTTCCACTTCAGAAACGTCTTTGAAGTGGTATTAGAAAAGGTGTCTATTATTTATGACATTCGGTGGTTTAGCAAAGAAAATAATTTTGAAAAAATTAAAAACATTTTTTGGGTTTAAGGAACAGTGGCTAAATTCAGATTAAATCCAAGTGCTTGAATCTCAATAGACAGGTTTTACATTGATTAATCATTTTTTAAAATAAAATTTTCTCCCTTGAGTAGTTAAGCACGAGACCAAAATGGCACATGCAAAAATATAAAATGAAACTAGAAATGTAATTTGAAGAATTACTACAGTACTTAACTTTTAGATAGCATGTTACAGTATCTAAAGTTATACTAAGAACTTCAGAATGCATTATTAGAGGTGTAGTCATAGCCGGCCCAGGGACGCCAAATATGTAATGTTGCCATAGCCAAAATGTAAATGTAGTGGCTCTCTGAAGGCACCAGTTCTGTAGGGTTTGGGCATTTACTGGGACAATTATTAATTGTAACAGTAAATCACAAAATTGATTCTTTTGATGGCTTTAGAATCCAACCATGCGACATAACTCAAACAACGCACACACACAGGTACTAATACACTAGGATATGTTTATTAATACATAGAATATGCATATAAACCTAACAGATCTTATCGAGAGAGTTATCAGAATACAAAAAAATATATATATTCAGTCAGTTACAAAGTGTTACACACATCAAGAGGACTTACTTTCAGTATATCATTCATTTATACCGTTTCGTAAATGAACTTGGTTATAACTTCTACATTAGATACTCAAAACAAGTACATAACTCTTAGGAATTAAATTGATATCAACTGGTTGGGATAACAATTGAAGTCTCGAGTTGTAATGCATTGAAGTTGAATACTCATCCAATCTCTGTGGATTCAGATCTCCTGCGGGCTCAAAGAAACAGTTGCAGGCTGTTGCTGTCCAATCCGCGCTCTCTGGCTCGGTGCCAGGCTGTGCTGTGCGGCTTGCGACGGTGCGCTGCTGATGCTCACTGACCGGCTAGTTAGTGTTGGCTTTAACTAGCAAAGTTTGCGCACAGGAGAAAAGATGACTGTGGGTACCAGCAAGTCAGGAAGAGGAGCGGTTCATTCCTGATGAAGCGCTAGTTCTGAATAGTGATTCAGCTGTCCACAGTTCTGACCTGTTCACGAGGCCTGCTGCTGGTGCTAACCTCGGGTGGATCCTCTGGTTACTCTCTGGCAACCTCCGCCTAGACTCTTAGAACAAAGGAAAGTTCTGGCACTCGGACACACTGGCCATTCCGTGGTTGTCCGGGCTGAGTCTCAGGATGGTCAGGAGTCGCGCTGCGAGAATGTCCTGCCCTTGGGAGCCTTCTGCTCCTGGGCAGTCCTGCCCTGGAATTCTCCTTTGAATTCTCTTTAGAAAAGTCCACAGAATCCTCCACTGAATCCTACTGAATCCCTCAGGCTCTCTGTGTTGCCTGTTTTTACCTGGAGGAAGTTCAGCTCATTGATTGGCTGAAAGTTCCATGGGCATCAGAGTCCCACATGGGTTTCTCGGCCATACCAGTCCCTGATTGGTTGATCAAGGTAAGATATGAGTCACTTACTCCTGACACTTAGGAATGCAGTCCAGATGTCCATCTGGCACTCCCTAGACAGATAGGTGCCAATGGATGACCATTGATCATGATAGCCAGGCTTAGCTAAGTGCATCCCCCTTTGGGAGCTGTCCTTTATCAAAGGAACCTTAAATCAGCCTGCATGAATAGTTTCTCTGTGGCTGCACCACAGAGATGAACAGAGAAATGGGGCCTCATTTGGGAAGGCTCAGACACTCAACACTTAATTCTTCCTTATTAATAAGCCTCGCCGCTACAGAGGCTTTCAGTTCTCTAATGTGTGGATCCACAGAGATTCCTTTTCAGTAATGTAAAGATGAAAACAATATACTGTATGTTGAATGAATTCCAAGATGGTCATGAATTACCAATGTTTAAAGGTTATTTAAGAACAAAGTAAACAGAATAAACAGAGTATAGAGGCAAAGCACTTATTAATGTACAGGCTATGGGCATACTGGCTGCGCATCACACAAGAAATATCTGTTTTGCAAAATAGTGGGAAAGTAACAACGCAAAATGTCTTGGATTATTTCCTCAGTTATGCTGAACACTGTGTTTCTTCATGCTTTTGTAATGGGCTTTAGATCACACTGCATGACCACATCAGTGTAAATTGATTTATCATGTAATCACTACTGCTACCAGCAGGGGAAAAAATATCCAGTCAAGTAACACAGAACTTATTGGGGTCAATCAATACCAAGACAGCAGCCAGTTCAGAATGTCCTCCCTAGAGTATTGTCTTTTAGCTTTGGTAAGGAAATGCCAAAGTACACTAAGGTCTTGTAACTACTCAAGTGTAAGTCATATCTCTGTTAGAACTAATACTGAGGAAATAGGAGAGTGATTAACTATTTCCTTTTTTCTTAGGTATTCCAATAATGTCAGCTTTTGCCACAAGGCCTCACTATTTTCTTTCTTTTTAGGGCTTCAGATTTTGAAAACAGTATTGTACATATATTTTGTATTGTTTATTTAAATAATAGGCCATTCTCAGAAAGCAAAGAATTAAAAAAAGAGACTGTTCTTCCAAATCCAACAAGAAAATGTTCTAGAAATGTTTAGCCTGATCGTATCGGAAATCAAAGACTGAGCAGTTTAGGACCTGGTTAGTATTTGGATTGAAAAATTAAGAAGAACTCAAGATGGTGCCTTTAAGTGGTGATGGAGAAGTTGGTGGCACTCTTCCTGTGAATCAGAATATCCAAATGATTCTTTTGAAGAGATGTTAAACTGATTAAATATCCCATTGCACTGTTTGTAAGAGCAGGGGTGTATTAGCATCTTTGATAATTTCCACTAGGTTTGCTCACAAGACGCATGTGTTTTTCTTTATAAATTTATTATATGTGATGCTGGAGAAGCAGGATTACAGAATTCATTTCGGAATTTCATTTAAACATCCCTGTACGTACTGTGCATGTGTGTATGCTGTATGCATAACAGACAAACAGGGAATGAGAAGTGGATAGGTTGGTACAGGAAAACCTGACAATTAATTTCAAGTTATATGAGTGCATATTAAGACAAAAGAATTAAAACATAAATAGTTTAAGAGCCAAACAATGCCAAGCAACACATCAAACTGACAAAAGCAAACCTTTATAGTGATAACAAGAATAACAGGTAATGGCTATGTGTATTTTGCCAGAAAGTGACACTACTGTATTTGTTACCAGTTACCAGTCAGTGGCTCTCATGGTTAATTTGTGAAAAGAACAATAAAGCCTCTGTAATGTGTTTTACTCTTGTGAAAACATAAACAAAAATAGATCATTGTAATTGCAAAGTCACAGACACTAGGGCTTCAGGTTTGAATTTTGTCTGACAAGACAGGACAAATGTGAAACTAGTTTTGATCAAACTGTGGGTGTAGTCTTGCCTTGAAAAGTCTGGTTTGGAACTAAGGAGATCAAAGAAAGAATAAATGTGACATGATAATACTTTATTGTCTGATTTCTAATAAACTTGTTTTGTATCCAAGCAACTACACTGTATGTTTTACATACATGGAAACTTAAAAAAATATACAGACAGTAATAATAATGTTTACATTATAAATAAATATAACATTACATAACATCATTTTGCATTTTGCATTGATCTCCTTTATACTAACATCTAGTCTCAATATGCTCTAGATGTAAGCAGATTGAAAGCTCTGCTCAAGGGGCTTCCCCACTAACATAGAACACATCCTCAAGAGTCTGGACATCTTTGCTTTTTGTGCAATGAAAGGCAGTATACCAGATGGTTATTCCATACTACCTTTGTATCACAGACCTTAACAAAACATGGACAGGATCTTACTACTAGCGCTACAAACCTGTGACTTGTGAAGAAAACAAATTCTCTTATTACAAATAAAGACAACATGTGTCTATCAAGACAGATGAGCATCTATGTACTTTGTATATTCACATATATTGTAAGGATTTGGACTCTTTATGGAATATGACTGAGGAAGGATATTCATCATGTTCCAGACCAAAGGCAACTTATTCCATGTTTCTGCTATTGAAAATGAAGGCATTCTGGTATTCTATCACACCATGCAACTACATTGTCTGCTCTATTCTGATGTAGGTTGGGGTAATTATTATAACTCATCAGAGAAAGTATTGTAAGTGGGATCATCTGAAAATCTGATTAGGAATTGATTTGGACCGCTGGCAGCACAATCATTTGTACAGTATGTAGAACGAAGAGCAGTGGTGAACTCACACATCCCTGGGGCACACCACAGTTAGTTATTACCTCAGAAGAAAGTATATTATTTACTTTAACATGCTGCAATCTTTTTGTAAGGAATGAATTGTACCAAAATATCAGATATGAGATGATCTGTAATTGAATCATTTTTTGTATTAAAATGTCTGATAAAATGATCATAAAAGAGATAAGACTCAGGAGTGAGGCTAACAAATGAAGAAGGCTTAACAGTTGAAATGTTCCCCAAACTGTAGTGTATAATCAGATAAGTATTACCAGGGCAGAGCTGGCCAGTTCTGTTGCAGCATTCTGCTTCTCTTATTCTCTGTCAACAGGTATGGAGCATGCAGTATGTAAAATGTGACTACTGGTTCTAAAACGGATGTGTAAGGAGAGAGCATCTATATGTGTCATGACCATTGGTCTTCCTAAGTTGATACCAGATAAGAAGGATTAGCAAACACTGTAGGGGCAGTCGTATTTCATAAACATGAAGATCAAATTCAAGACTGGGTAAACTGGCAAATGCTGTTTAATATAGACAGCATAAATTATAAATACAGAATGGGAAATGCTGACCTATAAGAGACTAATTATTAAAAAAGGCTTATGTGTTTATAATGATACATCATTTGATCCAAACAATGTGGGGAAGCAGTTAAAAAACTCAAACAAAATATTAGGACATATTAAAAATCCTAGAATTTAAATCAAGAGGTTTTATGTTAAAATTGTATAATGCACTAGTAAAGGCGGTGCAGTTTTGGTTTCTACATTATAGGAAATATAGCTGTTCTGCAAACAAATCAAACAAAAGCAACCAGATGCATTCCAGGCTTAAGAAAATTCCCTTCATGAACATGCTGAAGGAACTGAATCTTTTAACTCTTGAACAGTGAAGATTAGGAGGGGACCTGATACAAGTTTATGATATCCTCAAAGAAATTGATAAAGTCAACCCAGACGATTTCTTCAGAATGGGCAATGAAACCTAAACCACGATGCAGGAGTGGAAACATTACATTTAAAACTGAGAACAGGAAGCACTTTGTTTTACCAAGAGGGTTGTGGGAGCATGCCACAAGCTACTCAGCCACGTTGTTGAAACCACTACTCTTTTTTTGGATGAGATATTTGGATCAGTACCTACCAACGACCAAATGGCCTGATGGGTTGATTGGCCTCCTGTTATCTTTGAACTTTGTAATGTTCTTATGTCTACTTTCTCTCCTGAGCATGTTGCACCTGTGAATCCAAACTGGTTGTGTATAAAACAGAAAAAGTTGGTGATTCCAGTTAAAACAAAACTTTTTCCCGCATCACCAGATTTTCACATCGCCAACTTTGTTATGAATTTACCAGGGCTTTTGACGTTTAATATATTAGCGACTATGTCTATTGAAAATATTTAATTTCTTACTTAAAGGGAAGATAGATTTGAATCAGCAGGGGTTCTTTACAAAGGGCACATTATTCAATTAAAATAATGACAGTCTATTGAAATGGAAAAGCAGAGAAAGAGTAAGCAGGAATTCAGGGCGTATAGTATGTTTTACAAGGGACTGAGGTAGGGTTGTAAACCAATATATTAAATCTCACTGCCCTTTTGCCACAAGCACATCTCTCCCTTTCATGTTTTATTTTCAAAGCTCTTCACGTCTTAACATTAAATTTAACATGAAGCATTACACATAGATCATGTAGCAATTTTCGGTTTTCATAAAACTTTTCTTTTTTAACTGCCAATGCTACTTCCTTTTTCTTGGGTCTCTACCTACAGTAAGTTGACAAAATAAAAAAAAAGATTGTAAGGTTTTCTCAGCTGTCATCTCCTGCAGCAAATCAGACATGCTAAGCAGGATTGACCCAGCTGAGCATCAAGTAATGAGAAACATTTCATATGTTTATGTTCAAAATTAAAATTAAAATGAATTCTGCCCTCTGTAGCCCCATTGTGAGGTTACCAACAATTTCAAATGTACTTACATTGTGCACTAATGCAGAAATTGCTGTGTCATCATCACCAGCCCAGACTGGGCTTGGCAAAGGGTCCCTGTTTTTTTGCAAGCTGAGGATCTACAATCTGTTGTATTTGTGTTACAGGAAGAAAAATAGGTCTAGTACTCTTCTTTTATATGAAAAAATAAAATTATAAAAAGCACAGCTTTTCCTTAGATCAAATACTTAATTGCTGTGACTTACAGTAGAATAATTGGCATCTCATACAGTACATGAGAAATTAATTTATTTGGATAAATGCTAGGCTGGAACAGTACATAACACTTTGGTGTAAATTTGTAAATACTGCAAATAATACAGATTCTGGGAACTTTTTATGTGTAATCATTAGACTCTTCAGAATTTGTATGTTCAGCAATCTGAAGTACCTAAAGGCATTCCCCCATCTAGTTATTTACTCTATATCATTTCATTTCATTCTTATTTATATCACATAATTCCCAGTACATTTAATTCACAAGGAATAAGAACATACAGGAATTAAGCGGGCTGAAAGGATTATGGAGTGTTTAGCCAAAAGTTTGCTTAACCCACTTGGCTGAGGGCTAACCTCCTCACCATAGGATGAGGAGGCTAAGACCCCCTAAAAGAATGAGAAGGCACCCCGAATCACCAATGCAGAAATGTGGAAAGCGTAGAGAAGATGAGAGAAGTGTTCTGCAATATATGGCTTGTGTTACGATTGTAATCCCTCCCCCTTAAGGGCTCTCCGGCTCGTTCACATTTTAGTTGATTTTCTGCACCTGCTCCCTGTTGCAGCCTCCCTACAAAAGCCAGACGCTCACTCTGTTCCAGGCTCTGCACTAGAATATGGACGCCCAGAGGCCTGCCTACCACCGAGTCGTCCTACATCCGCGGATCGGGAGCATTGGCCTCCTATCGATGTCCTGAACCAGCCGAGTCTGGGACTTGGAGCACCTGATCCCGTTCAAACTTTTTTCCCCGACCCTTCGCAGAATCCCGCTCCGGTTTTTAACTTTGTCTTGTCTTTCTACGTCCCCTCGCCAGAACCCACTTTGGCTTTTGTTCGTCTTGGATTGATCACCCGGTTCTGGACTTCTGCCTGTACTGGATTTCCCTTCGGACTCCATTGGGACTGTTTGCCTGGACCATGCCCCCCCCGAGCACATTCGTCATGCACCCCTGTTTGTATACCAGCCCAGTTCCTTGTCTCCTCCCCATGTCTGTTCACTCCCTTCCGGATTGTGCTGTCCGCACAGGGGCCTGAAAGATGCACCATAATAGCTTGAACTGTGGGCCATTGCAGCAATTGGATAGAAAGCTAGGGGAGTGCTTGTTCAAGGGTATCTGTATAAGTTTACTGTATGTAAGCGAGGTAGGCCTCAGATGACCCAGTCGAATGGCTGGTCTACTGAGGAGGCAGGTTCAATCTGGAAGAAATAGCCAGAGTTGCTCGGCAGCAAATCCAAACTTTGCCATAACTGTCACGGACGTCCAAAGGGACTAACCGTGGGGAGCAGGAGAGCGGAAAAAGACCCATATGCGTAGCGGCGAGACGGGAAAAAGGCCCGGGCTCATTAGTGCAAAGAGTTCAGGAATGCCGTATAGAAACCTATGCCCTCAGGGAGCGGACGTGGGGCGCCCTGGTGCTAGGCGGGTCTCAGGACATCCGAACGTCAATGCTGAGCGAGGACAGAGTGCAAGACCCGGAAATATATAGCCCAAGGGAAAGAGAGGGACAGGAAGGACAGCAGACCGGAAACTAGGGACAGGACAGAGAAGGAGCGCCCTCTGGCTGCAGAGGGCGTGACAATAACATCTTG
Organism: Lepisosteus oculatus; assembly: GCF_040954835.1. Lineage (NCBI taxonomy): Eukaryota > Metazoa > Chordata > Actinopteri > Semionotiformes > Lepisosteidae > Lepisosteus > Lepisosteus oculatus. Next base: position 57,204,401 of record NC_090697.1, on the reverse strand, counting down.
CAGATTATAACTGGTTTCTCTGTATGGCTTTTCATTAGTGAAAAGAGAATTAGTAAGAGATGCTCCTTGTGAGATGCAAAGCTGGAGATATGAGAGTAGAGGGTCCTGATAAGGCAGTAGACTTAAATTGGTCATACTCATACATATCATACATGACATTTAATTTACAATAGAAGAGAAGGGAAAGATTTAACACGTTTCTAGGTGGTGCAGTATGAACTGAAGGTGCGAGGAGCAAATCCAGAAAATGCAGTATTAAAAGACAGCTGGAGGTAATGATGGAGAGGGTGATTCTGAGGAATATAAGTTCTGAATAGAGAGGAGCAGGACAGGGATACTGTAAGCAACAAGAGCTAAGATCTTGAACTTTGGAAACTACTGTTGAAAGATAAATCAGCAATATTATTGATATGACCTGGGATGTGAGCTGCACTAATTAGAAATGATTCTTAAAAGAAACCTGTTGAGATGACTGAGGAGGAAGTTGAGAGGATTTACCTTTGTTGATTGTGAAATGCACTGTAATCTGAATGGTTAAGGAGCCATTTCTTCCAGCTATGACCAACAAAGAAACAGCGATGGAAATTGGAACTGTTTGAATAAAGTGGAGGATTGATCAGAAGGAGAGATGAAGGTAAACATACAGTAGAAGTCCAAGACGTCTCTAACCACTGACTTAACATACAGGTAATGGAACTCATAATAGCTTCCTAGGCAAATGGAAGGGCTGTGACTGTAAAAACTATTTGGAAAGAACAAAACTTATCATAAAACCTTTTTCAAATTTTTAAATAAGCACCACAATCACGTTTTGACTTCAAATTGCAAAGTAGGAAAGTCGTAAGGATCACACTGATGAAATAAGTTTCAGAAAATGTGAAATAAAAGAGTACATGTTGAGTATACGCTGCATGGAATAGTAGAGATGACCAAGCAGAGACAGAAGTTTCTTACTGTACTGTATGTCCAAAACATACAGTAGCTGATAGAAAGGGGAAAAGATACAATGGGATGCAGTCAGGAGGCAGAGAGTGCATGATTAGTGGAAATGTGAATGTTCTGAAGATGAAGGAGAGCTGACACATAACAGGGACTACTGTTGTGAGTTCAACATGTACTGTAGTTCTGGTGTTTAAATGGTTATTGCAATGCAAAATAAGGTTGCTCTATTGAAAGAATGGAGCAGCCAGCTAAAATGAGATGCAAAGAGATGTATGCGAGGGAGAGAAAGGGGATAATGTAAGTATTTACTGTAAAGTATTTCAGGAGAGGAAATGATGACAGGAGTGATTGCGAATTACTGACAGCTGTGTCTGACTGAACGTGATTGTTGTCATCCCTTACAAACCTTCGTCATAAACTCAATTTTTTCTGATCTTGAGAATTCCATAGAAGGGAAGTGGAAGGACTGAAAACCTTTCTAGGCAGTGCAGTAGGAACTGAGGGTACGAGGAACAAATCCAGACAAAGTAGTATTTAAAGTCAGCTGGAAATAGTGATGGAGAGGTTAAACAACTGACATGATTTCACTGCAAAAAAAAGGAATTACATTGTTTTGAAATTCCCACAAAGGGACAGATTTGTTTCTCTGTTTAGTTTCTCTCTCTTTTAAATGAGTGTTTATTAATTCAGTCATTGTCATTATGATTATAATGAGAATAGGGCTGTAGGATTAGAGCAACCCCTACTTCCCCTTGGTTTGCTATAATCCTGACAACAGCAAGGTTTTTGTGCCTGAACCAATAAAGGTACTAATGATTCTATGTACACTTAAACATAAAATTTAGAAATGGTTTAGAAATAGCATCTCTACCATGCCACATGTGAAAACGCAGTCAGCTCAAGTATTATACAGTATTTACCTTCATATTACAATTATAGAGACATATCCCATTTTTTGCCATTATCCAAATAAGAAAATATTTCGATGTAAGTCTTCCTAAATAAGGTACATGAATAAGAAGGGTGAGTGACATCACATCAAGATGTACAGTTAACGGTTAACAATGTATACAATGTTTCCAGATTTTTTTTTTCATTTCCAGACCAGGGTTTATAAATAGTACTAAAGAACTACTGTACTTTGGAATGTATTACTCTTTTCTGTTGTATTATTCTGTACAATTTTTGCAATATTCAAAGAACATAAGGCAGAATTTTGTCCATTTTTCTGGTACAATTGTTCTTCCAAAAACTGGACAGCAATACAGAAACATTTTTTTACAGAAACAATCTTTTATTGTCAGACTTTCTGCTGACACTTAATAACAAGCCCATTCTTTAGTGAAATTTGTCTGGGAAGCAGAATTATTGCAAAACTGTTTTACTAATATACTTACAACATGTCGATGACACATTGTGGAATGGTGGAATGGTGAGTTTACAGTTAAGAAACACTAGCTTTATCATTGTCAACATGCAACATAGCACATAGTGATTAAGTGCATTACCATGTCATGGGAGATCAAGTAAATCATGGAATATCTAAAGACAGTTTGTTAATCCCCCTTTCATGCTAAAGAGACAAGCAGTTTTTTTAAAACATTACCATTTTTTTAATTTGAAACATCTGTAACTGTAAATAGCTCAGCTCTAGGCACAGAAGATCATATACAGTAGGTTATCCTACAAAATGCACAATGTAAGGCCACCCTCCATTTTACATACGCAAGCTTCATACTGGAATTCCTGAAGCAGTTGACTACTTGAGTACACAGTTGACTGAGCTTCATTAGGTTTGGGCTTCAGTCACTCTGGGTGTCTTTGGAGTGCTGCCTATTTCTCGTACTTGCTAAAACACATAACATGTTTGAGAAATGTGAGCATTAGCCCTCATTCATTGTACTGGTTCTAAGGTTGTAGCAAGAAGTTTAATTAATTCGTTACTAACAAATTAAAAAAGTGGGGAAATATGATTCAGAAAAATAGTTGCTAATTACATTTTTTATACAAATATATTTACTGTATACATATAAATATAATTATATTTATGGAACAAGTAATAGGTTTATTCCATGCTGAAAAAAAGAGGAAAGAAACACAATGTTTCGGCTGTGGAGCCTTCTTCAGGTGTGAGAAAGACAAGGCAGTAGGCAAAGGTAATGTTGCGGGAGAACAAAGGCTGGGAGGGAGGAGGAGTGAGAGGCGGGGGCAGGGGACAGAAAGAGAGGCCAATCAAGAGGTGTGAAGTCAGAATAGGTGTAGAGAGGTGTGAAATGAAACTTCCAATGAATGGAGGATCACACCTTCCCCCTTCTCTTAACGACAGACTACTGTTCTTCTAAATTTTCTCCATTCATTGGAAGTTTACTTTCCTCTTTTTTCAGCATGGAATAAACGTCTTACTTGTTCATTTGCAGCCTACGCATGCTGACGCAGCTCCCCACCTGAACTAATTATATTTAAAACAGACTTAAAGCTCAAGGAAACTAACCATTGCAATAATCTTCTCCATCTGGACATGCTATAAATTTGAAAAATGAAACTATTATTTTAAAAAACTTATGACATGGATTTTCTGATATTGTGCTTTCATTATTTTTTGCCTTATTGCTAAAATACTGTTATGAATATAAACTTGAACATACTGTAGAATGATTGGAAAGTGTTACTGTGTATTGTAGCCACTATTCTGGAAACAAAATCTGAGCTGCAACAATATTTTCCACATCTGTTAGAAAGGTAACTAAACTTTTCATATAAATACAGTATGTCTTCTCATCAGAAGTGGAACAGGCAGTGATAGTCAAATAAATAGTGACATTTATTAATAATAGAACATTTTTTAGTTGAAAGGAACATGTTTCTCCCCAATATTAAAACACACAGAAGCTCAAAGTGCTGAGATGCAAATAACATGACAAAGAATCTACAAATAGTTCTCCCATGTTTACCCACATACTGTATCTAGTATGTTAATGAAAAACTATGAATAATACACATGGTGTCTTCTATGCTAAAATATTTCTGCATATCTTCTGATTCTAATGCTATGAATACCCAACAACAATGTTTTTAAATTTCCTTCTTCATAGACATTGACAATTCATCTAGTAAGGGACTTTTAAAAACAAATTCAGGATTAATCTACAAAATGTTTTAGGATTTTTTTTTTTAGAATAGTGAATCATTGAGCTAATGTTATGTGGTTTTCAGGAGAGACTTTCAACTGGATAACCTAGTGGACATTAATTTAGACTAATTGTGAAGTTTCAGTTTGAGTGTACGAGCTGAAATCATGTCTGGATTGCCAGTGGCATTGCCTGTCATTGCTGAGTGTGAGAACCCATCATTCCTCAGTCTCTTCCTGATGATTTATGGGGAATGTCAGGAAAGTGTCAGGAACATGTCAGCTCCACTATTCCTTAAAGATAAGGGAGCTTAAGCTCATTGGATAATGGTGACAATAGTAATCACAAAACATTATGTTAATGTAAATCTGTTTCTCACTTTTAGATTATAGTGAACGGTATAATTCTGTTTTCCCCCTTTTTTGTAGAATATTTCACTGCTGTTGTATGAATTGTATGGATGTTTTTCAGTCACAGTTAGATAAAAGGTAACTTGCCTAGATATTTTCTGTTTAATGTAATGTTAGTATTCAACAAATCACTTAAATTCTAGGGCTGTGGATCAAAAATTAATTTACAAGGAAGTCAGACCAGCTGAAAATGAACATTCCATCTTATTTTCCTAATTTTCCTTTTCTAAATACACCATTTTTTTATTTTTAAAATATAAATGTTAGTCAGATATTGTCTGAAGTGATAACTCAGTGTAAAGCTTAATACTTCAAAAATACATTTACATATGATACATTAACGTTTGACAATTAAGGTGATATGATAGTAATTGTTATAGTGTCCACCCACTGTGAAAACACTTACAGTGATTGTTTCTCCACATAGCAATTAGAATAATAGAAATGGCTTATACAGTATATATCATATTTCAGTCAGGTGTTAACTAAGGAAGAAATTATACTATATCCCAGTCAGAGCAAAGAACTTTCTACTGTATATGAAATAGCATTGGTGTCAGAAGAGTTAAATGTACAGTATTAGAAGCATTTTTGATAATAAACAAATGCACAGGTCCTGATGATTATCTAACAATTCTGCTTACAGTATGAAAAAAATGGTTATTTGTGGATATTTTGTAACACAACTCTTTCAATAGTCACCTAGAACAGGGATAATATCTACGGATTGATATAATGTAGAACCCACTCATAAACAAAATCAAGTAATGACCAATTCTCACTACTATTACTGTATGTTACAGTACATCCGCCCTGTCATGAAGCGTATTGCAGTTGTTGTGACCGTTGGCCATGTCTCCATCATTCTACTTGTTCTGCATTGATTGCTGAGGAGAAAAAAATATCTGGAGCACCTAGTGCCCCAGTTTATTAATACTTTACTCAGTTTCTCCTCAATGGTCATTGTGTCACCTGTACTTTAGCCCTGCATCACCTGCCCTGTTCTGTGTCAACCTGCCTACTGCCCGAAATCCACACTTGGTACTCTGCTTCAGCCTGTCAGCTTTCTGCCTGCCCGTTGTCCTGACATGTCCCTAGGACTCTGCCCTGACTACATGTGCCTTCTCCTGCCTGGCTCCAGGTACACCAGCCAGCTCTACTCTGTTTTTGATTCTCCTTCCTGTACTCTTCCTCATCAAGCAGGGTCCATTCTGGAACATACCGGAGACAATCCTGGATCGTGACGCATTCTCTCTTGGGTCTATAATGCCGTGGTGGCATGGTATAACACTATTACATATAAGATCATGGAAACAATAATAAAAACTAAACTTGAAGATAATCTGCATGGAACCATTGTAAGAGAGTGTTGGGCTTAATTAATTGTTAAACATATTAATAAAAGAAACAGCATTAGTGGGTACAGAGGTAGCACAGCATGACAAAATGGTTTTGATAAAGTACCTTGTAAGATATATCATTTTCAAATTGTTGTCAGGAAGGCAGTAAAAGGAAGAAGTTTTACCAACACTGTTTATACTGGCAGATTAAAGACAATCTTTGGATCGGGCTACATTTTAGCAACATTACCACACTGTAGCCTGATTTACTCAGTCTCAAAAGCTAAGCAAGGACCTTGTTGGGACTGGGGTGGTAAATATCCATTGACAATCCTAGGCTCTGATGCAAGACTTTGGCCCTAAAGAAGATGTCTTGCCTAAGGGGGTTTCTCGCTTAATTTGAGTAGTGATGAACTTTCTCATTTTATCTGATCTTCTGTACAGTGGGGCTACAAGAAAAGAAAGGTTGTCACATGTCACCCAGTGGGACATATTCTTCATCAAAGTGCTTTGGAGTAGGAATTGGGAACTTTGAGATAATTGTTATTTTTAACTGATAACCATTAACTAACAAGTATTCTGATGTTTGGTTTTAAAATCAATGGTAGTGTAGCGGCAATGCTTGTTAATAAGACAGAATTAAGCTTTGCTGTGCTTTCCTAATTGAGGCCCCATCTCACTCTTCATCTCTGTGAAGCAGCCACAGAGAAAGTATTCATGCAGGCTGATTTAAGATGTTTTTTTTTTATAAGGGACAGCTCCCAAACGGGGATGCACTTAGCTAAGCCTGGCTATCATGATCAATGGTCATCCATTGGCGCCTATCTGTCTAGGGCAGTAGTTCTCAAACTGTGGTACGCGTACTGGCAGTGGTATGTGGAGTGCCGCCAGGTGGTACGCCAAATGACCCTGGAACTGTGTCGTGTGCGCTGAAAAATCGGGAAGGGTTTTCATATTTTGTATTTTAATACGTGTCGGATACACAGCCTACGTACTACAATACAGTGCGCGCTAATACTTCAGTGGACACAAGAGATACTCTGTAATTCTATACCACTCTATAGGAATGCGTGCTACGGATGCAAGTGACCAATTGTATTTAAAAAAAGCTACTGTATCTCCAGCAAATAGGGAGAAAGGAGAATGTGCGTGATTTTGGAACAATGCCAACGTTGTAAACACAGGAATGCATAGAAATACGTACTACTAACGCAGGTAATCTTGTGAGCACACGAAAGTGTGATAACAGAAAAATATTTAAGAACTGTTCTAATTTGAGAAAATTACACAGAGCGTCTCTGTGTTTCGCTCCCATGCGCATGAAATAAAAACTTTAAATAAATACAGAAATAAAAACGGAAACGCAGAAAAATGCAAGCTTGCGGATTGCTAAAGCAGGTAAGCTACACTATTTTTGAAGAACCTTATTTACCGTTGGCAAAAGAGCTGACATATTATGTGTAGAGAAAAAGCTGCTAAATAGCTCAACCTGCTGCCCCCCTCCCCCTGAAAGACACAATCATTCATAGAATTATTGAAATGAAGGATTATATCAAAAGTACACTGATAGAGCACGTTAAGATGAGCAGATGTTTTTCACTGCAATTAGATGAGTCTGTAGTCGATTTGGCCAATTTGCTCGTTTACGTTAGATACGAGTTTGAGGGCATGTCCCATGAAGACTTTCTGTTCTGTAAACCGCTACCAACAGGAACTACAGGAGAGCACATATTTCAGCTTCTGAATGAATTTATCGAAGAGAATGGCATTGACTGGATAAAATGTGTGGGAGTTTGTACAGACGGTGCCAGAGCAATGACAAGCCGACATAACGGTGTAGTTGGACGAATTAGATAGGTTGCTCCAGAAACTAATGGACGCATTACAACATACACCACAAGACCTTTGCCGTCAAGAAAATGCCTGACGATTTAATATCTGTTAGACTCTGTTGTGAATTGTATCAAGGCTCGAAAATTTAACTCACATCTGCTTTGCTCAACTAAACAGGCTCACCCCTCTCACTGAAATGGTGCTTTTTTATTAGTTGTTGTTAATGTTTTTTTTTCTGTAAAACACTTTGAGAAGCCACCTTTAATGGCGGTATATCAAATAAAGTTTATTATTATATAATATTTATTATATGTATGTGTGAGTGTGTGTGCACGCGCGCTCATGGTGGTCATTGAGAATTTCTGAGGTTCCTATGAGATGATGACTTGTAGTTGGTACTTGGATGCTTTGGTTGGATTAGGGGTGGTACTTGGTCCAAAAAACTTGAGAACCACTGGTCTAGGGAGTGCCAAATGGACATCTGGACTGAATTCCTAAGTGTCAGGAGTAAGTGACTCATATCTCACCTTGATCAACCAATCAGGGACTGGCAGGGCAGGGCAGCACACATCTGTGTCTTGGTCAAAAAGGGAGCGCAAGCTCAGGTCGGGGCTCTCCTTGGCCATTTTCGAGCATCCTCAGAGACAATCACGTGACAACTGCTGTTGTCTGCACTGGGACTTGGACTTTCTTCCGAGGATCCCGTACGTACTCAGAATTCTACCAACATGAATGCTCCGCCTGATCAATGGCAGCCTACAGTTGGACCCTCGTCAACAACCTGAATAGTATTCAGAAGCAGCGCTGGACCAGTGGATAACCCTCACAGTAAGGTCTGCCGCTTGTATCCAGGCAGACTAGTATATGTTTGGTGCGCAATTTATGTTAATAAATGTATCTCGTGTATTGAACCCGTGTGTGTGTGTTGTTAGTTGTTCTGACGATTGATTTTCTAAAAGCCACAACGAACCACCTCGTGATTACTGCTACAATTAATAATTGTCTCAGTAAAACCATCAAACCACTACGGTAGCTAACAGTAGGATATTCACTATTTGTGTTATTAATTGATGGCATCAAACAGTTGCTTTTATAAGTAACAAGCTATTTACAAGTGCAAGTAACAGGCTCGTAAGATATAGGCTTACGAGTAATATCTATTCTCATTTAATATACTGTATCTATAGATCAACAAATAGCTTTTAAGGAAATATTTAAAAATACATTTTTAAGCTCTCTGAAACATACAACACAAAGTAATAAATACTGTATATTAATTGTTATTTATAACTTATAGCAACAAGGATACAGGTATCAACATATTGTAGCGTATTGCAGGTTCTTTCTCAGAACTAAAGAACAGTGGAGACGCGATTAACCAAGCACTGGCTTTATTTTACAACCACACCAAAACCAAACACAGGATCTACACACACATGAGGAGACTGACGAACACGTACACACATTTAGGGTGGTAATTACCTAACAACACACTCTACTTTTACAGGACTACACAGGGCACTAGAATTACTAGGACATTATTTACACAGGCAGGGTCAGCCGCTGGTCATCGTGCTGACCCTCAGACTCTTCCCGGCTACCACTCCCAGCATGCCCAGCGGTATTACGAGCGCCTAGGGGCGCTTCCTCCTCACCACCAGGCGAGGGCGTTACACTGCCCCCACCTGAAGCGTCTGGCGTCTCGCCGACGTTGAACACCCCCCTCAGGCTGTACTCGTATTCGGCCAACTGCTGCGGAACCCTGCGTGAGCGGCCGCTGCGCCGCGGTGACGGCTGGCGATCCACGGACGCCCCACTATCGGCCGGCTCCGGCCCCGGCTGCTCCTCTGGAGCCTCCCCACACGGCTCCTCCTCCCGGGCCCGGTAGGGGGCCAGGCGGTCTCGGTGCAGGACCACCACTCTCCCCCGTGTTCGCAACCGGACACGGTAGCAGACCTCGCCCACCACCCCGAGTACCTCAGCGGGCCCCTCCCACGACGGCGCCAGCTTAGGACTGAGGCCTTTGCGGCGCCGCGGGTTGTACACCCAAACCGAGTCCCCGGGCTGGAAGGCAGGCCCCCTGCAGCGCAGGTCGTAGTACCGCTTCTGCCGGACCCCCGCCTGTGTCAGGTGGGTCCGTGCAAAGCTGTGCACCCGCTGCATCCGCTGCCGCAGGTCCCACTCGTAGTCCGGTCCAGCCGGCGGTGCCGACCCGTCTCCGGGCGGCGGGCCGAAGACCAGGTCCACCGGTGTTCGCATTTCCCGGCCCAGCATGAGCGAGGCCGGGGTGCACCCGGTGGATTCCTGGACCGCGGTCCGATACGCCCAGAGCGCAAGGGGGAGGTGGCGGTCCCAGTCCCGTTGGTGCCGGGACACCAGGGTGGCCAGCTGGGTGGCGAGCGTCCGATTAAACCGCTCTACCAACCCGTCGCTCTGGGGATGCAGCGGGGTGGTCCGCGTCTTAGTAATCCCCAGGCGCTGGCACACTCTGGCGAAGACCTGGGACTCGAAGTTACGCCCCTGGTCACTGTGTAACTCCTCCGGCACCCCCAGCCTGGCAAACATCCCCTCCAGCAGTGCATCGGCCACCGTGGGGGCACTCTGGTCCGGGAGGGCGTAGGCCTCCGGCCACTTCGTAAAGTAATCCATGGCCACCAAGACGTAGCGGTTCCCGGCCTCGGTGCGCGGAAACGGGCCCAAAACGTCCACTCCCACCCGCTCCATAGGAGCCCCCACCTGGTGTTGTTGGAGGGGGGCCCGAGAGCGCTCGGGGGGACCCTTCTGCGCCACGCACACCGCACACGTTCGGCAGTACCGCTCCACGTCCCGGTGGCAAAGACCCCAATAAAAATGGCCTCGGAGACGCTGTAGGGTTTTTTTACCGCCGAAGTGCCCCACACCCGGTTGGCCGTGCACCGCTCGGAGCACCGCCCCGCGGAGCGACCGAGGCACCACCAGCTGCCACCGTACCTCGCCACTGGAGGGTACCCGCCACCCCCGGCGCAGCACCCCGTCCTTTACCTCCAAGGCCTCCCACAGGGCGCAGAGGGCCTTGACGGACTTCGGGTGCGGGGCGAGCTCCTCTCGTGTAGGCCGCACTCCTGCTGCCCTCCAGCGGAGCACCGGGCCCACGTCAGGATCAGCTGCCTGACGCTGCGCCAGGTCTGGCAGGCCCACCCCCAGCGGCCCCTCCCGGGCCGTGGCCGCGGCGCTCACCCCCGCCACGGTGCGGACAGCCTCCTCACGCTGCTCCCGCCGGGCGCAGTGATGGCAGTCCGCGGCCTCGCAGGGGCGCCGCGAGAGAGCGTCGGCATTGAGATGGCGAGACCCCTCACGGTGCACGACAGTGAAGTCGTACTCCTGCAGGATCTCTATCCATCGCGCCATCTGTCCCTCTGGCTCCTTAAAGTGGAGCAGCCAGGTGAGGGACGCATGGTCGGTCCTCAACCGGAACCGGGTCCCGAACAGGTACGGCCTGAAATGGTGGACCGCCGCCATCACCGCCAGCAGCTCGCGACGGGTCACGCAGTAGTTCCGCTCAGGCCTAGTCAGAGCCCGGCTATAGTAAGCCACTACGCGCTCCCCATCCGGCCCCTCCTGCGCCAACACCGCCCCCACCCCCGAGTCACTCGCGTCGGTGTCGAGAATATACGGCAACCGCGGGTCGGGGTAGGCCAGCACGGGGGCCCCCACCAGAGCTTCGCGCAACCGGCCAAAGGCAGTCTCACAGCCCGAGTCCCAGTCAAAACGGCGGCCCTTGTCGGTGAGGCAGTGCAGCGGGGCGGCGATGCTGGCAAAGTCCCGGACGAACCTCCGATAGTACGAGGCCAACCCCAGAAAGCTGCGGAGCTCCGCGACGGTGCGTGGAGTCGGCCAGCCCCTCACTGCGGCGACCTTACCTGGGTCCGTAGCCACCCCTCGCGGTCCAACATGTCCCAGGAAGGTCACCTCCCGCCGCAGGAGCTCGCACTTGCGGGGGTTGAGCCTCAGGCCAGCACGGCGGATGCAGGCCAGCACCGCCTGGAGGTTCGTCAAGGCCTGGTCAAAACTCCGTGCATGAACCAGCAGATCGTCCAGATATAACACGCACTGGTTCCGCGGGACCGATGCCAGCACCCTCTCCATCAGCCTCTCGAACGTCGCCGGGGCATTGCACAGGCCAAAAGGCATGACAGTAAACTGCCAGAGGCCCTGGCCGATGGAAAAGGCCGTCTTCGGGCGAGCATCGGGAGCAAGCGGTACCTGCCAGTAGCCGCAGCGGAGGTCCAGGGAGCTGAACCAGGTCGACCCGGTGATGTAGTCCAGGGCGTCATCTATCCTCGGCAGGGGGTAGGAATCTTTCCGGGTGACCTCATTCAGCTTGCGGTAGTTGACGCAGAACCTCCATGAGCCGTCTTTTTTTTTAACCAGTACGGCTGGCGCCGACCACGGGCTCGCGGAGAGCTCAATCACCCCCGCTGCGGCCATCTCCCGGATCTTTTCCTCGGCGGCGGTCCGCTTGGCGTGGACCATGCGTCCTGGTGGGATGCGGATGGGCCGAGCGTCGCCGGTGTTGATCTCGTGTTGGACCAGGGCAGTGCGGGTGCAGTCCTCATCCCTCGCCGCAAAGAGGTCTTCGTTCTGGGCGAGTAGCTGCTGGAGCCGCTGCCGCTGGTCCTGATCGAGGCCCTCGCAGCTCCGCTGGAAGAGGTCCTCAACGGCACGCTTCGCTTCCACGCAACGCTCGGCCCCCGCCGCCGCCTTGTCTGGCCCCCCGGCCGACTCAGGGGCAGGATCCGGCACGCTCGCTCCCCGGCTCGCAGGCCTGGTCTGCCCCGGCGACTGACGCCGCCGCCGCCGCCGCTGCCTCTTGTTCCCCCGGCTCCGGCAAGCCCGCGTCCCTCGGCCTTCGCCGGACCTGCCCTCCACCAGGTGCAGTCGCTCCCCCTGCCACACCAACTCCTGCCGGTCCAAGTCCAACCTGGCCCCCACTCGCTGCAGTAGGTCCAGCCCCAGAATGCAGTCCTCCTGGATGGGTGCAAGGTAGCAGGGGTGGCGCACCGTCGCTGCACCCAGACGGAAGGCAAGCACCCGTTTCCCCCGGACTGCAGCGAGCTGTCCCGTCACGGTCCTCAGCCGCAGGCTGGAGGCCTCCCATCCTGGGGGGTTGGTGCCCTCGGTGTCGGGGAGGACGCCCGGCCGAAGTAGGGTCACTGATGAACCGGTGTCGAGTAGGGCCAGGCAGGGTTGGTCCTCAATCCGGCAGTGGAGGTACAGGCCCCGGCTACAGCCGACTCGCCCCACGGTGGCGTGAGGGGCGCCGGTTTTTACAGCGCTCTCCGGAGCGGGGGTTGAGGTGTTCAAGGACGGCCTTCCCCGCGCTGAGCCGCCCCGTTCCCGTTTCCCGACGCCGATCGGGGAGAGCGAGGTTCGGGTGCCCGGCAGACCCGGGCTCGGTGTCCTCTTTTCCCGCAGCGGTCGCAAATCAGCGTGCGGGGCTGTTCCGCGGCGGTCGCTGCACGGGCTGGCTCCTCTTCCCCCTCGCTGGATTCCTCCGTCGCCGCCTCGGTCAGCCGGCAGGGCGCACTGCGTCTGCTGGTGCTGCCAGTCACCCCGAACACTACCTCAGCCTGTGTAGCAAGGGCCAAGGCCTGCTCCAGCGATGTTGGCGCGGCCAGCTGCACGTGGCGCCGCAGCTCCTCGGGCGAGAGGGCCTTGAGAAAGGCCTGGAGAGCCATCTCCCGCTGCGCCTCCCGGGGGAAAGTTGGGTATCCTCGGCGGGCGAGGAACATGACATCTGCGGCGACCGGGCCCAGTCGCTCTCCTGGTCGGCGCCGCCGCAGGGCCAGCCTCTCCCGCATCAAGTCCGGCGCCTCCTCTACACCGAAGCGCAGCTGGAGGGCTGCTGCCAGCGCCGTGTAGTCGCCTCTGTCCTCCTCCGGGACGTCCAGGAGCACCTGGCAGGCCGCTCCTTCCAGCGCCGCCGCCAGGTGGCCGGCCATCTCCGCCCGGCTCCAGCCATTCGTCCGGGCCGCGAGCTGGAACTGCGCCTTATAGGTCTCCCAAGGCGCCTCACCATCGTAGCGACCTGGTCGCACCCGCGCCGATGGGTGTGGGAATCGCTGATCGGCTCCGGCAGGGAGGGCATCCTCTCTCCGGGGCGGCCGCCCCAATTCCACTGGCGGGACCACTACTGGGTAGCCCTGGTAAGGGCTGTGGCCACCTGTCGCACCCAGGAGTTGCTCAGGCTCCCTATGTGCGCCGCCGATGGGTTCTGCGTCTTCCAGCGTCAGCCGGCGCTTTATGGAATCGGGTAGTGTCTGCCACGAGTTGTTCATTCTGCCCGCTTCTGACACCAATGTAGCGTATTGCAGGTTCTTTCTCAGAACTAAAGAACAGTGGAGACGCGATTAACCAAGCACTGGCTTTATTTTACAACCACACCAAAACCAAACACAGGATCTACACACACATGAGGAGACTGACGAACACGTACACACATTTAGGGTGGTAATTACCTAACAACACACTCTACTTTTACAGGACTACACAGGGCACTAGAATTACTAGGACATTATTTACACAGGCAGGGTCAGCCGCTGGTCATCGTGCTGACCCTCAGACTCTTCCCGGCTACCACTCCCAGCATGCCCAGCGGTATTACGAGCGCCTAGGGGCGCTTCCTCCTCACCACCAGGCGAGGGCGTTACAATATGCATTACATTGTTTTTGAAGGAAGAGTTCATTCTTATACAAAAAAATTCTTATACTTATCCATTCTTATCCGTTTCTGGGCCACCCTACAGAAGTGGGGCCTCACTGATGACCCAACTTGCGAATGCGGCGATGGCAAGGTGCAGACGGCCGACCACATCCTATTCTCCTGCCCTCGCTTCAGATTCCCCGGCAACTTTGCCGATGTAACCTCTGCATGTTAAGCTCATTTGAATAATAATAATAATTCTGCTATATCTACAGCTCTTGCACAACCTATTATTTTTGTTACTTTCATCCCACCTCCACCCCATCTCCACTCCTTTGGGCAATATATGCCAGGGACCTGTGAAATACATTTATATCTATATTTATATCTATATCTATATTTACATCTATATTTATATTCATAACTGTGATACGATTTTTCTGTGTACTGTTCTGTTCTAGTTTGTTCTTTGTGTGTCCGGACTGTGAGTAACTCTTTTAGGGCACCCCTCACTGTACTGATTGTATTGTATGTATTGTACTATTATTATTATTATTATTATTATTATTATTATTATTATTATTATTATTATTATTATTATTGTATCATTTGTTACACTGTGGCTGTGTTGTCTGTGTTAAGCTGCTGTTGCACTACAATTTCCCTCACGGGATCAATAAAGTATCTATCTATCTAAATCCTCTCTCTGAATAGGGGGTTGTGTCTCTTTGTCCTGTATCCAGGAGGCTACTTCTTAACCGTGTACTTAAAATAGTCAATAAGCATTCACAAAGCAGCTTATTCCTGGATGTCATTATTCCTCTTGAATGTCTTGTTAGTGTAGTAACAACCAGAGACAAATATCTCACTGTATAACACAGTTTAACTAAACAAGCATCTTCAATATGGACTTTGATTTTGCTCTGATGCCAATTATTCATTGAAAACATTCAACCAAAAAAGAGCTAAATAGATTAACATTGAGATCAAGATAAATTTTAGCAGTGTTATAAATCGAATGTTTAGATATTTAGGTCTGAACAATCTGAAACTGGTCACATTATAGAAAACATTCCCCTTACTTTTATAGTAAAAGTTTAGACTATGACCTTTCCATACTTTTGTGGAAGTTCTGTATCTATATGATAAAGTAACAAGAGCAAGATTTACTGTATTTTAGTAAGATATAATTCAGACTGTTACTGTAAAGTAAGGTATAATGTAAGAGGGTAGTTTTCTGTTTGTCACTATAACAACCTGTTTTTGGCCTTAGAGAGTTTCAAAGAGCTTCAAGTCTTTCTAAAAGCACTTTACAGTATATGCTGCTAGGTTTTACAGAACCCATTCAGGGCTATTTATTTTCAAGGGAAAACAGTATGTGGTAGTGTATGCTATCCCTTGTTTAATATGTATCACAAAACCTAGGTCAGTTGTATAACATAATAAATCAATTAGATAACACAACCGTGTAGACCTGAATGCCCTTAACTAACAAAAAAGAACCAGTAAATTAATACCTAATGCCGCTCTTGTCTGTTATTATTGAAATAAATAACAGAGTGCATTGAGTTTGATCAGATTTCTAAAATTTGCCTGTTTCATGTGATTTATTTAATCATGTACTGTTTGTTCATTACCTTGTCTCTTTGAACAGTCTGTTGAGATTATATTTACATGCTTTTAAATAAGAGTTATCATTTCATTTCATTTATTTATTTCATGTAACATCCATGTAAATGTCATAAGTATGTATTGCTGTATGAAAGTGCTGTATGAAAGTGATGCTGGAGTAAAATAATCTATTTCAAAGGGAAAACAAACATTAACTTTTTTTAACTTGCTAAATTTTTTCTCTGAATTTATCTTAGATGCTAAATCAATCTATTTTTTTCTCCAGTGTCAATAGGACAATTCAGTGGCTAAAATTCCTAGATTTTAAATTAAAGTAAAATTTGCTGATAATAAATGGAAAACTTACCAAGTACTGTGCATACAATATCAGGTCAACGTAAATACCTGCTGCTATGTTAACTCTTGATTTCTTTTTTTGTATTATAATTAGAGATGATAATGACGACAATGAAGATGACGACACAACAAAGTTGATGATGATGATGATGATGATTATTGTTATCAATGCTGTTGTTGCTGTTATTTTTCGTAGCTAGTTACTGTACACACAGCTCTTAAGCATTCACAAAACATTCTAGCAGCAACCTTGGTCTAGCTGTATCTTTTCATGTTTTGCCAGTTTATTGAAAACCTATTTATCCTGTTTGCCCTCATACAGTACATGTGAACAGATTCAATGTGGAACGTACACCAGGAGAAGAGCTGTGATTGAACAAAAATCATTTGCTTTGAACCTCTGAGAAAACAACCGTTTCTCTGGCTTACAGTGCCTGCTTTTCTACTTTTGCTTGGATTAATTTATATGCAAAAATGTATAGTTTTTTCTTGGTTGTTTTATCCATGAGCATAATATCTACATATATGGTTTTCTGTATTTCATCTGGTTGTGATTGTAAATCACATGTACATAATAAAGAAAATAATTCTGGACATTGTATTGTATCTAGTATCATTGTATTATCTTTTTAGCTACAGTATGTTTCTATAGAACCGTTCAATATATTTAGTGACTTTTATACAATTTCATCTTTTATGTCATCAACACACACTTAGAACATATAACGATGTTATTTACATTTAAATCCTATTTACAGTACATGAGTTAATTTTAAAGTCTAAATATTTTTGAGATTACAGTGTCATTTTTGGGATAGAGACCTTGTGCAATGTGAATGTACAAATCAGGCAATATGACTGCTATATTCTGTGAATTACAAGAACACTTACATATTGCCATACCAGTTATATAAATTTGTAATTTTCTTGTGTAGAACCATTGATGATGAACTGTGTCTAAAATGTAGTAAAAACGAAGATGCAAAGGTTGGCAGACATTGTCTCTGTGCAAGAGTGTGGTCAAGACTTATCCTGAAGGTCATATCTTCTCTCTCTAGCCCTTCATTTATTAAATCCCTGATCTGGTACTATTTTAGGGCAGTGTGCATGACCTCAGCTAAATCCTAATGCCATTGCAGTTTGGAGCAAAATGGTAATTTCTCTCATTTCAAAACTGTGTTACAGAAAGTAATTATTGTGGAAAGACACCCATGGGAGACTTTAATCTGACTTTAGTGGTGTAACTTCCTTGCAGTGATTGCTTCAGGTTGCCTTCCTTGAATAAAATTAGGGTTAGTCTGAAAGACATACAGTACAGTACTGTATGAACAAACTGTACTATATAATTGGAGGAGATGACAGAGGGGTGGGGGGGACAGGTAGCAAACTATTGTACAACTGATCCATTATTTGGAAGAGCTGCTGTGCATAGCAGGCTGATTATGCTGGACAAATTAAAAATAAAATCTTTGTAGCCTGGTCAAAGACAGATTGAACCTATCATGATTAAATTTGGAGCAAAATATCTAAAAAAATAAAATGGGCTTGTGTTAATAACATGCCTAGTTGGTAATTTTATAATGCTTTCTGGTGAGACTTGAGTTAACTTGTAATTTGATGCTGTGGTTATTCATCCTGCATGTTTCAAACTCAAGGAACTTTCACTGTGCTCATTTGCTCTTTCCTTTAATACACAGCTCAGTCTCTTCAGTGCTACTGAAATACTGAATTACAATATTTATCAGCCTGAGACAGCAAGGTGCCCAGCACCTTAGAAAATAAATATTTACAACTCACTAAAAGGAGTGCTCCTAAGATAAATAACTTGAAAATGGATTCATTGACTTCCCTAGTAATGCTTAATGCGACATGTAATAGCAAAAAAAAAAAACTATTTGCAGCTGGATTTTATAGGTGCAAATGCAGTCATTTAAAAAACTATTTTGAATATTGAAAGCAAACTCCCTCTATCAAACTAATTTTCCTGGTTCATTTACGGTTTTCAATCCTATATATTTTTTTATCAATGTATCTTCTGCTGGGATACATTACAGTGCTCCTATGAAACAAAACTCTTCTTCCATCTCTTATTTTTTGCTGTATGATCTCAATGATGTTTTTCTTGGGAGTTTGTAAGCTTTGTCTAAATGACTTAAGCTTCAGGTGTTTTGGAATTGGGTGCATATAATTTACTGTACTTTCATTTATGGATGGTTATTTGGTTGTTACACCTCTACTTTATCTTTCACAGTACCCTGTTGTAAAATAAAACTTTTGTCAAGAGACTGAGCTCTCTGTAACGAGGCAGTCAATAGATAAAAATGCACTGATTGGTTATTTTTGATATCATTAATGGCACCCTTTTTCCCTTCTTAAAGCATTCTGTTTGTCATGCATGTTGATTTTCTTTAAGGATTTTTTTTCTTTGCACCACAAATTTAGAAAATTAAAGCAATACTGCATGCATCTGATATTATTACAATATGGTGTTTTGATTTGAAGTGTAGAACCTGACCTGACCTGGGTTCATTCCTCACCTGGGCTGAGTATGTGACATTTTGAGAATAACTGAAAGGTGGGAATTAACTTATCAGAAATAGCCATTGTGCCAAGTGTATAGTTATATAGTTATTATATACAGTAGTTCTAATGCATATGCAACTCTAAACTAGTTCAGGTGGGTAGCTGCGTCAGCATGCGTAGGCTGCAAAGGAACAAGTAATAGGTTTATTCCATGCTGAAAAAAAAAAGAAAGAGAACACAACGTTTCGGCCGTGGAGCCTTCTTCAGGTGTGAGAGAGACAGGGCAGTAGGCAAAGGTAAAGTAGCGGGAGAACAAAGGTTGGGAGGGAGGAGGAGTGAGAGGCGGGAGCAGGGGACAGAAAGAGAGGCCAATCAAGAGGTGTGAAGTCAGAATGGGTGCAGAGAGGTGTGAAATGAAACTTCCAATGAATGGAGAAAATTTAAAAGAACAGTAATCTGTTGTTAAGGGAAGGGAGAATGTGTGATCCTAACTGCAGAATAATTTTAGTTTCGGTGGTCTTTCTGATGTATGAGTTCGGAAAACCGTCTTTGAGAACACAGACGGAGAGATTAGTGTGGTCGTGGCCGTCAGAGGTGAAATGAGAAACAATGGGCTTGGAGAGATCTTTAATCTTCACAGCCCTGACGTGTTCTCTGAAGCGGTCTCCGAGTCTCCTTCCTGTTTCTCCAATGTAGATGGCTGGGCATTTACTGCAAGAGATACAGTAAATAAGGTTGCTGGAGGTACAAGATGCTGTCTGGGTGATCCGGAATTGTCCTGAGGGGCCTTTAATGAGTGTGGTGGTGGCTGTGTACTTGCAGGTGATACAGCGAGCTCTGTTGCAAGGGAAAGTGCCTGGTGTGGATGGTTGTTGAGGGCGGTCAAGGGAGCTGTGAACAAGGAGGTTACGCAGATTAGGTGGTCGGCGATATGAGATTATAGGGCGATCAGAAAAGAGGGCCCCAATGGAGGGATCATCCTGTAGGATGGAAAAATTCTGGTTAATGGTCCTGGGGATAGGAAGTGTGTTAGGGTGGTAGGGATAGGAAGTGTGTTAGGGT
This sequence comes from Lepisosteus oculatus, assembly GCF_040954835.1. NCBI lineage: Eukaryota > Metazoa > Chordata > Actinopteri > Semionotiformes > Lepisosteidae > Lepisosteus > Lepisosteus oculatus. The sequence continues at coordinate 57,184,513 of NC_090697.1, read as the reverse complement.
GGTAGGGAAGCACCAAAGGAATGCAGTTGTTACGGCGGGAGTTCCTGATTGGGTTGATGGTCCGGGGGGTGTTTTTGGCTCGGGCAAGGGCCCTGTCAATCACACTGCTGGGATATCCTCTGTTGATAAAAAATGAGTACATTTCGAGGGCTTGGTTCTCGAAGTCGATGTCGTCGCTGCATAGTCTTCGTAACCTAAGGAACTGTGAAAAAGGAAGAGAGTTTTTAGTGTGGTTGGGGTGAAATGAGCTGTACAGGACGTAGCTGTGTGAATCCGTGGGTTTGTAATAAATTGAAGTGGAAAGTCGGGGGTAGTTGATAGACAAGTGGATGTCTAGAAACGGAAGAGTGGTGGAAGATATGTGAACTGTATATTTGAGGGACGGGTGGAAGTTGGTGAAATGGTGCAGGAAGAACTCGAGCTGATCGTTGGAGCATGTGGCGGCACCGACGCAGTCATCAATATATCGTTTGTAGAGGTCAGGGACATAGCCAGTGTAGGAGGCGAAGAAGCGTTCTTCTACCCAGCCGACAAAAATGTTGGCATAGCTGGGTCCCATTCTGGTGCCCATGGCAACTCCACTGACCTGTTGGTAAAAAAGATTATTGAAAGAGAATGCTTTCAGTGTGAGGACCAATTCTGCAAGGCGTACCAGGGTGTGGGTGGGTGGATCAAGCACTGTGCGTTTGTCCAGCGTGTGCTTGAGTGCTGTAAGGCCGTCATTATGGGGAATGACGGTGTACAGAGATGTGATGTCCATGGTAAAAATGTGGCATTCGGTACCCTGAAATTGGAAATCATTGAAAAGTTGGAGCGCGTGGTTGGTGTCTTTGATGTATGAGGGAAGATCTTCAACCAGCGGTCTCATGAGGCTGTCGAGAAACTTTATTGGCCGTATTCAATTTCTTGTATTAGGAATGTGTCTTTTCGTATACCCCAATTTGCTCTCCATGAGAGACACAGCCTGGGAGAGAAGCTTGGGGTCAGAGTGCAGGGTCAGCTATTTATACGGCGCCCCTGGAGGAGTTGGGGCTTAGAGCCTTGCTCAGGGGCCAAACGGAGTAGGATTCCTCTTCCGGTAACGGGATACAAACCAGCAACCTTCTACACAGAGGCGCAGATCCTTAGCCACAGAGCCGTTCACAGACATCCTCCAAAAAGCTAGGATTCAGAGAACGATTGAGGATGCTTTCTTTGCCTTCTTTGGAGTTCTCTGGAAAATGGTATTTTCTGTAAAAAGTTAAAACTCATTTCAAACCTTCACGGAATTGTGCTGTGGCTTCTTGCATCCTCTAAAGATGAATATAAACCTTGTATACACATTTTAATTTATTCTTAAAAAGGATCACAGAAAGAACATACAGTATATAAAACATCTGAGCAGATGTTAGTAATGTGCTTAGTAATATGCACGGTATGCGCATTTATCTATCATTAAAATGTTTTTAAAAAACTGTTCCAAAGCCATATCATTAATGTGCAGACTGGTCATGTTAGGGCTGTCTGGGGGAATTTGTCAGACCACTGAATAATCTGTGTGTTGAGCTGGACAAGAAGGCCACTGCTACTGTTTTAAATACCATATGTCATGTGCTGTTCTGTTTCTCAGCATTTCATTGTACCATGTATTTTATCTTTTCATATATTGTATATTGACCATTGGTCATGAGCAGCAGTTTGGGATTATTTTTCTGGATTTAGTAGAACAATAGAAAGCAAAGGAACAAGTAATAGGTTTATTCCATGCTGAAAAAAAAGAAGAAAGAGAACACAACATTCCGGACGTGGAGCCTTCTTCAGGAAACATTGTGTTCTCTTTCTTCTTTTTTCACCATGGAATAAACCTATTACTTGTTCCTTTGCAGCCTACGCATGCTGACGCAGCTACCCACCTGAACAATAGAAAGGTTTGACACTAAGCTTATGTGTTCTGCTGCCCCCCCCCCCCAGAAACATGTTCAGCTACATACTCTGGCCACCCATCCAGAAGCCAAGAATTCATGTTTTCCATAGATTGTAGAGAAAAATTAATCTTATCTGTAACCACAGCGCTTTTGAAGTACAAGTGACAGGATCAGGATGCAAAGTCTTTTATTTTCCATATTTTTGTGGTGTTTACTGTTTTAGAAAATTACAAATTAAATGGATTTAGAAGACTGTATGTATCAACTGTCAATGTGCTCTGATTTTAGGTTTTCAGACATGATAGCATTCAACACTATTATAAAGTCACAAAGCGTAACTCATGAATTGCTGTGTTTTGCAGCAATAACTGAGTCTCTCTGACATGACCACCCATCAGAGCTGCCAATCACCTCCTGACACAGTGCAAGCTCTGTTGTGCCTCACAGGACAGTCAGTGGTGACTAAAGGAGTGGTGAATCTTCCACTGACATCACCACAAGCCCGCAAGCTGCCCTACAAATTGCAGGTGTCAGCAATTTGCCAGGCACAGAAAGGACCAACTAACAACACACTCTGTACCAATGGTGATCTGCCAATTGAGCCCTGCTGTCTTGAGAATCCCAGAACCAGTGACCAAGAATTCAACCAGTGATGTCCTGGCCACACATCTTGACCCATACTTCGTGAGTGAGTGTCCATAGGAGTACTTCTTCAAAATAGTGCTACTAAGGTCATAAGGAAATTTAACTTAAGTATTTAATGTCACTATTCCATCACTGAGCAACATAAATTATCATTATATTGGTTAAAGTGCTATCCTTTTCATCTTTAACTTTTTCAAATATGTCCTTTTTACAAAAAACTTCACATACTAAATTCTTCAGGGATTGATATCAGACTAGAAGAAACATGCTTTTTTTTAAGAACAGTGCTCCCACTAGTCATAAATTTAGGTTGTGAGTCAGCTGCTCCCAGAGAAGACACTGTAGACTTTCAAATGAACATACTCTATGGATCCCAGAATAAATATAGCAATACTAGTTCTCTGGTTTGAGAAGATAATAATTGTTGATCTAGTGATATCATTGTATGCTGTCAGCAGCAATGTAGTAGAATGTGTGACAACATGTAGAGTACAATAAAGTACATTCTACATGCTAACAAAAATCAGCAGGAACCTATCCATCCATCCATTTTTCAGCCGCTTTATCCAATACAGGGTTTTGGAGAAGCTGGAGCCTATCCCATGGTAAACAACTTGTAAAAAATGGACTAGGAGAAAACTATATGATATAAAATATATAATCTTATCATTTTTAAGATGCAAACAGAAAAACAAAAAACATCACTGTCATATGAGTCCACAGCACAACTCTCCATTTTGAGTATATTGTACTTACCACATTAAGAATTTCATTTTTGAGGTACATGTATGTTTTGTTAATGCACCTACAGTACAGTATACCCTAATTGACTTGGAAACAGAATATCTTTATTACTGCTCTGTACCTGACCATGATTTAAGTGATAGCCAGTTCCATTCAAATGAAACTACCACTTGTACTATGGAATTCTTTTGAACATTTTGAAAATGTATTTAGAAAGCTCAATTTGTATGCAGACATTGCTCACCTAGAAATGTGGCGATTTAGACTCCAAAGCATTGCTTTTGTTTTTGTTCCCACTATCATCTTTTTTCACACAGGCAAGAAATTGTCTCTTTGTAAGTGACAGACCTACTTAGAAAACAGGCATGTGTCATGACTTTTGAGAAAAGAGGATATAATAGCTTTATCAAATTAAGTGTCAGGGATGGGATAAGCGCTGGATGCGCTAGAAAAATCAAGGTCTGAATGTTACTATTCAACACATGAAACTTCAAGCTTCAGCATAAAACATAACTGCAATTGTTTGACACCATGGAATCAACAGTATATCATTGTATCAGAATTAATGTATGGAGGGAAAAACAGGCCACAGGATACATTATACTCAGAAAGGGGCCATCTAAAAAAATGAAAAATAAGGAAAACAATAGTTGTTAGAATAATTATCTTTATATTTATTTTAATCACTTATTCACTTGCTGACCTTTGTCAACATTATCCTGACTGAAAAATATATGTATATCTATTATGCATTAAAAGAAGACATGTTGCATATGCATCAAACTCTAACTGCAACAGTATAGCTGACATTTTTAAAATAAATTGATATAATAAAATTAAAGCACAGCTCTTACAGTTTCAGTTGAATGCCACAGAATATTACACTTAATAAGAGAAAAGATGAAATGGCATTTCCCAATGAAGTGATGCTATGGAGATATGGCCATAAAAACAACATACACATTAAAGACAACAGCAACAATTTTGTTTTTAGATCAGAGAGCAGCAGTTCTTTTTCACCTGTTTTTTCACCAAGAACACATTGTAGCATATGCCTCTACTATACTACTGTATGTCCTGTACAAAACCATTGAGCTCAAATTTAATTTTAACATCTTTAGAAAAAGCATCAACACCCACCAGCATCTATGATTATAGATCAGCAATTTGCAGTTATTATTAGATTTCAAAAGATATTTGCTTTTTTTATTCATATGTATTTAGAATGTTTCTTTTTAGGTAACCGTTATTCTTTTTTCACAATCTTAGTAATGAAACTAGACATCATATTTTTAACATAAATCTATAACATACCAGTGACATAATGGGAAAAAAACATTTAAAAACAACCATCACTGACAGGCTTTTAAGGTTTTGATGGCTCTTAAGATCTTGCATATTCTGATCTGCCTTTATTATTTTGCTCGGGCACCCTACAAGTGTCTCAGTCTCTTATGTTGCAAGCATCTATGTACTATATCATCTTCTGGAAAAGGCTGAGTGTATTTCTTCCACCTCCAGGTCTTTCTACATCAGACACAGCTTTTGATTCTTTAAACTCTCTTGATCATTTGTTCTTCTCATAAACAAGCTGTACCCTGAGCAAATTACTATTTATTCTGACTCACACACCCGTTCCCAGCTTTCTGTTTATTAAGTTTTTTTTCACTAGACAGAGTTCTCAATCCAACTTACTTTTTGACATTCATTTCCCTTCACTGCTCTGTTTCTAACCGATGCTGTTTACCCAGGGACACTTTTCCATAACATATCCTGGTGTCCCTCACACAACAGCAGGTTGATTTGTTTTTTTTCCTTCTCTTTCACTCTATCGCTTTCGGTTACATCACCCTCAATGTTAAAATGCAAGATGTACTTGTGACTCGACCTGTGTTGTCTAGACTCCTACTCTTTTGTTTGTTGGGAAACGAAATGCTGCTTCCTTGCTAGAATATGTCTAACACTTCCAGCTGTTAATGCATCCTGTCAGCTCTGCCAACCCTGTTCCTTGGCAGCACACTTCTTCACCATTGGGTTTGGCCAGCATGGGCTAATCTCACAACCCGCCTGTCAAGCACCTGTGATGTACCTAAATAATACATTTGCGCTATCATCTGCAAGTCACCCCAGCACACAGAGTCACATACAGTAGGCATATTAGTCACTGCTGTTGGTTTCTACCAAGATCCTTAATTATGGCTGTGAGCCCTACCAAGATCCAAGTTATGAGTCACTCTCTCTTCCTGTTAGAACCCATACACAATCTGATTCCTTTTCTTACTACCATCTCAATTAACTTAGTTCCATGGAGAGCCTATCATCACAACTCTTATTTCTTGCCATGGAATACCATGAAATTCTGGGATACCAAAACCACTCAACGATGTTCACAAATCTGCATGTAAATGTTGGCAGGGCACACACTAAACACACACCCTAAGAGTATTTAAAGAGTTACAAGTCTCTTGACTTGCTTGGTCAGCCGCCTCACAGCTCTGAGTGACTCATCCAGTTAATTTTACCTTTTTTCCGTACAAGAACCAATTAGCAACCACCAGAAAAGTGTAGTAGGATAGGTTAAAACTTGATTCCAGGACCATGACATTGAATTCTGCAAGTGCTTCAAAACCAACTTTTTAGAAATCACTGTTCGTCTCTAGCACTGACATGTTCTTAATTAGTTGAATGAAAGAGTAGTGTATTTTACATTATGATTTAGTGTTTAAACTTTTCTCATACCATTTATGTCCTTTTTCAATCTGAATTTTAAACAATATTTTGTGTCCTGGTCCTAAATGCAACATATATGGTAATGAAAGGGGTATACAGTAAAACATGCTCTTGGAAGTATTTGAATTTCAGAGCAGTGAAGGCAAAGATACCTTAAGTAATATATCTGCTTTCCTCCTCCATACAGTATGTTCATCTGAAAGACACTTACAGTATTTCGAAACTGTACTGAACTGTGATGTTCTTACATCCCTAAACACTAGTGTGAAAGTGGGACACATGCCAGCAGGTTTGTAAAAGTTATTTGTACCATTTATTTTATGAAAGGCTATGTCTCTATGAATGAATGTATTGCCAAGGGAGGTTGTTACTTTACCTATTGAAACAAAATCACAACAAAAGAACAGGCAAAGGTTAATTCCATGCCAAAGAGCAAAGAGAAGGAACACAATGTTTCAACTGTTGAGCTTTCTTCATGTGGGCATCTCTAAGAAGGCACAAAATATTCACCTCTGAAACAGTCCCAACAGCAAAAACTTTGTGTATCTTTTATCTATTTATCAGTGTGGAATTCACCTTTCCTTGTTCCTTTGTAGCCAATGCATGCTGACAGAGCTACAGAGCTCCCTCCTTGAACCTCATAACATCTTGTTAACAACAAGTAACAAAACTTAACAATTAATAGGTTTATTCCATGCTGAAAAGAGAAATAAGAAAACAACGTTTCAGCCGTCAGCAAGTCAGGCATGGAAAGAAAGATGAAATAGTCAGCTTAGGGATCATGTTTGTGACAGAAAGACCTCCAGGTTGTACTTTGTTGTAGATTCCCTAGGATCCCTCAAGGAGAGGTTTGACAAAATCATTGGATCAATAAACCACTGTCAACAGAAACAGTAAGTCTGACCTCTTCTTTGTGACCTTTCATCCTCCTTTGTATTCTTAATTCAAGCTTTAGTTTCATACTTGCCTTAATGGCCTCCACATGCATGAGGATGTGAACAAGTAAAATCAGAAAAGGGTTAATTAAAAAGGTTGAATTAATCTGAAAAACGTGAACAAAAAATTACATTGTGCATGCAAAATTCAGCCACCATTATTTTTAGTAATTCTGATTAGTTTATGCATGCTGTGAATCTTTTGAAGACGCTAGATCAAAAGTGTCCAGCAAAGTTTTATTATTATTTGCAGACCTTTCAAAATCAAATAAAGTTGTCTCCCGTCTCCTTAAGGACACTCTATCAAAGTGAAATAATTAGTAACCCTTTGATTTACTACTCACTTGGAGTATTTTTTTTCTTAGCCATTTCTGCTGAGCTATGCTGGAGTTTTCTATTAACATACAGTTCCCTGCCACTCTATTATATAAAAATTGGACAAATATCTGAAAGCATGCTGACATTTTGGCAAGCAGCAGGGTTCTTATAAAGAGCTGAGGGGATTTTTAAAGTTCCACATCTTCTATAATGGAAAATGAAACAGGCATGCAGGAAAATGGAGAGCTACAGTTTGAATCCCCCATTATGTCTGGAAATGTAGCATGCTAACACATTTTAGAATATTGCCAATACTAAAGACACATTTAATTTTTTTACATGGAGAAAACATATACTTTTCACTGTATGGTCATGAACAATGAGTCTCCTGGTGTAAAAATCCATAGACAAACAAAATAATTCAATTCAATATACTGTATGTATTTATAACATTCAGTATATAACAAATACAGTCACCCAAGTGAGGGGATAAAAGGTCTGTGAGCTGAAATACAGAACTGTAGAAATCACACAAATGAGAAATATGGATTTATCTCACCAAGCATCTAGTCATTCCCAGATTCTATTAAGAGAGAATTCCTTTGGAGGTGACAGTGGAATTCTTCTGGGTCTTTCAGATTTGTTGTAATCATTCACCCGTGCTGAATCAAATTAATGGTCTCAAGAATTCTATTAATGTATCAAGTTAGATCTTCAGGTAACTGAATTTCTAGGAATGAAAAAAATCACCTGGTTTCACAGCAGCAAACTTTATGTAATGGCACATTTTGAAAACCTCTGGCTTACTGTGTAGAAATAGACAGCAAGCAAGAAAGAATCTACTGTATAGCAGCTTCTAGAATTTGCTTTAAGTTTAACTTAAATATTTATTATTGCATGGCTGAATGTGTCTGCCTTTTTAATGCTATATAATAATTTGTTTTTACATATGATTTGGCAGGAAGAAAAATAATCATAGTACTGTAGATATAGTAGTCTGTGAAACAAATTAATAATAGAGGGATTCTTATTACTGGTTTTCAGTGATTGCTGTCCTTTGCTGACATAAAGAAGTCTGATTTGCTAACATAATCCTCTCATTTTATGTTGGATTTAATTTTGTCTCTAAACATCACAAGACATTCCCAGGCAGCCACTCCAATTTTACATCTTTATTCTTCTGTTTGTGCCAATATTCAGCATGATCTGATTATTTAAATTAAATTATACAGACTCCATTGCAACCCATTCAAAATGCTGTAGAGGAGGGAGAGCTCCCTTTTTGACTAAAAAGATCAATTCAGTGAAGTAGTGGATTCAGATTAGCATCACTTAAGAAATTATACACTGAATTCAAGTTTTTACCACTCTGCATTTTTAAAACAGTGCTTTGATCTGTATTTCTCATTTGTTATACTTCTCCCTTGATGTACATTCTACGACTCATTCCTGTCAAATCATCCTTTGGACATTTAATAGATTATTCATTAAGAAACTTGTTGAAACTTGGTAGTACATATTATGTATATAAAATGCTTGTACTTTGTGTCAGAAGAGTTATTTATATACCTGTAATAGCTATAAATGTGCTATGGTATACAAATGCCTAATTGAATGCTGTACCATAGTTAAAAATTATTACCTTTCTTGTGGTTTGAATAATTAAAGGAACAGGTCATATTTGTGTCCACCTTTCTTGGTTTTACTAAAACCTTAAATCTTAAATCTTTGGCATTGTATGTGCTTTTATATGATGAACACAGTTTAAGGCTTTGTTCTACATTTTTAAGACTACAAAAGCAAAGTTTCTCAGATCCTGTATGCTCTAGCAAAGAACTTGCTAGTAGTTTAGACATACTGTACAGTACAAGCAATATATAATATCCTTCCAGCTATTTTAAGAACCCTTATTCTTTGTTTCATTTTACTTTTGTATTTCATGAACTTCTGTTTTTAAGGTGTCTGCATGTTCCATTCATTGCATTACATCACTCACATAATGTCTAAGCAATTTCTGTCACCTACACTACCAACAACACAGCTGGAAAGAGTGGAATTTTCACATAAACAGATGGAACAGCTTCCAGGTTCCCTGGAACGTTTAATTAAGAATAATCATGCTTACGTATTCTTTTTAGAAATGGCACTATAGAAAAACTGTGCAGATAGCTACTACAATTTTTCTCACTAATCCTTGTCAGACATGCTAAGAGCAACACCAAGTTTTTATTCCAAGTGCAATTGACTTGTTGTCTTGTCTTGCTTGTTTTGGGCTGGATTTGTACCTTCTTACTAGTCTGGAGCAGAGTGATAGCTCATTTTGTCTTTACTTTAGTTTGCCTTTTTAATAGCTTCCCCACATTGTCTTAAGGATGTAAATGATGTGAAAACATTATTTGTTTTCATTAGTAGCCTCTTCTAACTCAGTGCTTCATATTTTCTATTTCCCTTTTAGGTAAGTCAATAATTAAACTTAATTTCAGTAATTATTTATCTGAATATGATATTCATTGGCATTGTGTCATTAGGTCTAAATCTGATATAAAAAATTGTAAGTGTTGATTATATATATAAAAATATATTTATAAAAAAATTGAGTACCTTTAATGGACAACATAGTGGTGCTGTGGTTAACAATGCTGTTTTGCAGTACTGGGGCCCTGGGTCCTATTTTGGACCCAGGGTGCTATTGTATTTGCTCAGAGTTTCTACAGTATGTTCTCTCCATGTTTGTGTGGATTTCCTCCAAGTGCTCCACTCTCTTTCCACAGTCCAAAAACATACAGGTATTGTAGGTTAATTGTGTTTTGGAAAAATTGGCCGTGGTGAAAGTGTGTGCGTGTTTGTGTCTGTATTTTTGTGCCAGGTAATGGACTGGTATCCCTTCCAAGAAGTGCCCTGTCTTGCGCTCAATGCTTGCTGGGATAGGCTCTGGCTCCCCAGTGAACCAAAATTGGATGAAGTGATTAGAAAATGGATGGATTATATTTAATATATATTTAACAATATATAATGTGCTGTTCTACAAGCCCAAAACAAGATAAATGTAGGGTTCAAGCAAGCATAGCTGCATTAATTAAACTTAAATAGCTAGTTCTTAGCGACATTATGTGATGTGGTAGAATAAGTATTGTTATGCCACTGCAAATGAAATAAAAGTAGGTTGCAAATGAATCAAATTTTCCCATAATGTCTTTACATGGCATGACCAAGATTAATGTGTTTAGTAAACCCTCATGTTGAGTGATCACGTGGGAGAAAATTCAGTTGAAATATTTTTTATATTTACTGTAGGCTACACATTACTGTACCTACACTGTACCTACACATTAACAAGTCTGAGTGAGAGGCATTTGCAAGTAAGTGTCTTCTGCACATTACTTACTGTGGATTTAGTCTAGTAAGCCTTCAAGCTTTTTCTTAATTCTGGGAGAGAAAATAAATTGTCTGCTTAATACCAAATGGACTAGATGGGCGGAATGATCTCCTATCCTTTGTAGTTGTTCGTATTTTCTGATTATAAAGGACTGGGTTCCATGATAGTCATGGAGATTGTTTGGAACTATCCGAGGCTTTGACCTGATAGAGTTCCATTACTTATTTTAAACATACAGTATGCTGAATCTTTTATGTACGCAAGTACAAAACAGTAATTAAAAAAATGGTCCAAACAATTCTAATAACCAAATGTGCATGTGAATAAGAATAGAGAAGAGTGTCTCTTCATGCGATACTTTAATTTCATTAAATGAACATGGAAAGTCATGACTATTTTACTCATTTATATGATGGATTAAAAATAAAACTTCCATGAAAAATGAATAATCAAAGACCCATTTTCTGTTTCTGTTTTCCAAAATGAATTTTCTGAGTTTAAATCCAAATACAACACCAATCCAAATGTCCTGCGTACCCTTATTTATTGGAAATACTGTTCTCTTCGGTCTTCATTGCTATTTATATACATATATCAACTTTATTTATGTGTCTGTGCCAGAGTTTTTCCTTGAAACTAATTTCTCCTGTTAATTTTATTAACATAAATATAGAGTGCAGTAAACCACATCTCATATGAGGATCCTGCATCCAAAATATTCATTGAAAACAGCCATTAATCATTGCCAGGGAAGGCAGCTCATCCAAACCCATTTTGACAATATTGTGATGTTCTCCTAACTGCAACATAATTGAAAGCAATTGGTTCACTCTGTAGGCATCAGCACACCAATTACGGGCAACATTTACCAATTGTAGCTCTGTGTCATTTTTTCCAACATACACATTTCTTGGAGGCATTACAGTGGTAAAGCTTGAAAAATGCAGAGTAGGAATGATCTCCAGCGATAGGATTGCGGAAACCATATAAACAGCATTTTCTATGTTTTCTTAAATGAGCAAACAAAATGTAGACGTATTCCTAAATAAATCAGTGAGTAATTTCTGAAGCCTCATTACCCCCACTAAATTTTAAAAAGCACCAAGAACTGCCATAGTTCATGGAATTTGGAGAAAAATCTTGGTGACCCTTAATATCAACATAATACAGTACTGTATATTGATGGCACTACTGTATATTGCTCTAAAGTAGTTAAAATATCTGCTGTAGTATGTGTCTAGCTGTAAAGGTAACCATAAAGCACACAGGACAATTTTAAACAAAAGGTAAGCAAAACAAAACACTTGGTACTGTATCCGCAATACTATGGAAAACACATTTAGAGCAGATAGGAAATCACCCAATAAGGCTACTACTCAGCTATTATTGGAGTGGTTTACATAGCTGTCTGCAAATAAACCAGCAAACTCAAGTAAATCAAACTATTTTATTTACATTTTAAAATGTGACTTAAATATAGTGCATCTGTATTACCCACAAAATACAATGCCTTGCAAGAGTACAGTAATCATGTGCAGGTTTCATATTTTTTGCTTTAATTAATATGAAAGAAAAAAGGAAAAGCCACCATTGTGTAAGTATTCAAAGCCTTTACTGTGGCAAGCAAAAATTGATTTAAGTGTACAAAGTTACCTTTACAAGCCACACAATTAGCTTTGTGATCTCTATCTGTGTGCAACAATATTTCTCATTGAGTTTCATTGGTGAGGTAGTGAATTTCACGTAAAGACTTAACCCAGCAAACTAATAAGCTTTCAAAGTGAACTAGGGATTAAATAATTGAAAAGAGCAGATCAGGTGAAAGTTACAAAAAACATTCAAGTCTCTGAATGTCTCTGTGAGCGCAGGCAGCTCAGTCACAAAATAATGAAAGGTACTGTACAGTATGTCATACACCCAGACACTGCTTAGATCAGGCTGTCCCTCCAAACTGACCCGCTTGACAAGGAGGAACTTGTATCCTGTGTCAATGGGTGACAGAAAGGTAGCCATTACTAAAAATGATTTGAAGCCTGTAAAAATGTGATAAAATATTTTGTAATCAGATGATATTAAATCAGAACTCTGGTCTAAATGTCACATATTACTATTGGCACAGACCCAAACTGTACTGTATATACCCCAGTCAACAACATTCCTACAGTCAAGCATGGAGGTTGTATTGTAGCATCATATGATAGTGCTTCTCTTCAGAAGGGACTAGAATGCTTGTTAGTATTAAATGCAAATGGATGGAGAAATGTACAGGCAAATACTGTAAGTCTTTAGTCTGCTTGGGTTAAAACAGGAGTGGCTTAGGAATAAGAAAGTTAAAATCCTTGACTGGCTCAAATTCCTGACTTAAATCCTATACAGAATCTGTGGAAAGACTTGAAAACTGCTATCCATGAGCTATTTCCAAGCAACCTGAGCAAATCTGAAGGGCAAGTAGAAGGGTAAAAAAATGCACCCAGCCGATGTGCAAAATTTGCTGTGTCTTACCTTAAAAGACTTGGGATTGTAATTGCTGCCAAATGTGTGTCTGTAAAATATGTAGTTAATGGGTCTGAATACAATACTTACAGTATGGAATCAACATACAATATTTCATTTTTGATCTCTTATTTATAATAACATTTGCTGTACCTTATCTTTAGTTTTAAGCATTTAGGCAAAAAGGTTTTGAATAGCTTTTTTAGAAGTTCTACAACATTACAAAATCATTTTGTGATTTCACAAAATGGAAAACCATAGGCAGTGTCAGAACACTTTTACTATGCACTGTATGAACAAGTGGTTCGTAAATAATCTGCAGGCATGATGGATTTTCATGCAGATAGAGAGCTACCTATACATTCATTCTGCTGCTGCATGGGATAGTTTCTCCTTTGTTGTGCTGTCACCACTGCAGTCTGAAAATAATTATGCAGATAGATCAAAGAGATATGATGATCCTGGGTCTGTGTCATGACCATCTGTCTCCCAGGATATGGCCTTTACTGTAAAAAAGATGGATCTCTGAAACCCTGTTTTCTGGATTTTTTAAATTAGTTTGTAAAAAGTTTCTAAGTGTTGCAGAAGAACATTTCATTCTCTGGCACTGTCTTTCAAGTCTGGCTGCTTTAAATCTTGCCAATGGCAACCAAGTTATCTTTGTTACTTTATGGGGGCATGCTCATATCTTTTGCGGGTTTAAAACTGCTTTAAATAATGTGATGTATTTGTGTTTGACTTATACAGATTAATCTTCTAATTTTGGCAATTTTAACTTAACTACTTAACAGCATCTGGTGTTTTTAAGAAATAACATGACTTGAGCTCTCTATGTTGTTACCCCAAGGAACAATGCTATTTAAATAATCTTATACCCATCTACCTATATTTTAAAATTCAAGTAGCATTCCATATGTTCCCAATGTTCTTTTGATAATTTTATTGAGCACCTATATGTTTTTATTGAATCTATATTTAAGACAACAAACCTTTAAATTAAGAAACAATATACTGTATCACAAAGCATCAGACATTTTCAGCAATTTAATACTGCATCTAAAAACATGATTAAATGATTTTCTTAAGGATAATTCATTTTCTGACAAAATAGCAGATTTTGATCTTTTATGAATGCATACTGTTACAGGTACAATCAGACATCAGCCTGATCCAATCAGCCCGATAATGACAACGCACAAGCTAATGCACTTCTTAACATGTCTCTCTGTTCCCACCAAACCTGCTATTTAAACCTACTCAACCTTCACTTCACACTGCTTGGTATTAAACAGTCTTCTGTTTTCCTAGCTCCTACCTTTGAAACCTTGCGATTCCTTTTTTTCTTCAAGCCTCCTGAAAAACAACCCTGCCTGCATACCCGACTCCGTCTTCTCCTTGCCCTACTGGACTTGTTCGCTTTCTGACCTGCATGGGGTTCTTCACACTGCTCGTGACACCTGGGGTGCACATCTGCATCACCTCAACCTCTATAACTTTCCCAAAGCAAGGAAACTTATTTGTGTCATGCTTTGCTATTAAATTTCTGAAATTGGCTATTGGGAGCAGTTGGAGAGAGGAGAATCTTGCTACCTTGTTCCAAGACAGTCTTCCAGAAAAAAATAAAGATTAACTTTATTAACTATTTTTAGATCAAAAAGATCGATTATTTTGCAAAGGATTTACAGGGGGTTTGGCGAAAGGTTAATCAGAATCTCTGAAAAGTGACCCTGACTCAGAAAAGGTTCACAGATCACCGTAGACACAACCCTCTTTTTGTTTTTTCCCAGGCAAAATGTATGGTTATCCACTGGCCATCTCTGCCTGCAGGCTCCTTCCAGGAAACTGGCTCCCCACTTTTAGGCTATTTTCAAATTTTGAAGAGCATAAATCCTGTTACTTACAGTACAGGCTTAACTTGTTCTCTTGGTTACTTACGCTCATCAGCCTTCCATGTTTCTTTATTGAAATTAAATGTGTTCCCTTCCTACATATCCCTGTATCCCAAATATTCTGCTTCTCATTGATTTAATGACCTTACTAAATGAATTATTAAACAGATTATTGACTCTCATTTGGTTCAGAACAGTGTACAATACCTGGTTCATTGGCAAGTCAATGGGGTTGAGGAACAAGCGTGGGTCCCTGAGAAAGACATTGATGCCCAGCATCTAGTTTGTTCTTTACATGTTAATAATAATAATAATAATAATAATTGCTTACACTTATATAGTGCTTTTCTGGAAACTCCACTCAAAGCACTTTACAGGTAATGGGGACTCCCCTCCACCATCACCAATGTGCAGCATCCACCTGGATGATGCGACGGCAGCCATAGTGTGCCAGAACGCTCACCACACATCAGCTATCATTGGGGAGGAGAGCAGAGTAATGAAGCCAATTCATAAATGGGGATTATTAGGAGGCCTTGATTGGTTAGGGCCAATGGGAAATTTGGCCAGGATGCCGGGGTTACACCCCTACTCTTTTTGAGAAGTGCCCTGAGATTCTTAATGACCACAGAGAGTCAGAACCTCAGTTTTACGTTTCATCCGAAGGACAGTGCCCACTAATACGTCTTCCAGCAGTAGCCTTGGTTTTTCCCAGAAGGTCTCCCATCCAGGTAATGACCAGGCTCACACCTGCTTTGCTTCAGTGGGCTGATGATAGTGCAGGGTGATATAGCTGCTGGCCTCATGCATCGCCCAGAGATTGGCCATCAAGAAAAAAAAATATCTCATAGCCAGACTCATTTGTGTCAAGATCAAAATCCCTCCTCTTAAGGGCGCACTGGCCCTTTTGTATTCAAGTTGATTATGTGCATCTGTCCTCTATTTGTCCCTCTATATTTAAGCCTGGCGCTCTCGCTGCTCCTGGCTCTGAATTGGAAGATGGACGCCCAGAGGCCTGCCTACCATCAAGTTGTCCTATGTCCACGGCTTGAATGGATAGGCTACCTAACGGCGTCCTGACCAAACTGAGTCTGGGGCTCGGAGCGCCTGGCCTCGTCAGTCTATTTTGAACTTCCTTGTTCCAGGTTCCATGTCCCTGTTCCCTGTTTTTGTTCTTGTCTTCATCTTGGATGGACCTCCCGGTTTTGGATATTGGACTATGCCCTGGTTTCCCTATTTGGACTGTTTTGGACACGTTCACCTGCGCCACGCCCCCCTAGCACTGGATCACCATAGCCACACACCCATCTGTCACCCATTCCGATCCTCGTCGCCTCCACCCTGTTGTCCATCTTCACTTATTTCCGGATTATACCATCTGCATAGGGTCCTGAACTACGCTTCGCGGGAGCCTAGACCGGCTCTTGTTAAAGGAAGTACCACCTTGACCCCCTCAAGGGAGATTCTCACCTTGACCATGAACAATCACACCAGACTTGCTGTTATCAACCATAATCCTTTTATTCAATCAGTAACCACAATGACGTGCTACGGAGGGCAACCAGTGCCACCTGTCAGACTCTGATTCCTTCTGTTATTTAAGACCAGCCTTGTTATCCTCCTGTGCTTAGTCTTAGTGGTCCATACTAGCCTGAGCATTCTCCATTCACCAACATAACCTTCCCATGTTCTGATTATGCTTGCCTAATCAATGTGTTCCTGGATTACCCCTGTACTGTGCCTAACCCTAGACTGCTGTTTCTATGCCACTTACTTTCCTTTTTTTCTATGCCATACTTTCCCTTTAGTACTTCACTCTGAGTCTTCCTGGACTTTGACCTACTGTATGCCTCTTCCTGAATATCTTTCTGATTACATATTGCGTCCTTACCTATTTCCTGAATCCAGCCTCCTGCCTCAGACTGCTTCACTATTTCTGGGATTATAGCAGTATTACAATATATGCTAAATCAGGTGACAGAACAATGACTGTAAGAAATTTAGAGGATAACTGTGAAGGGAAGAATTAACTCAGATGCCATCAGTTAATAGAAACGCTAAACTATTCAGAAACATACAGTTTTTCAGCTGTTAAAAAGTAGCAGTTAAACAAAGAAAGGGTATTGAATTTTGTTGCCAACCATTCATTCCATATTTATTTTCAAAGTAAAACACATATTCCACCTTGGGCTGGAGCTGGGTCTAATCCATAATGAAAATATTAGTTTTAGTACAGATGTGACTGGATCTTGACAAGACAAATCCTGGTTTAACAATGTAACACCCTAAAACACTTTGCAAGTGAAAGGCCATTTAGTCTATCTTGGTTGATTGGTACTATAGTTCAGTAATAAGTGTGTACAGTAAGTGTAATTTCAAGTTTCATTCACCTGTTCCTTTAATAAAGCCCAGTGACAGGGCCTCAGTTCCTTGCTTGTAAAGTGGACCTTCCTACTCTATGTCCTAAATTATATTTTATTTTCCAATTGAGATTCCAGTGTCCTTGTTTTGATACCTAGTGTGAAATAACCCCCTAGTATAATCCTACAGTATCTATACTCCTTAGGATTTTATATACTGAGATCAAATCTCCTCTCAACCTCCCATGTTCTAGATTGAAGAGATTTATATCCTTTACCTTTTTTATAACAACCATCTGAGACCAGAAGCCATTCTTGTTGCTTTTCTATAAACTTTTCGTATGACTGTAATATATTTTTTTTGGCTTGCTGAACAAATGTGTATATGGAAGCCTAATGGATACAGTAGTCTAAATGAGATGTTACCTGTGCATTGTAAAATTTGAGCAGAACTCCCCTTCACAAAGACATTCTTTAACGTCAGAGCATTTTGTCTTTTGTTATTATTGTATTAGTAAATGCAAATATACAGTACCGAAATCTAATAAAATAAGACTGTAGTTATAATTATAAATCTTGCCATGTGAAACACAAATCATCACATCATAAGTTTTAAAATATAAGGTATTACAATTCCTTTACAATTCAACTCTCAAAAGAGTATGGAGTATTTATAGGGTTGCAGCTGAGTAGTGGCAGAGAAACTCTTAGATTAACTGGTTTTCATTTTATTTTATTGGATCTGTTAGATCCACATACATTGAAAAGTTTGTAACCTTTTTATATCAACGGTATCCTAGATCAGATTCCATGCATTATTTGACAAGTAGATATTAGTGTTTGAGACTATTTCAAGGAAAGAATTACAAGGAAAGGTGTGTTTTAATGTAACAAATCTAACGTACAGTACATATAAAAAGCAGTTAAATGTCTCTTGTACTATTCTTTTCTTTGGTATGCTTTATTTGTTAGCCTTAATATCACGAATGACATCATCACTAATGACGTCACAGTGAAGTAGACATTTACATTATACAGTATAACCTTAGCCAAGAGATATCGCTTGTGGTGGCATTCATTTCTCCATTCTACCATGTCATAATTACAGTCCTAAAAATGACTTCAATTCATTATCAGATTGTTTTCAAACAAAAGGAGTATTTCTCTTCTAAGACTCTGTTCAACCATAAATTATACAAAGCAAATGAGCCAAGGCAGCTCTGCCCTTAAACTGTTCCTCCCAGAATCCTCTGCGCCAATCTGCAGATGTACTCATACAATCCGTTCTTGTACAGCAAAGATAAATCAACTGCCAAAGGTCCATTGATGTCAAGAAAATAAATTGCCTTTGCCTGCGTTTTCAGAGAAAACTAATTTTCCTCACCCTTGTAATAAACTACATGGTACTTTGGCCTTGCTGGCAGCTTGCCCATCAGAGCCATGGTTGTGTACCTCATTTGTCTTGACAAATGGGTTTATTCAATAACAGTCTTGCTCTTTAACCTGGAGATATTGCACAGACCAGGCCTTGGTGCTTCCTATGCTAATAAAAGTGGCAATGCCATGTTTGATTGCTTCCTTCTATCATCAATTCTTTTTTTTTTCTTACCTGAAGTGAAGGTTTGACTAAATGCATGGATGACTTGCCAATTAGACTACATTAATCACAAGACAAACCCACTGTTTTGACGTCTCTTGGGCATATGGAGGCTCATCTGAATGTCCCCTGGAATAAGGAGGATGCTTTCCCCAGTAATTCAATCATTAAACAGGCCTGCTGCTGGAAATCCAATAGGAATAACAGTAATAAACATACAAAGCTCTGCCGAAAGGGCCTATGAAGAAACTGTATATACTGTAATACTATACTATGTAACTAAATTTGTATTGTGATTTCTGGGATTTCTAATTTCTGTTTTTTTTTTGTTATTTTAATGAAGAACTTTGTATTCTTGTTCCCGTTTTCTGAAATGCTCTTGCACAACTGGCGAACTGCTGCTAATGTTGGGTACATTGAATTTTCCAGTGCTTCTTCAGCCTGCTGTGTTTCCTGGTGCTTTCTGAATGCCTGTGAGCTTGCATTGTTATCAGCAAGAGCTACATTCATCCTCCATCCAGTGACTTAGTATTTGTTTCACACCATGGGCATTAATGGAGAAAAAATGTCTTGACAATATAAATGTGCCTTCTGAGACGTAATTTTTAATGTTATACTGTGCTGGTGTTAGAGATGTGAATCAAGGTATTTAACAGCTGATAATTCTGATTTAGTGAGCACAAAGATAAATGTAACTGCATATCAGATAAGACATCTCCACAGTATTAAGTTGCCCGTTACCCTTTACTAATGCTATTCATTTTTCGAATATATAAAACATTTTTTATGTAGAACTCAAATGCATTTTTTACTCCTTGCATTTTAATCTATTATTTATAAGAGTTTTAAGTTTGCTTTAAAACTATTAAGATTGTATCATCAGTCTTTCATTTTGTAGTAGAAAAAAACTCATATTTTATAAGAATAGGGCATAGGTTTACCTCAGTTTCATAAGCAGCAGCAGTAATACTTTACTTTGTGCACAGATCCTTTTATAAAAGGGTTAGGCAGTACAGGTATGTCAAATTTACAATACTGTACATTGTAAAAAGAATAAAAAATTATTTTACACTGTCCTCCTTTTATATATAGTTGTACTACCTTCAAATAAGGAGCAGAGAATAAGAGTCACATTTTTGGCTGGATTTATAGTAATTCCAAAATTAATCTGCCCAAGAACACCAAACAATACAAATTTAATATCATACCCAAAACAATAATATATGCAAATTATCCTAACAGTACTGCTAAATCAAATAAAGATTTAGTCTTATAAATGCAAGCAATATTTAATAATCATAACAGATGTTATGATTATTAAATATCAGATGTGCCTTACCACAGTTCAAAGGAATACAGTGAGCATTCATTCACGTGTTAGAAAATAAAGAAAACAAACAGAGCACAGGACAAATGCCCACAGTCTGCCATATACTTGTACAGTTTAAATATATTCAAACTGAAGCTGTAACTTCTGTTTTCATTGCTTTTGAAAATGCAGAACAAGCTTAAAGTTCTTTACACCATCTTTCAGAAAAAAGCTGACAGGTACCCTTCAACTGCTTATGTAGTCAATACCTTAAAACTCCACTTCATTAAGGGCATTATTAAAATTGTTTTCTCTCAGAAGTAGAATGCATGAGACAGTTGTGCTCTAAATCAAACCACAACACATTTCACATACTGTACTACCTGCAACAGAACAATCTGATCATCCTAAAAAAACCTCAGTTCAGCTCTGTTATAAAGAAAGCACTTAAGTTATACCATTATCCAGTTCTTTGTTCTACTGATATAACTCTTCCTTTAAGCAGAGTAATGATAATAAATGTAATTAGTGTAATTTCGTAGAGGCAATATCCTGTAGTCTCTTTGCTAATTTATAAGTTCATGAGAAGTCTTGGAAGCTAATTTGCATCTTAATATGTTTTATTATCCTAAATTATGTTTTTGTTTCAGTGACTTGACATGCAAGATAAGAGCCTTAGGTTTTTGAATTGAATAAACTGTAATTGCATGTCTTGAAATGTATCCACGGAAGAAAAAAAACAATTCAGTACAATCCAACAGTCCATCACAACAGACTACTGTACTTCCCACTTCCAGTTCTTTCAGTCTCCAGCAAATGAATCCTATGTTGAATGGGCCTCACCTTAAGCCTTCACTTGGATCCTGTTTTATTACCTTACTAATGCATGCTGAGTTTCTGTAAGTGCATTACATTATGTGTTTGAAAATAAATCAGTGATGCCTTGCGTATATTTGAGTACACCAGAATCCTGTACTACGAATGATTTTTGCTCTAACAGAACTCTTAAGTGCTGAAATGATGTTAGACTACTGTGAACTGCTCTGAGAAAGTTCTTGCCATTAAGTTCACTCCTTTTTATTAATTATCAATTTGCATACAGCCTCTGTTATGTTCCTTGCAAACAGAACAACCACAGTTTCATCACAAAATGCAAATAATATCACCCAGAAACAAATTTACAGTATTCCACAAAAAACTCAACATGGTTACAAACCTCAAAAACTACTGTTTTACTTAAGACAAATCTGCATTCTATGATACAATTTTATGTTAATTTCAAAAGTCTTCACTTTCAACCCGCTATACTTTACTTATTTCACTGGGAGAAGACGGGGCTAAAGAACATAGAAAAGAGCTCCCAGACCAAACTGGCAACCATAGTCCTTTTGGGTTGGCTGACTGGGCAGTCCCTGGGGCCCCAAAAACAAAAAACACCCCTGACTCACTGAGAGTCGCTTCAAGAGACACAGCCTTTGACCTGGGTGCTGAGCCCTCGGGATTATGAAGGAAAAAAAAAAGTGTCTCTTCTTGGTCATGTGGTGAGAATCTCTCTTGAGGGGGTCAAGGTGATACTTCCTGTAACAAAAGCTGGTGCAGGATCCCGTGAAGCACAGTTCAAGACCCTATGCAGATGGTATAATCCGGAAGTACAGTAAGTGGAGAATGACATCAAGGGAAGGTATAGCAGGATAGAATGGGTTGACAGACAGGGGGCAGTGATGGCGATGATCCGGTGCTCAGGGATGTGGCTGTTCGAAGGCAACTAGTCCAGGGAAGTCCAAAATGGGAAGTCCAGAGTGCGGTCCAAAGTCCAAAAACCTGGTGATCCAACCAAGACGAGACAGGGTTAAAATCCGGAACGGGATCCAGAACAGGAACAAGAAGTTAAAAGAGTAATGAGGCCAGGGCACTCCGAGCCCCAGATTCAGACAGTCTGGATGCCATGAGGAAGCCTACGCCATCGGATCTTCTGGACCCGCTGGTAGGCGGGCTTCTGGGCATCCATCTTCCAATGCTGAGCCAGGAAAAGCGAGAGAGACAAACGGGGCAGGTGCACATAATCAACTAAATGACAATCGTGACACTTCCAACCTGAGGTTCAGCAAATGAGCTTCACATACCTCCTCAAAGTTCATTACCCCCCTCCAATGCTTTCACACACCTCCTGAGAAGATAAAAGAGCATGCCAGTGTGTAACAAATAAAAGAGACAGACAGTCAAACAGATGCTGAGGCTTGAAGAAAAAAGGGGGGAGACTATGTAAATCTGAGGCTATGTGAAGGTCTGACCACTCAGTGGAGAAGAAAAAACTTTTTTTTGCTGAGTTGGGGGAAACCTCTGGAAGTCCCAGAGGAACAAGCCACTCTGGGCATGTGAGCAAGGGACAAGTTGCTGCAAAAAGGTGTTAGGGAGCAAGGAGAACAGAAGGTGACTGAGGGAGAGGGTAACTGTCATCCTAAACTGGGCCTCCAATGGACAGAAGCTCCAATTAGGAAGGAGAGGGGAGAGTATACTGCCATGGACTGGCCCCTGTGGATCAGGACAGAAAAGAGCAAGCAGTTCCTGCAAATGGCTCATAAGCTGTTAACACATGGTGTGAGAAACTCAATATAAATTGAATATGATGGAATTCTGGAGCTTGAAGAGAAGAGGAAGCTGCTGAGACTGTCATGTTATGAGGTTTGGAAATGAGGAAAGAGCATTCTAAATTGTCTTCTGTGCAGCTCCTGGTGCAGAGTAGCCGCTGTATGCTGTTCAGATGGGTCCGTTGGTGCAAAATGGCAACCGCACGTCTCTTTTGCAGAATAGCCTCTGCAATAAGCTCTGGAGTAACCAAAATTACTGCAGCGCTAAGAGTGAAACTGAAACCTGGGCGGAGGTGAAAGATGATGGAGTTCGTCCAGCTGTAATACAGGTTAACAACAGAGAGAGTAAATGGCTCACAAATTTGAGCAATTTGTTGAGAGACTAATTTAGGTGGGAAACGTCACAGCTCTGAGATGAAAAAGGCAGAGACCTTTCTGGTTTTGCTGGAGGCCTTCAATCGATAGGTTGAAAGGTGTTGGAGCTGCCGCTGAATGAGGGGGGCAGAAGAAGTTTTGCAGAAAGGGAATAGCAGAGTAGAGGGAAAAGCCCAAGCAATTGCTTTGTTAAGAAATGGCAATGATTTGCAAAAAATTAATGGCCTAGGTAAGAGGCCATTCTTTGTAGTAAAGTCAGCCAGCCCATCCTGGGACGTGTAGCACCAGTTGGGGTAGCATAGGCTGGGCATGGGGCTGCATAGGATGCTGTTCCATAGGAAAAGCTGGGAGAGAGGTGTTTGACAGTGGGATTAACTGGAGGAATTAAAACAATTGCAGGAGTTTTTGGAGTGCAGCAGTGGAAAAATGCAGGAGAGAGTATCTTTGTTGTCTCTGGGTGAAAGAATAGAATTTGGCAGGATAACCATAATAGTCTTAGAACTACATGGGCTCAAACTTTCTGAGGTCAAAACTTTAGACATAAACCCCTAAGAGCTTGAGATTTAAACAGATAATTTAATAAATGAGGAAGTGGAGTGGCCCAAGTTTCTACCCCTGAACCTTTACCCTTAGGTTATCATTTATGAAGTCTTACTTTGAAATGACTAAAGAATTTTATTCAAAACAAATGGTTAAATGGGAGAATAAAGCCATCATTTCAGATCATATCCTCTGACTCCTTTGCATATTGAGTATGGACATTTTAACGACATGACAACTTTAATTTGTTACTGTTTTGATACAAAAAAACATAATGGAGTAAACATAGTTCCATAATGTAATTCCATTACCATGCTTCTAATTGTGTTACTATCGATGTTTCCTTTTCACCAGTGCAGGGTTTCTTTTAACAAATAGAAACATGGAACATGTCTGGAACAAACTACCCAGTTATCCTATTTTTGGAGCTTATTCCGTGAGGTCCTTCAGTAAAATGGTTGTATGAAAATCATTGTATTTACTGTATTAGCTACTGTACCAGCAATCAAAAGAGCAAAGTTGGCAGAATGGCCACTTTTTATTTGAAAAAATCGTCATGTTCTCCTATTCATAAAAGAAGGATAGAGTTGCATTCATTAAACAGTTTATTATTTATTTTATTAAACATTTATTAGGTATGAATCAATGAACCACTTCAAATAATCACAAAGACATGGGCTCTCATGTGTCTTGACCAGTAAAAACACTTCCTGTAAGCACATGCTGAGCTGATCAAGAGAATACTTTTGATCCTTGGTAGGCTGTAATTTATGTAATTTTACTTTTGATTCTGGACTTGCCATCTGTAACTGCGATTTCCTGCTCAATCTTTGGATCATCAGTGACTCTGGGGATTTTATAGGCACATGTTAACGTACAGTGCAATTACACCTACCCAGATATATTCAACTTTTGCGGTCTTACTGTATGTCTGTCCTGGTCATGCATTGTGATCATTTCAAAAACGACGACAGATATGGTCTATGATTTCAAATTAAAAAAAAGTATCTTTCACAACTCTCATGTCACATTTCAGCCAAAGAAACAATTTTCCCTGATCGCAAATGATGCAATCCCAGTTTTACACGGCATTTAATGCTAAAACTTGAGTTGACTGAAATGTTAATGAGTGTCTATGAAGAATATCCAGAAATTGAGTCATTTTGACAATGCAAACAAGAAAAGAGTTGTCCTTCTTGAGAGACATGCATTTTCATGTTTAAAAATCCTTCAAAACTATAACTCGGAATAGTATTTTTTGCAAAAGCAGCAAAAAAAATAGCTAATACTTAAGACATGGGCTTCAGCTCATAAGTATTTATATTTGTTTTTGTATTTGCTATCTATTGGCTATTGGAATGTGCAAAAATGTGTATTGTTTTGGATATAGCTCATTAAACAAAGGTTTGAAATGAGAACAATTTTACTCTACAATTAATTTGTCTCCCTATGAAAATAAAAGATGATTTAATGAAAGACAAAAATTCTAATAAAAACATTTTTGCTACATACCTTTCCGTAGCTAATTGTATATTTCAGTTTCATTGCACATAAAAAAAAATCAAAGAAATGAATTAAGGCTTGGTACTCTAATAAGTTGTCCAGCTGGGAATATTCATTTTCTTATTGGGAAACACTGTGTACAGAGTCAGGACCATTCTGTACACAAAATTTATAATGTACTGTAGTTAATGCATTTGTTAAATCAAGTAAGTTTTTACTTGATCCCTCCATTGGGGCCCTCTTTTCTGATCGCCCTATCATCTCATATCGCCGACCACCTAATCTGCGTAACCTCCTTGTTCACAGCTCCCTTGACCGCCCTCAACAACCATCCACACCAGGCACTTTCCCATGCAACAGAGCTCGCTGTATCACCTGCAAGTACACAGCCACCACCACACTCATTCAAGGCCCCTCAGGACAATTCCGGATCACCCAGACAGCATCTTGTACCTCCAGCAACCTTATTTACTGTATCTCTTGCAGTAAATGCCCAGCCATCTACATTGGAGAAACAGGAAGGAGACTCGGAGACCGCTTCAGAGAACACGTCAGGGCTGTGAAGATTAAAGATCTCTCCAAGCCCATTGTTTCTCATTTCACCTCTGACGGCCACGACCACACTAATCTCTCCGTCTGTGTTCTCAAAGACGGTTTTCCGAACTCATACATCAGAAAGACCACTGAAACTAAAATTATTCTGCAGTTAGGATCACACATTCTCCCTTCCCTTAACGACAGATTACTGTTCTTTTAAATTTTCTCCATTCATTGGAAGTTTCATTTCACACCTCTCTGCACCCATTCTGACTTCACACCTCTTGATTGGCCTCTCTTTCTGTCCCCTGCTCCCGCCTCTCACTCCTCCTCCCTCCCAACCTTTGTTCTCCCGCTACTTTACCTTTGCCTACTGCCCTGTCTCTCTCACACCTGAAGAAGGCTCCACGGCCGAAACGTTGTGTTCTCTTTCTTCTTTTTTTCAGCATGGAATAAACCTATTACTTGTTCCTTTGCAACTAATATGAATGTTTGGCTATTTTGTTTGAATAGTTTGACTTGTTAATGTGACAGTCCCCTTCTCAAGATTTATGAAATTTAGCTCATTAACAAATCTGACAACTTATTATTTAAGTTATCTGTATAACTTAAGCATTGTATACACAGAACATAGATAGTATCCTGCCAAAAAACCTGTCTAAAGCTATTTTATAGATAGAATACTAGCCAAATTGGTTTTGAATTAATCTGTTTGTGAACAGGTTTGTGAGGCTGAAGGGAAGTGTCACAGCTATTAACCCAATAAACCGGCAGCAAGAACAGAGAGATGCAAGACATATGTATACTTTATTTTTACTTCTCAAAATGAATTAATGCTTATTAGGCTTTTTCAGTGTGACTTCATCACTATAGGTGGTTTACCTGTAGAGAATGTCAGAACTACATGCTTTGACTGCATAAAAGGGACCCGCTATCTCTGCTTTTTGTAATGACACTGCAATGATGCCATGGCTCAGTGAAGGAGTGTGGAAATATGCTCTGGTAATATTAAAGTCACTAATGTATTCAGAGGGAGTATTATTTGTCAGAAGATCTAAGCAGCACTGCAACAGATAGGAAACTCCCATGATCAGTCGAAGCATGGTCAACAATAGGTAACAGCACAGAAGAAAGGATTGTTTCTGCAGAGCAACTATACTGTAGTTCTTAACACATTCAGCTATGAGATGATGGACTCACATTTCCATAATTCATAGTGACTTCCACTAAGTCTTCAAAAAACACCATAATCCTGAAAGGTGCTCCTTCTAAGAGAGATATACTGTATATACAGCACATACACTTTGAAAGGCAATTTAAGGTTCTTGTACTTTCATGTCATTATTCATATTGTAATATGTATCTGGAGTGTTTTCTTTTACATTTCTTTTACATTAATTATATTTAATCTCCATTCATTTGCTGAAGCACTTGATCCAAATTATGTGATTTAAGCTTTCCTGGTTACAAAATTTGACTTGAGCATTTGTTTACAGTATACTGGAAATGTAACGTGACATTCTAGAGGTTTGAAGCTGTGGATTATAAATAGTGTTGGATAATGCTGAAATCCTGTCTAATGCACAACTCTAAGTAGATCCATTAAATATATTTCATTTGAATCTTTGTTTCAATGTTGTGTCTGCTATGAAAGGCTGCAAGTGTTGAATATAATTTTTATTGATTATTTCACATCCTCTTCACTACGTGCTTCTCAATCTCTGTCTGCAAAACCATATTTAAGATTTATTAATAACAATAAAAGCAGTACTTGACAATAAAGCTTAATGGTATGATCTTTAAGACATAAAACTCAATAAACATAAAGATTAACCTCCTAGCCAGTCTTCAGTGGTAGTACTTCTAAATTGCTTCTGCTTCCATTCACTCTTAAATCACTTTCATTGATCAAATTAAAGGGATGTAATCTGTCTGCCCAAGACAATCTAAAACTGTATTGCAAAGAGCATTGAAAAGAATGTCAGGCTTCACCATTACTTTAAAATTGGTGTTACTACTGAGACAGTCCCCCACTGGTAATTACATTGAGCAAGAGATCTTAAAATTACCTTAAACAAATAAATAAAAAACAATTTAATGTCATTGCTTGATTTCCACATTTGATTTGAAAATACTATACAGGGCTGTCTTATAATATTTTATGTTGTGATATTTGGTTTTAAAAGATTAAGATTAAGCACTGTTATTAGTTACAAGTGTTTCTTACACTAGTTTGGTTGTCCATGTTTCTTCTGCCTTTAGCACGAAAATATGCAAAGCTGGTGACGGGACATCAAGGAATGTCGTATTTCTCACGGGAAAGAATGTTGCCTTGCCATAAGTATCCTTTCACAAGATGGTGTTCTCATTGGTGTTCGGAAGAGGCATGAAGAGTTTCTTAGATCTTATTCTGAAGTTATGAAGAATGTGTCAGACAACTTTCAAACATACTGTATTTCCTCCTTTTTTCTTTATTTTGCTGTTTTTGCAGTTTTCCTGTAAGTTCACTTTACAAAACCATGATTTTCAAAACAAGACTGCTCTTAATAGACAGATGTAGTATGGAATGTAGAAAACAAAACTTGAAACTCAACATAAGTTTTTTTAAACCTTTTCATCGATTGGCTTATAAGTTTGTCAGAAGTTACTTCAGATCTGTAGAAGTCCTGAAAAGTTTTTATTGGGTTTGAGAAGTGATTTTTTCTTCTGTGGCAATGTGATTTCCTGTCCCTTCTTCTTTTTCCAAAAGTCACATGCAGTTGTACACAAGTTCAGAAAACATTTCTGTGTTTGTTTTCTGGCAATCATTTAATCATTTAAATTTAAAGGACACATGTAGCCCACTACATTAGAAAGCATAGAAACATTTTTTTGTGCTGGGTAATAAATGCTGGGATAACACTTACTGTATGCACTATTGCACTGTAATGTGCTAAACATTTGACCAGAATCACTTCTACAGCATCAAGACAAGACTTCATCAGAACTTTCCAATTTGAAAGTTTCACTTGTATGTAAAGTTCCCCATTTTCTGGGCTTTAGAAATTGCATTAGCACACCATGTTTCTAATTTTTGGGATTACCCTTCACACATTGAGAATGCCAAGGTTAAGTATAGGTGTGTAAACATGCTCATACTTTGCTAAGGCAGTGCCTTTTTCAAAATCAATAAGCTGGTCTATTTTCAGCCTCAGAATGCATTGTAAATACATGTTGTTAAATGCTTATGGGTAAATTTTCTAAACAAACTTCCAATACAGGGGAGCAGGAAATTAACCCAGCAAGCAATTGGCACAGCATGGCGTACACCTTGGATGAGATACCAGTAAATCACAGGGGACACAAACACACACCAAGCCAAATTCTCCCAGAAGCCAGTAAAACCTACCAGCATGTCTTTTGACAATGTAAGGAAACTAGAACGTCCAGAGGAAACCCATGCAAATACAGGGAGAATGTACAAACCTGACGCAGTCTGCACCACAGAAATAGAACCCAGGACCCAATGCTGCAATGATAATCACAGCACCATCATGTTGCCCTACAGAATGTGTGATACCAATGATAGTAATATTGAGATATTGTGACCACATTGTTTTATCTTTTATTGTACACATTAAATTTATATAACGTGATTCTAAAATCAGTGCTTAGAATTTTAGTAACAGATGATGAATGAATGAGGATGTTCTCACAAGCAGAGAACAGAGCAACATACAGTTACATAGTCAACAGAAGAAGAATGGTTATTCTTCAGAAACATAGTAAAAGTTAAAGACTCAAAAAAATTATGTAAAACAAATCCAACTCTAGGAAAAAATGGTCTAAATATTTTTGGATGAATGAAGAAATTAAGAAAAGAAGACAAGAAATAGAGCTCTCTATACACTGTATTCAACTGCCGAAGAATCGACTTACCAAACTGCAGTTTCAGATGAAAAAACTATTTTACATTTAATAAATGTATGGAAAATATTACAACAAGGCAAATATAATACAAAGCATTTCTTCAGTATGTCAACAGTGTAATAACTGTAAAAGATGGTTTGGTTTACAAGATAACTGCTTTATATGAGAAGATGATAAAGTAAACATTCTAAATGAACTTCTTGTGCAAAGTTTTACAATGGATGATGCCAAAAACAGGTTATTGATTAGCTCCATCAGTATTGAATAATTTTGTCATACAGTAACTGACATTTAACTGACACTTCTGCAGGTACCAGGATGGTTAACAACCAATGTATCACAAAGACCTGATGGTGATTTCCATATCATACTTACAAAGCAATAACATTTTAAAAAACAACCAACATGGGTTTAGAAAGGAAATGTCTTGTTTAACTAACTTGTGTGAATGCTAGCAGGGGCATTTCAGAGCTCAGATTGTAGGATCATATCCCATGATGAATGTGTTAGTTCGTTTAATGTTCATCAAGGAAATGTGGGTAATAAAAGGGCAAAGAGTATATTTGGTTAAACGCAAAAATTATGGCATTTAAATGTAGGGAAAGATATGGTGAGGTTTTACATTACATTTACTCATTAAGACCTCATATATTTCACTAGAAATAACTACATTCGATAATTAAGTGTACTAAAGGGATTATGGAGTGTTTAGTCAAAATTGGTCTTAACCTGCTTGGCTAATCACCAGGCCACTTGACAAGGAAGTTAAGATCCCCATGCAGAGTGATGAGTGACTAAGGGGTAGCTGTAAAAGTGGAGATGGGGTGGAGGAGGGTTGCAAATAAATGTATGTGTGGAAGATAAGGGGATCACATAGGGTATTGAAGAGAGGAAATGATGTCAAGAGTGATTGTTAATTACTGCCAAGTCTGACTGAGGTTGGTTGTAATCATCCTTTCCTAACTTTCATTATATACTCCATTATAAAGGAATAGGGTGAGAGATGTATGGAGCAGCATGAGAGAGATCACTGGCTTCAAACAGGCTGGAGGTGCAACAGAAGGGAACCTGGAGATGGCCAACGAGTTGAACCAGTTCTTTAACTGGTTTGATTCTGAGTCCTCTGTGGCGCAACACCCATCCCCCCACAGCCACACGCTCCCTAACCCTTCACAGCTGCAACTGCCCAACACCTCCTCCATCCCCCCACAAACATGGCCGCCTACAGCTACAACCCCCGATGGCTATTCACCCACCCATCCCCCACAGCTGCCACTCTCCAACACCTCCGCCATTAACACCTCCAGCACTGAAAGCACTATGAGCATCATCCCCCGGGCCAGGCTGACCATCACAGCTGACCAGGTGAAGAAGGAGCTGAAGAGGCTGCACGAGGGTAAGGCCACAGGACCAGATAACATCTGTCCCAGAGTTCTGAGGGCCTGTGCTGATCAGCTGAGCAGAGTGCTCCAGCGACTGTTCAACCTGAGCCTGCACTTGGAGAGAGTCCCGGTGCTCTGGAAGACATCATGCCTGGTCCCGGTACCAAAGAAAGGACGCCCCTCTGTCCTCAACGACTACAGACCAGTTGCACTGACTTCTCACATCATGAAGACACTGAAGAGGCTGGTCTTATCCCATCTGAGACCCCTGGTCAGCACATCACTGGACACCCTACAGTTTGCCTACCAGCCCAGTGTTGGTGTGGAGGATGCGATCATCTACATGCTGCAAAGGGCCTACTCACACCTGGACAGGGCTGGCAACACTGTGAGGATCATGTTTTTCGACTTCTCCAGTGCCTTCAATACCATCCAGCCCTTACTTCTAAGGAGGAAGCTGGAGGAGATGCAAGTCGATGCCTCCATGACCTCGTGGATCACTGACTACCTGACAGGCAGACCACAGTCTGTGAGACTTCAGAACTGTCTGAACAGGTAGTGAGTAACACAGGGGCACATCAAGGGACAGTTCTTTCTCCATTCCTCTTCACCCTCTATACTTCGGACTTTAAGTACAACTCAAAGTCATGCCACCTGCAAAAGTTCTCAGATGACTCTGCAATTGTGGGATGTATCAAGGGTGAGCAGGAGGAGGAGTACAGAGGACTGGTCAGCAGCTTTGTGGAGTGGTGTGGGGTGAACCACTTGGATCTGAATGTTACAAAGACAAAGGAACTGGTGGTAGATTTCAGGAGGAAAAAGGTCAAACCTACTCCTGTCTACATCCATGGGAGTGGCGTGGAGATGGTGGACTCGTACAAGTACCTGGGAGTGCACATCGATGATAGACTGGAATGGTCTAAGAACATCGAGGCCATCTATAAGAACGGACAGAGCCGACTTTACTTCTTGAGGAGGCTCAGGTCCTTCAATGTGTGTAGTAAGATGCTACACATGTTTTATCAGTCGGTGGTAGCGAGTGCCATTTTCTACGCAGTGGTGTGCTGGGGCTCTGGGATTAGAGCAGTAGATTCCAAAAGGCTGAACAAGCTCATCAGGAGAGCAAGCTCTGTCATTGGGTCTGACCTGGACCCCTTGGAGGTAGTGGCTGAGAGGAGAATGATGTCCAAACTAGAGGCCATCATGGACAACTTCTCCCATCCCCTCTATGACAGGCTTGCAGGAATGAAGAGCACGTTCAGCAATAGACTGATTCATCCACGGTGCGACAGGGAGCGCTACAGGAGGTCATTCTTGCCGTCTGCCATAAGACTGTACAACGCATCCACCTTGCGTCTTGGCAGAGGCAACATCGACAGTGACCTGTTTCTGGACTAAATGCATATACACATCTACTGCTACATCTGTTCTCTTTCTTTTTCTTTTTCTTTTTCCCGTTTACAACCACTTTTGTGCAATATATGCCAGGGACCAGTGCAATACATTTATATTTATATTTATATCTATGGTTACATCTATATTTATATTCATACGTGTGATACGATTTTCTGTGTACTGTTCTGTTCTAGTTTGCTCTTGTGTGTCCGGACTGTGAGTAACTCTTGTATTGTATTGTATGTATTGTACTATTATTATATAATTCGTTACACTGTGGCTGTGTTGTGTGTGTTAAGCTGCTGTTGCACTGCAATTTCCCTCACGGGATCAATAACGTATCTATCTATCTATTACATTGTGTTCAGTTTTGGTAACAATATTACAAAATAGATATTGTTGCTATAGAAAGAGTGCAAAGAAGGGCAACAAGAATGATTCTTGGTCACAGGAGATTGTCATATAAAGAAAGGTTAAATGAGATCAGTCTAGAACAAAAGAGATTGAGAGGAGATTTGTTCCAAGTACAGTATATAAAATACTAAGTATAAGTGTAAATAGGATCAGCCCAGGGGACTATTTCACAGTCAAGCAGTAAAACAAGGACATGGGGTCACAGAAACTAAAAAGTCATTTCACAAGGCATAACAATACCCCCAAGAATTAAATGTATTGAACATGTTTATTGAGTGCTTAGTCATAGTTTGATTTGGATTAACCTGTTTGGACCCTCATACTGTTTTTTATTTAGAAAATGATGGCAAGAATGATTATGAGGAAGGGCAACTGAAGTGAAATTGAACTTGGATGCAGTCATCCCTCCTGAACTTCTGTTGTAAACTCCAATTACTTAGGATCCAAAACAGGAAACATATCTTTATACAAAAAGTTGTGGGCATCTGGAGCAGCCTTCCCATTGAAGAGAAATCCTGAATGAACATGATGGGGTGAATGTCCTTTGTTCATTGGCAATCGTTCTTATTTTCTGATGTATCATACAGTATACTGTATTTAGATGTAAAAATTCAAAGATAAAAGTACACCTTTCAAAACAAGCCCATTGATTCCCCATCTATTAGGTAGAAACATAGATTTAATGAATATGCTACAAAATTGTAACTGATGTACCAGTGCACAATTGTAATACTATAGTGTGCAATTACAGTATATACCTTTTTTAACAGTTCTGTTCTTCATTTTATGCAGTCTTTTTATGACAGAGGGGAGAATCCAATGAAAATCTGTAAAGCAGATAGTATAATTAGGGAGTAGAGTAAAAAAAGAGAAAGCCTGAAAAGCAAAACATCAAAGAAACAGGTACAGTAATTATAATTTGCCTAAATGACTGGTGTTTTAGAAATAACGTAAGAAGTGGAAATCACTCCATTTGAATGAAATTACAATGTACTGTAATAGGGGTCAGAAAACATGATGAAGAATATACTATAGTATTAATGAGAACTATGTAATCTGGAGGGACAAATAAGATGGAAGACCTGGAGGGATAGTGCTACATTAAAAAGAAAATGCACGCACTATAACTTAAACTTGATGATTCAAGGGTTTTGGAAATGATACGGGCCAGAGTTACAAGAGAATATTCAAAACACACAGTGTTAGGCAAAATACAACAAACCACCAAATTATAATATTAAATTGAGTAAATTGTTGTATCATGAAATCAGTAACATACAGTATGTGCGAAGGAAGAAATAATTATTATGGTAGATTTTTATTTTTCTTGCCTAAATTGGAAAAACTCAAAAGGCATGTCAGTAGTTTAAGCTGAAAGTGTAGACATGTCTAATGAATTCTTTCTCACTCGGTTTGTCAGAATATCTGGTAGAGTTACTGTAAAGCCTGTATAGATTGAGTCTTTCAAATAGTCAAATTAGCGTCGGGAAAACAGAAGTGAAAAAATCACTGGGCAACTGTGATCATGATTGGTATGCTTTGAAGTATATTTTGAAACTATAAAGATAGATTCCATTACACAAATTTATAATTTCAGGAAAGGTGTCTATGAAGGAAAGGAGACAAAGGTTGAAATAAAAGGAGACAAAAAATAGATGGCAACAGCTTAAAGATATTCTTCCTGGAAAGTTACAAACCATGAGAAACTTAATCAGTCTAGAAAGTATAATCAGTCATGAAAAATATAACGAGAAATAAAGCTTTTCATAATGTGACTAAAAAGGAAAGGATCCAGTAAAAGAAAAGGATTACAGTGAATTGCAAGTGTAGAATAACAGGATGTTAGACAGGATAAAAGAGAACAAGAATATCACAATGGAGGTAGAAATCGTGGTTTTTTTCATTGTTTTATCAGCAAAAGAACAGTAGAAAGTGAAGTCTCAGAGAGAGTGATGTTAAGCTTTTTAATTAGTGAAAGGGAAATAAATGGCTAACGTATTAAATTAGCTTACCACACATCAAGCTGAGGAAAGGTAAAATGTCAGTATTAAATTGTAATAGCATGGAAGAGGTACAAGTGTTGAAGGTTTTAGAAGCACTTAAAATAAACAAATCTCCAATTGCACTTAAGGAAATAAGATACTCTATTCAGACCATTTAGAAATCTCTTTCAACAGTCACTCAAGACAGAGGTAATATCAATTTAATAGAAAATTCTAATATTGCCCAGATCCATAGAAAGGGCAACAAAACTAAGCCAAATAAATTGATCTAATTTAATGGCAGAGCATAGACAAGAAGTAACTGCTCCATCTGGGTCAATGTAATTAAGGAAATATTACAAAGGTCTGTATTATGGCAGATAATGTATATCAATGATAGTATACCGTACTTAATAAACTAGTAAGTATTGCATATGCATATACTGTAAGGAAGGTTAGCAAGTGTTGAAGAGAAAAAGAAATTGAAAGACAACATTTAAATTTCATTAAACATCTGGTACATGATTTTTAATATAGACAACCACAGAATGTAACAGTACATTTACTGTAAATAGCTCAATTAAACATAAGGTTAATATTAGTTAAACTCAAACTAGTTAAATTAAATTTTAAGCTTCTGAATCTTGGAGAGAGAATACTACAGACTCTAGCCTGTAGTGTCAGTTCTCTCTCCTCTTGGAGAAAGAACTGACAAACTCTAGCCAATTAACTTATTCAGAATCTATGTTGAAACAAAAACTACATGACAAAAGTGAAACGAACAGTAATGGTGAAGTGCATATAAAAGTGTAAACAAAAGAAACTTCTTTACACAAAGGGTTGGGAGATTCTGGAACATAACAACTAAACAAAGGTTACATATGAAAGGTGGCCATTTGAGATTTTGCTGTGTTTCCTGTTAAATACTCTGACAGTAGTTGATGTAACAATACAGGTAACAGCTTGTTCATGGTGACAAATGTGCTTCCATGTACAGTAGTTAGCACTTGTGCTCTTTGGTTCATGTTCCACTGTTCATTCTAGTGACGTTGTCAATGGCATTGAAGATTTTGATCTTATAACAGTTATCTCTGTTCAGCACTGAAAGGGTTCTGTTACTTCAGCATGTCAGTGTAAATCCTAGATTTACCTAGAAATATTAAATCTGTTTGTTCTTCTCTGGACAATTCAAGAGCAGAAATTTTTCTATGATGTGGTAAACAAAATGCTATACAATGTTCAAATGAGCCCTATCTAGTGTGGTTAACAATTATTTTTTAAATCCATTTTCTAATGCTTCATCTTATACTAACCCGTAACCACCAAGCAATGCTAACCACTGAGCCACTGTGCAATTTAGAAAACATCCCTCTTCTTTTGACCATAAATCCTAAGTTTGCTTTTTTATTACTTCCCCAATTTTCTAGAAGATTTAAATGATATGTTAACATTAACACATACTGTAAGTGTTTTTACATACGTAGCCTTTTCTAGCTCAGTGTTTCTAGTTTTATATTTATAGTATATGTTTTTGCTACCTGCAAATCTATGCACTCGTCTACATTAAACTTAATCTACCAGGCCTTTCCCCAGTCTTTACTAAGTTAGTTAGTTTACTAACTATTCCACTCCACTAACCATTTCTGAATCTAGATCAAATTAAGAATAGTAGTGGCCTCATTGCAGATCACTGTAATACTCTGCTAATTACATCACCCATATGTGAGCATTCACTCCTTATCTGTACCCATCTGTTTTCTATTATTGTCCTATTCTAATCCAAACACTGATGTTTCCTTCATTTCCTACCTCAAGCAACTTGAGAATTAATCATTTATGAGGAACTTTATATTTTTTTAACTTACATGTAATAATAGCCAGACATATTAGTCTACAAATACTTGATTCAGTTTTCTCACTCACTCACTGGTGATTAATTAATTTTGGCTGCTTCTATCACCCAAAACTTTTCTCCCATTTCTTTCCTAATACAATCCAGATCAAAACCTTGTCCTTCTGTTGTTGACATTATCTTTAGTGAACTGAGAAAACCACTCATATATTACCTACCCACTGTAACTCTTCCCTACTTCTTTGCTCCTACCGGATTTTGTACCCCAATCTACTATCTCATCTCATTATGTCTTTTAATTGTGTATACTGTATATTATGCATCTTTATGTCATTCTGTAAAGCTTTGAGAAGCCACCTTTAAAGTCATTTTATTATTATTTTTTATTATTTAATATTACTATTACATCAGTTATTTCTCTTTAGTTGTGTAGTTTACAGTTTTTTCTCCTTTTTATGTTGTAGTACTGAAATACATTTTCATTTTAGCCTCCAATGCAAGACTCCTTTCAATTTATTTTCTGTGTTTTCTACTATGACCCTTGTGTTTTCATTATTTGTCCTCTTTTTCCTTAAGTTGGGTACTGTTGTTTTCTAATCATTTTACAGTATATAGAACTTTCTTTTCCTTTATGTTTTTCCAAACTTTCTTAATTCCATTTTAATTCTTTTTCAACTGTGTATTATTTCTTTTAAAATCTTCTTTCCAAGAATTGCTTTGGACTCAACCTGTATATGTCTGAAATGTATTTCAAAGCACGCCATATTATGATTACAATTCCTTAGTGGTTCTCTCACCTCTGCTTGTGTTAGTCCATCTTGATTGTTTCAAAAAACAAGACCTATACAGGCATTTCCTTTTGTACGTGCCCTGATAAACTTTGTGCTCTGAAACAAACATTACAACATTACAGAGGCTCAGGTTAATCAGCTAGAAGCAACCAGACAAGCTATACTTTATGTGACTATTGTGCTAATCACATTTGTAACCTTTCATGTTTTCTTATAATCCGATGGTTTCTTGACTATATTTTAGAATAAAAACTACATTGGTAATATAAAAAACGAGAAAATCAGTATTTCTGGTGTTGGCCAAGCCTCATTAAATAAAATGAAATAATTGCAGTGACATTGCCCTCTAGGTGTCTCAAGAGTCATCATACACTTCAAGTTGCTCTGCCTATTTTGGGGCATAGTGGAATCATCTCTTTAGTGCTTTACAGATTGATATTTGGAGGTATGCCAATGATCTGTGTCTGCACATATGCTACTTTGGTGCCATGACATAGATTAATTAGACTTATTCCTATCAGTCATTGTGGAAAGTAGATGAAGAGCATATACTGCAAATTAATTCAGTAAATCCTTCTCCAGGTTTCCCAAAAGCGTTCAGCCTACACACACACATATGGTGATTGGTCTTTTGATATAATAGGTTTAGAACTCCTTTGGCCCAAGCTCAAAATAGTCTTTGGTGGCAACAATTTTACATAGTAAATGGAGCACTGACTGCATAGTGTATGTTACTAGACACACTGAGAAATATCAGCAAAAAAAAACATTGTGGCATTCAAAAAGCCATGAAAAGGGTTCCTCTGACAAACCTGTAAAAAGTCTTGTTTTGAATCAGGCATTAGTCTGTTTAAATACTAATGTTGTATTACTTTTTGTTTGAAAGGGTTTTCTTGTTTGGAGAATATTATAGCAAAAGTAGAATATCTTACTCACCATAATAATAGCACCAACTTATTGTATTTAAAATTTGAAGATCATTCAACATGATGTTAATTAAAGTCCAGTTGGAGTTTTACTAGTCTAGGAACCTTCAGTAGTTCCTCAGTTTTAAAAAAGAGCTAAACCAAAAGGCTTATGTGCAGTAGATCACAATGTAGAAGGTCAGTTAATGGCTGAATTTATATGTACAGTATATAAAGCAAATTCACACATCACAAATGATTTATAAGTACTGTACCCACACAAACAACAAATACATTGTTGTTGAAATACAGTATATTACCTTTTTATTTCACAATTGCAGATTATACTGTATCGGACTTGTTACACTGCCACTTAGCACCTGAGAATCAAGTCTTCACTGCTTCTCACCAGTTAATTGCCTATTTGCAAACCTTAATGTCCTCTCTCAGGAAACTGTAGCTATCTTGCCTTCTGTAAATTAGGGGTTTTAGATACACAACAATTATTCAGTAATCAGAAATTATTCACAGGACCAAGGGTGTGGAACAAAAAAATACAAGATAATTTACAAACAAATGAAGGGGATTCAGAATGTTACATCTGTTGTGTTCATTCTCCATGCTAATTTTTGTTTGTTCTGTAAAATATGCATCTGTGACAAGGCTTCTCTGCCCTTCTCTTTAAAGGTTTTTGAGGTTTATCTCACCCCAGGTAAGAGTTTCTATCACAAAACAGAGAAACTGTTATAAAACTTGTTTAAATGTGTTTTTGAGATAAATAACTATAAATATAGTACCTTCATCTCAATATACATTATACAATATAATATGCTACTGTATATGCTTACAGAGGTCATTTTAAGAGTAAAAATACACGGTTCTATGATTTTACTGATGTAACAAAAAATTTTACATTCTCACAG
Source organism: Lepisosteus oculatus (assembly GCF_040954835.1). Taxonomy (NCBI): domain Eukaryota; kingdom Metazoa; phylum Chordata; class Actinopteri; order Semionotiformes; family Lepisosteidae; genus Lepisosteus; species Lepisosteus oculatus. The sequence continues at coordinate 57,145,117 of NC_090697.1, read as the reverse complement.
TTGGAATTGGAAAAAATGATCATTTTGTATACTCACGTGAGCATAGAGGTTTCCTCCCTTAAATATGTTCTCATTTGCTGTAAAGCTAAAAGATGAATGTATCTTGTGCTTCCATAGTTACTCATTTCTGTGTCAGAATTTATTGATCCTTCTCTTGCTGTTGCAGCTATGAATAAATTACAAGGCTGTGACAAAGAGTCTCTGCAGTATCTGATGAATGTTCTGTTGGCAGGGAAGAAAAGAAATATACCGTACCATTTCTTTATGCAAAAACGGGGCATTGATGGGGAGGAGGATGATTCACTACAATTGAGGTTCTAGAGTTAATAACCACACCTTGAACAAATAATGGAATAACGTTTGAAGATTTTACTGAAATACAGCTAAGAAACATAATATAATCTGGAAATATAACTAAATATAAGCATAGATTAGTGTACTTGGAGTACATTATAGTGTGGAGATAAGCAAGATTCATGCATTTCAATCATAATACATTTTATATTATGAATGTGGAGATTTACAGCTACTTTGCTCTTTTAAAGATGTTACTTTTTCCATTGTAAAGAAGATGAACAGGCCTAAGAGCACTCTTTATCATCAAATGATTGCACAGAAGTAAATATACATTTTTTATTATAGCCACAATGAACGTAATAAGAATGAAAATCGCAGACGTGGTTTTCTGATTTACACTGGCTGTACAGAAGTACAGAATTTAGCTTTTATTTTGTGATATCATTGTGCATATATTTTAAATGAAGTTAGAATAAAAATGTGCTCAATCCCCCCAATTTCAGTGAGCATAAGTATTAAAACAATTTATCTTTAAGTAAACTAACTTAAAGTTAGTATTTGGTTGCAAAAGCCTTACATGCAATGACTGCTTAAAATCTGTTACCAATTAACATCTCAAGACTCTTCATATCGTAGGAGGTGGGTTTTAATTTATAGTAACAATCACAAATTGTAACAGTAAATTGCAAAAATACTTGTACTACTCTACTACTAGAGTACGTTTTTAGAAACCAGTCAAACAATAATTTAAAATCTCACACACAGATTCTAAATACACAATATAATTAATGATATACTCAATATATTTATTAATACAGTATAACCAAAACATGTACAGTATATGAAACAAAAACGTAATAGAATATATCTGTGAAATGTTCTGCTGTGAACACAGGATGCTAATCTTTCACTTAGGGATTACAAAGATCTGAGTTAATAACGTCAGTTAAAATATGCATCAGCTATTGATGTACTACAATCTATTTAATAGCTCGTACTGTAGGTTCTATCAGTTTCATATAACTAAATTAATTTATGTTGATGTCATACACAAATAAAGATGCATTTCTTATCGTGACCTAAACATCAAACATGCATTTGGAGTTCAGCTCTTGAGAATAATGATGTGAATAATGAAGTTTTACTCAAAGATTCTATTTCCTCACTTCCTTGATGAGATTAACTTTGCTCTGACAGATGAAGCTGGGCTGGGTCTGTCCGTGAGAGCTTCTCTGCACAGGGTCTCAGTGCAGACAAAGGAGAGAGAGAAAGAGGTTTGCCTTGTGTTGGGGCTCAGGCAGTTTAGCCAAAGTAGAGTGTTGCTGACTCCAGTCTTTAAAAACAGTCTGAGCATAGTTTGTCTTCTTGGGCTATGGCAACGAAGTTGATAAGGGAGCTAAATTCTTTCTGCTTTTTGCTTTTGTTCAGAATATGCTCAAATGTAATGCTCTAATTTCTTTGATTTGGCAAAAATAACAGTGGGTTCACAAACACAAGATTTTTTCAGAACTGTTCTGGCTCATCTCTGTACCTTTTTGCAAATTCTAATCTTGCTTCTCTGTTTTAGTGCTGATGAGAGGTGAGATGTTTGCATCTGGCAGTGTAGCCTTTGTAACTCTCCAGTCAAAGTCCTCTGTGCACAGTGAATTGAGATATTTTACCCTGAAACTTTACTCTGTTAGGGTTTTACACAGCTTTAATATTTTTTCTGTCATCAGCTGCTGTTATCTTCCTTGAATAAACTGGTGTTTGCTCTCCGCTTGTTCCTACAGTAGTTTCTGTTTTTACATATTCCATATTGTTGATTTTTAATGCTTATTATCACTGCAGTGCATCTAATTGAGATTTTCTTTGGTCTCATCTTTAAAATTTCTTGCAACCTCTTCATCCAATTTAGGGACAGCCAGAGCAATTTAGGAACTATCTCAGCTAGCAACACTTGCAAGGTACTGTAAGTACACCATGGACAGGATGCCAGTTCATCCCAGGGCACACACAGACACAGACATGCACATACTTACAGCAGAGTTAACTTTCCCAGACTCCAGTTAACCTACCAGTATGTCTTTGGACTGTGGGAAGTCCCCCCAACATAGGGAGAACATACAAACTCCACACAAATTCAACCCCAGGTCCAGAATTGAACCCAGGACCCTAGCGTTGTGAGGCAGCAGTGTTAACCACTGCATACCATGCCACAAACTTGCATTTTCATTAGAGACAACTCTAGTCGTCATCTTGTATTATGCCTTGTAACACAAGAGGCAGACCCATAAAAGTAAACTCCAAAGTCTGGAACCAAGCGATACTACTGTATATACATTCACAGCTCTTTTATGTTTTTGCAATTAATGCAAAATGTTCCAAGGTGTTCTATTAATTAATGGAACCTACTGTATGAACCATTTCACCCAATACATATCCCCTGAAATGGGGAGATTAAACACTACAAATTATTTTGTCCTCACATATCTAAGCATGTATGTAAAATAATACCCAGTAACAAAAGCCGACATTACTGTACTGTATATACTTTTGCCTCATACTGTATGAATCTTTTTACCTGAAATACAAATTTAATTTGAAGTTCTTTATTAAAACCTAACTACGCTTAACCAGTAAGGCAAAAAATATTATTTCCATCAAGTGACTTAAACAAAGGAAAATATTAGACAGAAAGAAACATGCTATTATCAAAATTATGCATAAAATATTTTGAAAATATAGACCCAATGTCATCTACAAAATCTTCAGAAAAATTCTTACAGATTTCAAAGGACACTTGAAATCTATCAACCAGCAAATAAAACAAGACTCAGCACCATGTACCCACAAATAGTAAGGACAGAATGGGCTTCAGTTTATTATCTGTGAGAGGGTTTTTGACTTTGCTTACATTTCTTTTATTTGAAAAATGTCCTGAAAACAAGGTAATTGATTATATGTGAAAAATTCATGACACCTACACTATGTTCCTTGAGTGCAGACAGCTTACAGGTGCTGTTGTGCTTGAATACTGTACAGTATACTGTATATACAGTATATAAGAACACATCATCCACAATAAGGTGATAGAAAGACAAAGACAAGATCAAGAGATCATCATCGGGAAGATAAAATTTTGCAAGATGTTAACAGAAATATTAGGCAAAGAATTTTTCACATTTTGACTGAGAAAACATTCGCTTAAATTTAAACAGCACCTAGCTAAATTTCTTTCTCTGGTGATCTTACACCAAACCTGGAAGAATTAAAAATGAGATTCTAAAATCTGAAAAAAAACATAACTGAGAATGGTTAAAATGGTATTTTCGTTGCACACAGACTAAGGCCCATCGAATTAAATCTGAAGAAAATAACTGCCTTGTATATTTGGTGCTATTACAATCATCAGATGAAAACACACATGTGCAATAAAAAAATAGTCAGACCATGATGGACCTTCTTTTGAATACAATCCTAAACTAAAATTTACCTTTGTGCCTCAAGAGCAAAGTCTTTGACAAGTATGTGCTTCCTCTACTCACATAAGGATGAAGGTAGATCAGGACTTTAAATATAAGAATGGTTCAGAAAAAAAATAGTAGATTTATAGACAATAAAAAGTAGAACCGATAGTTATGCTCAGGAAACAACATAATTGTTCAGAAAGAAATGAATACCTTTTAGACAGCAAACAACAGGAAAAATATCAAAAAGGCATGGGCACAAGGACTTTAAAGACTGGGACCAGTGGAGGAATGCTGGAGGGTGGATTGAAAAGGATGATAAAAACAATCCTAAATAATCTGACATCATATCAAAAAACAGTTGTGATGATGTTCCGTTACTACATATTATTGTCCCCTGTATGCATTTCAATCACTAGACACTGTATTTCTTTCTATAGTTATAATCACAGCCAGTGTTATTTTGTTCAATTTAAGTAAAATGAGCCTTTGACCTGTCAGATTCTAAACAATTAATTTTACTTCAAACCCCAACTTTTCCTATAACATGAATCTTAATAATACGGGTGATCTCCATTTCAAGTTTTTTATGCTTCTGTTAATAAAACTCACATTTATTTTCCTATTAGTGAAACATAAGACCAGTTACTGTACCACCTAAGTGGCCATCTGACCCAACGTATTATTTGTTTTATGCAGCTATTTGATCCGAGGATTTTGTCCATCAGGCACCACGGGAGCTAGGGTATACACCATGGCAGGGTAACTCGCTCCATATGTAAACAATCAGTGGTGTATCTCTGTTCTCTGTTTTAAATTAACTTACCCCATAATTTCTAATTGTGGCCTTTGGTTGACACTTCACTGTTGCTTCTGAAATGGTCTATATTAGTCTAATAATGTGTTAACCTTGTCAAAGTCTTTGAGTATATTAAATACTTGAATCAAGACCTTCTTCTATGTTTAATATTAAAAAAAGATTTAATTCTTCTAGCCCAAAAGATTGAATTCATTGTATTTGGCTGTTGTTTACTGAAATGATTCCAGAAGAGAATTAACTTTCTTTAATCCTGGTGAACACAATTGTACACAGTTTTCTAAATTAGGTCTTAGAAAAGCCTTGTACAATTTTCACAAAACATCCATTTATTTAAATTCTAGGCATTTAATTGGGTATCTTAAAATTCTGTTTGTCTTTATTATTGTTTTCACTCATTACCTGGAAGATTAAAATGATATGTCTACAGCAGTACCTAAATCTTTTTCCTAAGCAGCCTCAACAATCTCACAGTTTCCCATTTAAGATATACTGTATACCTGTATATTCTTGCTGGCTGCATTACAAAAAGCAAATACCCGAACTCCATGAGCCTACAGTACATTAAGGCCTTTCTGAATTTCCTTTGCAGCTTCTACAGTGTTGTTAATCCTCCTGGTTTGATATCATTCGTAAACCTGACTAGCTTTCTAACTATACCAGAATCTTGACCATTGATATAAATTAGGAAGAGCAGTGGTGCCTGTGATATTCCTCTTATTTCCAGCCCATTAAACCATTTTTAATCTATCTACATGCATTGGAATCTTTTATAAGAAATGTTATCAAAATTCTTTAGAAAATTCAAATGTAGCATATCATAAGCTCTGCATTGCTCTGTATCAATTACTGTTGCTGTTTTCAAAGAACTCTCACAGGTTTTGCAAGACCTACCTTAATTCATGATGATTATCTCTTAGAATCCTATTATCAGTAGATGATCCTCTAGATTAGTTCTAATTATTGCTTCTATAACCTTGCCTGTAAGAGAACTAAGATTGATTGATCTTTAATTATTTGGTTCAGTATTATTACCCTTTATAAGGATAGGTGTTATTTAAGCAATTTTCTAGTCTGTGGGTATTACCCCATTCTCAACAGACTGTGAGATTTCTGGTACTGGACAATGAATAAAATCGAATTTCCTTATTTATATCTGATGCAAGGCCATCAGGCCCCAGAGATTTGATTTGTTTAATTTAATTATTTTAAGCATTTCTAGAACCTGTAACTTGCCTGCCTTTTCAATGCTAATATTATATATTATTATTTGAACTTTGCCTTTCCTCAATCTTACACATACTGTACCATCAGTTTTTCTTGGGGGAACAAGGTTTGCTTTGGTGAAAAGCTGTGTGAAATATTAATTTCATACATCAGTCATCACACAGTCATCACCTAAAAGATATGACATACAAGCATGTGTAAGCCCTAAGGGCCTCATTTACTAAAATATGTATATTTCCATTACTGTTATCTGGTATGGGGATGCCAGACTGCATGAACAAATGAGAGGTAACTCATGTACTAACTAAGCAAAATATTTACATTATTATAATTACACAGCAGAGATGTAATTTTCAAATGGCCAGTACAACGGAAAATTCATAGTTTCTGCTATAGACAACAAATAAACCCAAGGGTGCTTGACAGTCATTAATTCATCCATTTTTGAAGCACTTTATCTAATATGTAGTAGGGTTTAGCAAGTAACAGATGCAAAGCAGCATACTGTATACCCTGGATGAGACACCAGTCATTCACAGGGCACACATAGACACAAACACACTAACACCAGGGCCAATTTTTCCTAGAAGCCAATTCACCTACCAGTAAATGTTTGCAATGTGGGTTGAAACCAGAGCGCTCAAAGGAAAATCATGTCAACACAAAGAGAACATATAGATTACACCCAGATGGCACTCTGCGTCTGGAATTGAACCCAGGACCCCCCTTGTGCACCATCTCATAAGTAATGCAAGCCTACAATAAGTATGGGCAAAATGATAGCAGGATCTCTGAATATGCATTGAAAACTACCCAAAAGAACAATATAATTATGAGGTTTGATTTTTTCTGTTTTGTTTATGTCCACAATGAGGTATTGATGTAAAACTTGTTTTTGTTGTATTTTAAAATTGTTGCATTATCATTATGCATCAATATACATTTTTCTGTGGATGTAACTTAAAGACAGAGCATATACAGTAGGAATAACCCCATGGACAAGCGAAAATCTGAAAAGTGAAATATCTCATTTCTATATAAAGTCCTATACCTACAGTACAGTATATTGGTCTGAACCTACAATAGCATTCAAATGTATCTATAGCATGCAAATATATTGAAAATAAATGGTGTACAGTATATTTTGTTATCCAACCATCCATTTTCTAACCACCTCAACCAATACAGTGTTGCGGGAGCTTATCCTGGAAAGCAATAGGTGCATCCTGGATGGGATACCAGACCATTGCAGGGCCCACACATACAGTACATCACACTAGGGCCAATTTTCTCAGAAGCAAAATAATCTAGCAGTATGTTTTTGGAATGTCTTTGGAATGTGGGAAGAAACTAGAGCACCGTGCAAACACAGGAAGAACATAAAAATTCCATACAGATAGTAGCCCAGGAATGAAACCCACGGACCCAGCACTGCCAGATAGAGATGCTAATCACTGCACCACTGTCACCCATTAGCCAATGGTTAGTAAACCTCCAATATTGTCACAAAGAGGATGTGATTTTTAAGTGGAAGTGCTTTTAAAACTGATAACAGGAGGCATGTAAATACTGTCTGGACAAGTAATGGAGCCATATAGTAGAAGTCGATATGGTTGATTCATTTGAGAAATGACTGAATGTAATCCTCAGATAAATGAGATACTAAAAAAGATCTTCTATAGATGTGAAAAGCCACCTCTTTTCAACAAACTTTAGGATGTTCTATGCTAATAGGGTGGCTGATACTTCACCTGGAAGAGGATATAAAAAGGTCTGACTCAAGTGAGCATCAAAAACTGGGTTTGGGAGGCTAAATGAAGGCAGCAATCGGGCATGTTCAAATCATCATGATATGATGTGTCCAAGACTCATAAAGGCTCATGAAGGGTCTATGGGGGGGTCTAACTCAAATTCCATCATTAAGTTTGCGGATGATACAACGATCATCAGCTTGATCGCAGATGATGATGAGTCTGCGTACAGGGAGGAGGTTGACATCCTGGCAGTATGGTTCCAGGATAACAACCTCTCTCTGAACATTAGTAAGACTAAGGAGATGATTGTGGATTATAGGAAACATCAGGGAGGAGACCACACACCTACAGTATTTACATCAACGAGACTGCAGTGGAGAGGGTGAGTAGTTTTAAGTTTTTGGGAGTTAACATCACAGAGGACTTGGTCTCACCACACCAACATTGTGGTTAAAATAGCATGGCAGTGCCTATTCTTTCTTCATGGGCTAAAGAAATGTGGCATGCAATTCTATATCCTGGCTAATTTCTTATGAGTATCCTCGATGATGTCCTTATAATCCTTTTAGGAAGTGCCTTCTTTAGATTATCATATCTGAAAAAGGGTTCACAACATAATTTTTGCTAGGGTATGAATAAATCTGAGCATCATACATTTAGAAATATGTAAAACGTTGACACCTGAAAGCGCTATATAAGTGTAAGCAGTTATTATTATTATTATTATTATTATTATTATTATTATTATTATTATTATTATTATTATTATTATTGTTGTTGTTATATTAAAAGTCTTAGTTTTTGTTTATTTCTATCAGTTACAGTCCATTTAGAGTATGAATAAATTCAGATTCTGCTTATATAATTAATTTTAAATTGAATGTTATGGAGTCAAGTTTAATCTCAAATACCAAAATCCTAAACTAGATGTAAATCTCTTTTGTGACTCCATAGCATCCACTTAAAGAGAAAAGCTCTAAAAATCTCAAGTACTTGAATACTATTACCAGGGATTTGTATTGGCATCACATTGGCAGAACTTTGGGAAAGTAGCCTTGCTGACATTCTGTATGATCCAGAGTGATTTAACAGTGATCCACAGCGATACTTAATTATATTCTGTGATGAGAATTTTAACAGCTAAAAATGTAAATTCAGCTGCATCCAGTTCACAATAAAAACGTGCATTAAAATAGGTTGTTCTGAACTACTTCACAAACAGCTAACTTTGCTGTCTCAGGAAGACCCTGTTGCATTGAAATATGTTTTCCATTTTCTATATATGAATAGGAATTTTTGTCTTCCTTTGAAAATTTAACCGAAGAGGGTTTATGTTAATTAAGACTGGAATGATGTGGTACCTACTGTCACGGTCAGTATCCCTCCCCTAGTGGGCACTCTAAAAGGCTAGCCTTTGGACTTTATAGTTATCTGGTGTGTCTTGTTTTCGTGCTGTTATTTAAATGCTGAGCCTCAGGTGTTTCGGGGCTAAACATTTGGAAGATGGATGCCTGGAAGCCTGCCTACCAGGAGGTCCAGGAGTGGCCCGACAGCATAGGCTTCAACACGGCGTCATGACCACTGAGTCTGGGACTCGGCGTCCCCGATCCTGTTCCTGTTTCATGTCAGCGTGTCAGTGTCCTGCTTCCCCCTTTCCAGGGATTTTATCCTGTGTTTGTCTCGGACCTGGCCTTTCGGATCTTGGACTACCCCCTGACTACCCACCTGGACCTGCCTAGACTTGGATGCCTAAGGCTGCTTTCCCCTGCGCACCGGATCACGAACTGTAACCCCTCACTGCCTTCACAATAAACCCTGTATGTCTTCCCTGAACCTGGTTGTTGGTCCCGTTTCCAGATTCGCCACCTCGCATAGGGTCTAAACACCACCCTCCATGGTAGACCCACCCAGCACCCATAATACCTACTGGCCTATGTGCTTTTTGTCTGACTTTAATGGTGCTCTTTCATCTCAGTCACTAAGTGGGGCTGAAGGTTTTACATCCACCTAAGAGATCCTACCTCATTTTCTAATGGAGCACAAGGTGGACCATCAGCCTATTACCTATTGTAACCCTGAGTCAATAGGTAAGCACTGAGGTCTATCAGATGCCTTATTTCAGTGCCTGCTTAACTCACCTGTCACCAAGAGACCAGACAAATCTGATCTTACTACAAGATTTTTTCCTGTATCGTCACTTGTGTCTTTACATATTTGTAGAGAATCATAATGAAAATCACCTATAGTACATTAGATTCCTCTCTTGCAACTTTGTGCAAATGTCTGCACTTATTTTTTCTCTTGAGTGTCCCCAACCCATCTTTTCATGGCTTTAGCAGACACAAACTACTCCGAAGAAAGATTCTTCATTACAAATAATAATATTTCAAATAATAAGACTCTGAAGAATAAGTAGGTGAAATCTGTTTTATTTTTTTCATAAATATATATATATACTACAGTATACATACAAATAAAAGGATACCAAATGGCCCATCCAGGCTGTTTGTTTGCTAATTGATCCAAGGATCAAAATAAACTATTTCTTGAAAGAACTTGAATTGCATGGTTGAAGTGAAGTAATTATCATTTCCATAATATAAATAATAAAATGATGGTGCGTAATTAATAAACCCATGACAGGGTATCTCATACTATACTATTATCTCACACCCCTTAGTGAAAGGAACTTATTTTGAAGGAGTAAATTGGGTTATCTTTATCAATACAGTATCTTTGACAATTTTGAAAACATTAATCAAGTCTTCTCTTAGTGAACAATGTTAACTTCTTAAGTATTGTCAGTGCAGGCTAAATTTGTGGACAAATGTAGTTTTTATATTTTGGTATCATCTGCAAACCTGAAAAGTTTTCTGACCACACCAGAATCCAGGTTATGGAAATAAATCAGGAAGAGTAGTATACGGATCCCTGTGGTACTCCACTAATTACATTCAACTCTTATCTGTGTTTTGTATCCATTAACTAGTTCCAAAAAAACAGTGTACCTTACAGGCCTACAGTCTAATTGAAGAATTAACCTATTTTGAGGAACGATCAAAGAAAGTCTAAATATACAATGTTTTGAAAGACTAAATATATAATATATTATGCCTTGTTTGGATCCCTTACTGATTTTGCTTTTCATAGAGCTCTGATAAGTTAGTTTAGTAAAACGTACCTTTTCTAAAGCCATATTGACATGTAGGATCATTTTCCCATATACAGTAGATGATCCTCTGTTCTAGCTCTATACTGTATATTGTTTCCATACAATTACAACTAATTGAAGACTTATTAGTCTATAATAACTTAGTTCAGTCATGTCTCCCTTTATATAGATGGGTACAATATTAGCGATTTTCTAGTGCATTGCCACATATCCCTGTGCTGAACACTTGTTTGAAGACTTGTGTTAATTGCATTTACATAATATCAACAACATTCCTACAGTGTAAATTGTAGAATACCATTACTCTAGGTCTTGGAATTTTTTCCAAAGTGTTTCCAGTATTTGCAACACTTCTGCATCTTCTGTGCAAATACAATTTTAATATAAACCTTTGACCTTATAGATAAACATATAAATATGTTGTTGAATTCTTCTTTAAGAATACATCTACTTTTTTAATTTACTTTAATTACTGTACATTTTAAATTTAGCACATCTGCTAATCAATATCAAGTTTCCATTATTACTGTATATCCAATACATGTTTTGCAGTTCTTTTGCTGATATAATACAGAGAGAAACCATCATTATTGTTTAAACCTACATTTCAATATTTATTTCTTTTTCTCCAGTATCCTCTTTTAGCTGAGCTTGCAATGCACTTTCTTTAGACACTATTCTTTCCAAATCACTTTATAAAGTAGTTTCTTTTCCTCATATTTTCTTAATTTATTTATCAGCCATTTGAGTCAATGGTTTCTTGCCTTTAATTTGTTTACTTCTGGCATAAATCTGTTTTGTGCTTCAAGCAGAATCTCTTTAAACTGTTAGAATCCATTCTCCACTGATTCCATATCTATCCTGTCTCATTCTACTTCTCTAAAGCTCTATCATTCCTTCATGGTTTTATTTTCTGAAATTGCAAACTTCTGATATAGAATTTACCTGTACACTTTTCAGGAATACTTCAAAACATACAATATTATTATCACAGGTCCCTCATGTTTCTCTTATATCTGCTTTCACATTGTTTGGATTTTTCTAAAAGAATAGATCAATACAAGCATTCCCACCTGTAGGTGTTCTGACAAACTGAGTTCACAAGGAATAACATCACCCAATACGAAAATGCATTAAGGGAATGTTTATTGAAGAGTTAGGCATAAAAAGCTTTGGATTTGTAGTGATGCAAAAAAGTCACAGCACGGTTCAGTTGAGTTTTGATAGGAGATCAATGTGGAAGACCTTTCCAGAGATCAAAACAGAGACACAAAATGTATCTTCTCCTGCCGTTTTTTAAATACAATTATTCTCAAAAGCCTTTTACTCTTCAGCTCCAGCCAATCTCTTGTGTAACCATAAAAAGCAAAGGCACAGACAAAACATATTTATCCACATGTACTGTATATATAGATGGTATAGTTCCACTATACCTGAATTCTACAGCTTAACCTGCTTAGCTGAAGACCAATCACCTTGTCATAGGACAAGGAAGACAGGGCCTCTAAACAGAAAGAAATGTTAACCAAGAGGTAGCTGCAAAGGTGGAGGAGCGATGCAGAAAGACAAATGTGAGCAAGAGAGTAATACCATTGCTATGGCATTTTTTTTTTCAGGAAGTGACATCATTATGAGTTAGAGTAGTAGAAGCAAGGGAGACCTTGGCTGCTGTCACCCCCTTTCAAACTCAAACGAAAGAAAGCTGAAGTCTCACGCTTCTTTCTTTGTAAACATAGTATTCATTTTCAATTGTGTTCAATTATAGTTAATTGCATTTTTTAGCAAACACCTGACACTGCTGTATACCTGAAGGCTTCTTTCTATGCATACAGTTAACAGTTACAGCAAAAGAACTGCATTTTCCGTAAGTGCTGATTTACAGTATATCTATCGAGATTAACATATAATTTCTGTGCATGAATGTGAAGAAGATTCTTATAAAAGATTGAGGTAAAACACAAAAACAAATTATATCTGCCTTATATTTTGGGATAAGTAACGGTTTTATCAACAGTTCATTAATTATTTTCTTTGTAGTTGTATTTTGGTGTGATTTTGAGTATCTCTCTTACTCTGACAATTTGGTATGCCTAGTGGTATTTTATTATATCACACTAATTTAAAGAAAATTATTGCACCTCCCTTTTTTACATAAATGGTGTCAAATTAATCTTTATACCTTCAGAAGAGATAAACATGAAGCTTAATGATTACTGCAAACACTGAGGAGGCATCGTAATGCTAAGGAAGTGCACAGCCCAAATATGACTAACCTTAGAGATTTATTTTCTAATACTTTTCTAATAGGCATTGGGGTGATATTCAAAACTGTGTGTTCTGCATTTTTCTTCTACTTTCTGAAAGTAATTGAGTTTGCCTTAAAATTGTCTCGAAATCTGAATACAGAAAAGTAGAAAGCAAATGTTTCTAAACTTACAAACGTTGAATGAGTTTATTTGGTAACTTATGTGGTTCTTAAATATAAGAATCCCAATATTAATGCTCTCAGTCGGACTTGCAAAACAATTTAAATTAATCTTTGTAAAAGTTCAAGTGGGAACATAATGTTCTCTGCTTGGAATTTACATTACTCCGTATGATCAATAGATTAATGCATTGTTAAACCTTAATCTTAAAAACACCACATTATAAAAGCTGGCACAAATAGATGGATGTCCTTTGATAAGATGGGTTCACAGATAATTAATAAAACGCAGAATTAAAAATCATATAATTGGATCTCTCTCACAGTGAGTTTCTCCTTTGTCTTAAACACCACTGGCGGTAATTGCTTGTTTTATTTTACTGAATAATTCCCAACTTAATTTGCCATTTCATATGACCTAAAGTAATTAACATTATTAGTGAATAATATGGATTAGTTATGCAAGTTAATTTGGTTGCTCTTGCATTTCCCTCTGAAAGGGAGTGAGATTTTATATTGAAACTTTTTTCTAGATATAATATCAAGAAACAATTCTGTTTGATGATAATAATTAACTGAGTTTGAACAAATTGCTTCTATGAAAGAGAATTCTGTATTTCATTAAAAGTACTACACCTAACTGTGAAAAGCTTTTGCTTTACATAAGGGCTTCGGTGGAAATAAACAACTATTGAAATCCTTTGGCCTTCATTGTAGAATTTACTCTTCATTTTGAAATATTATATTTATTAAACATTTTATTATTCTACAATAAAAAATCAAGTCCTTGTAACGGACCCCCCCTGAAAGTAGCATAGTAAGAGGATCTTCACATCAAACCCAGCCCAAATAGGGGAGACTAAACGACCCAGAGAACCACCTAATGTTATACTCCTTTTCCTACCCTGAAGTTACCCTTCTATTTGCAGGTTTTACTCAATGTAAGAATCTTGTCACAATGTAAATTCCTCATGCGCTCAATTCCATTTGACGATTCACTCATTACCCATCTTGTTTTTTACCAGCAGGCTTACTCAGAAAACAAACTGCCACAAAATAAGAAAAGTCCTACCTTTACATACTGTACTTAATACTCCATTGGAGTATTCCATAACCTTTTAGATAACTGTCCCCAAAAGCTTTCACCCTGAGATCTTGAGAGCTCTCTGTTCCAAAAATGGTTCAACCCTGTTTTTATAGTCTGTATTCATCTGCACTGCTACAGTGCTATTAGGCTCATATTGTACAGCTATAGTGATCACTATTAATGTCTAGTTGAGCCTCGCACATTGCAGTTACTTAATGGAGAACTGCAGAGTTATTTTTATATTTAAGAATTATGAGTGCATTTCAAACCACAATGAAAGTTAAATGTACACCGTAATGTGTAAAACCTCCAATTTACACAAAATAAATTACATTTCCAGGTATGCACAGCACCATATTGCTGTCACAGTCAGCAATTCAGAAAGATGTAATAAACAGGCCTTTATTACATTGTAAACCAACAGGCTTGTGAATCTCTTTTAATCCAATAGAAATATTGCTCTCGACTTCTAAATAGTTTTACCATCAAATACTACTTACTTGTTATCTCTGATGGCAAGTCACTTTGGAACATTTCTGAGGTGAAATGTGTACTTACTGTAAACAACCTGTACTTATTTGCTCGTACATCACATTATATTAGTCATTACGGTGACTAGTGAGCAGGAAGGGCTGCTTCACAATGTCACAATCCTCGCAAACTCCCACTCTTGCCTGTGGGGAGACCAGCAGTTTGCAACAACATGGCGACCATACAGTACTTTCACAAAGTTCATGATTTGTGCTTAATTTAAAAATTTGGAAAATGTTGCAATACTAAAAATAATTTACTTAGTTACCAAGATTTAATAACCTGTGTGAGAAATAGGGGCTTTAGTTCCCCATCCAGGTGGATGGTGCACATTGGTGGTGGTGGAGGGGAGTCCCCATTACGCTTTGAGTGGAGTGCCCATTAAAGCGCTATATAAGTGTAAGCAATTAATTAATTAATATTAAAATTAATGGTGAGCTACATAAAAACTAGAATAAAACCTTATCTCAAGAGTTGGAAACTCCAATGCTTTATGCAATGGATAAACTGGAGTGAATTACTGTACATCAGTGCTAAGAAGACTTTATTTTTATCCTAAGCTCGCTTCTGACAGTACTTAGTATTTTGCAATTTTTCATTCAGCCTTGTAGAAAGATGTTAAAACAAGCATTTTGACCACCTGTCTTTGGTGTTATTCAAGAACCAGAAGCAAACATTGTCCTTACAAACTTATGGATTGGAACTATTAGTCAAATTACTTCTTCAATTATTGACATTTTTATGAGAACTTACGAGTTATACTGATGACTAAAGAAATCCTAATAAAGGGAAACAAAACTAAATTATTTTTGTTTGTGTGGGTATTATGATTTTGACAATGAATTTTAAATTTTAAATGAAAGGCTTTAACAATAATGAGCATAGACATAGATTAAGATAGATTTTTAACCAAAATGCACGATACCTCCAGGCTTGAGGCTTCTCTTTCCTGAAACCTCATACTGCAGAAGACAAACTTTTTTTTCTCCTTTATATTGAGTAGATAATGAAGGAAGTAATTAAAGTTACAGAAATGGTCAAAAATTCCCAGAGCCACACAAAGCCCTTGAAAGGTTCTTTTTTTAACTGCTGTCAAAATCTTTTTAATGATTGATCACTTGAATTCCTATCAATAAAAAAGAACCTCTCTTCTTAGTATGAGTAACCTCTCTGATTATGTTCTGCCTAACCTCTTATTTTCCTTTTTGCAAAATAGGACATTCTAATGAATGAAAGGCAGACTTTTAAATCTCAAGACCATCACAAGAGTACTGACAATGAAAGAGCTGAGATTTCTGAAATACTTGTACAGGGGTCACCCTCTTTAGTTTAATCCTGGAGAATGCTGTGTTGTGATTAACAATAGACCTTGATAGTCAACTGTAGACCATTTGGAGAAATGAGCAAAAAAGGCCTCAGTTGACTTGCCACACACTGTCACTTGTCCATAAATATGGACAGTCAACTCAATAGGATAAAGACCAATAATAAAATAACATTGTACTTGCACAAATAACATTGTACTTAATGGTTTGTCCAGGTCTGTCCAGATATACTGGTAAGCTACTGTAATTGACCTCTGGGAAAAATGGCCCATGTTGAACCCACGTGTATGCATGTTAGGGTCTATGTGTGCCCTGCGACGTACTGGCTTCTGCCCAGAGTGTATTCTGCCTTGTGACCATTGCTTGTCTAGTTAGGCACCTGGCTCCCCCCTGAATTGAATAAAGCAGTTAGTAAATGGATGGGTGGATATATAAAGTTACAGAGAGATGGCCATTCAGACAATATTGCTTTTTCAGTGTAACATTTGTTCCATAGGTCTCATTCATCAATTTTTAAAGGATCCCAGGAAATCAGCTTCACTGCCTTAGCACTCACAGCATTTAACAAAACAAGAGGACACAAATTTCACAAGACTGATGACTGAACACGCTTTCCATATCACCTTCAATGCAGTATCACTGGTGACGTTGTTCTCAACCGCCCTGATTCAACCAAACCATTCTAAGTCTAGACAGATGCATGGAAACAGCATTGTGGCTGTTCTGCTCCAGGAGTACTGAAGGCAAGAATTCTCCATCCTGTTTCTTAGCAGTACTGTACATCACTGCTAGGGGTGACTCCAGGCACAGTTATTTTCTCTTGAAAAGAAATACAGTACCTAACCATTCAATGGGCACTAGAGAGCCTCAGGTACTACTTGCTTGGTATATTCTATATCCTGGAGCCAGATCATTGGGTCTTGCAATGGCTAATCCCTACAGGTATATAGGACACCAACTATCACCTGTTGTAGTTGGCTTTGTTGCTTCAACCATACAGATATAACATTATTCATTGTCCTGGAGCCACTGGTTATGCAGTTAACTTCCTATCCCTGAACACCTGAAGATTGAACTAATTGTTCAAGGTTTGTACAGACTTTAAAGACCAAAGCACTCTTACTGTTTGTCTCCAAAGTACTGTTTGTACTGACCTTTTGAATTATTTGTACTGTCAGACTTTTTCTTAAATGAACTCCTGTTTACATTGGTTTAGTACATTATTCTTGTGTATGTCCTATTTCTAGTCATTCTGTGACTGCATTCCTGGCCCTGCTGCTAGACATAATTAGTCACACTTACCAAAATCCAATTGTTTTTAATACTACCTGCTCTAAAGGTGTTTAAGGTTTGAGCATCAATCATGTACACTGATGTGTGTATAGTAATGTTATGGGTTCGGTAAGAGGAACCGAACCAGTGAGTGAACCCACTTGCAGGAGCGAACAAAAGCCAAGCCGAAATCGTAGGAACGAGCCGAGAGTCCAGGGGAAGCCAGATATCCGAAAGGGAACGATTACTGAAGCTGAAGCGTGATCCGAAGTCGTAGTCAGCAGAGCAATCCGATAATCCAGGGGTAGCCAGTGATCCGAAAAAGAGCGAAAGTAACCAATCCAAGCCGAGATCCGAAAAGCCGAAATCCAAAGGGAAAAACCGCAAACCGAAAGCCAAGACGAACACAGAGTAGGAGTAGCGCAGCCAGGAAGCTCAATGGGAAAACCAATACTGAGCAACGAGGTAGGGAAGGACAGGTGTTTAAGTAGGATGAGACGGGGGTGTGGTGGTGAATGGGAAAACTTATAGGTGAACTGATGGATAGGGGCTACGCCTACTTCTGCCTCCTCCGTTGCCGGGAGGCGGGGATCGTAACAAGTAACTGATCTAAATTTTCTAAGGATTTTCTAGAAAACATGCTCTTGAAACTTACAGTATGCATAACCATTGCTACTGATACTAACCACTGGTAATGTGGCCTGAAACCTTCATATGCAATCTTAATTCTGGGACCTTCTCTTTCCAAGGTTTAGTATTATTACAGAGACTACTGAAATTCTAAATTTGTAAATTTAGCTAAGAACAAAGGTTGCAAATGAAAGGAGGCAATTTGGCTCATCTGATCCATTTGGTAGTTACAGTAGTAGTTAATTGATCCAAGGATGGCAGCCAGCCATTTCCTGACAGTCTGCTGAGGCGAGTGAACAAGCCATTCAAAACAAAGTTTTAGGCAGTAGTCAGGAAACAGGCAAGGGTTGAAGCCAGGGAGACTCAATATCAAATTACTAAAGGGAATCCAAAAACAAAGGAGCAGATCAAGCAGTAAAGTCGAACAACCAAGGAGAACACAAGAAAACAACCAAGAGGGAAATCCAAGAAGTAAAGTTAAACAAAGTAATCTCACAGAGTACACCAGGACCAGGACTTATACAGCCAGGTGTTTCAGTGACCACAGGTGGAACTGATCTTCTACCTGATCTGGCTGTCATAGCAATGGGCTGATTGACAGGTCTGGAAGCTTTAGTGATTCTAAAAAGGCTTGTGATACGCCGGCATGACTTTCTATTTTTGTGTTTCACTGCTCATTTAAAAGAAATCTGCAGGGTTGACTTTGTCAATGCCTTTGAGAATTATGAATACTTGTATTAGGTCACTTCATAGATGTCTTTGTTCAGGGCTAAACTGTTCAATTTCCTCATCCTGTCATTATAGGATATTCCCTTAAGACCAAGAATGAATCTGGTTTCTGTTCTCTGGACTGACTCCAAAACAGCAATATCTTTTCTATAACTGTATACAACATTATATGTATACATATTATTATACTGTATGAAACAAGGATTGCATTTTGTGGTGGAAACACCTTCATTTTGGATCTCTTATCTCTTAAGACAGAGTTTACATCAAATAATCTTCTATCAAATAGGTCAATGTTTCTTATTTTCAGGCTGCCTTTGAAAACGGTATACCACAGTATGCATATTTTCTGGCCTTTTGTAACTGTAAACTCTGGGTTTTAATACACACAAATGTTATGGTTTGTGCTGCTGAGATCAGACTTCTCTGCTTCATACTGTGACAATTAACCTTAATCAAACTTCTGGATATCCTCTCATAACTAAAATGCATATTTTCCATAATCAAAATAACCTCAGTGTGAGAATCCTCAATGAGTGTGGCTCATGAGATGAATGTCTGGCTAACTGCTAAGCCAAACTCACTGCTCATTGATTTCCTCTATGTAGTCTTTCACAACCTTTAATGGCCAATTTTCCACAATGATTTGTTGCAGCTGCTATGGCCCATCACACCACCAACAATCTAGAAAGAGGAAACAAGTGAATAAGCCTGAGATGTTGGACATGAGAAGCATTCTCATAGAACAATCATTTTTTAAAACATTTTTGTGAAAATAAGATGTGAAAGTGTTTTTTTTCCATCCAAGCCTCTTTGTTTTATTGACTAACTGACAATATCATCTTTGACTGAAAGAATATTGACACCTGAGGTGTAACCAAAATGAAACATAACAGGAGTTTATAACTTGAAAATACTCATATTTTTGTGAAAAGAAATGTTATCATACAAGAAAAGGTTCCATGATTACAGTTCACCACTAACCAAAACCAAACTTAAAATTAGTGAGAATTCCATATTATGGATACCAGCCATAGTACTTTGCTTTCAATCTTTTTAGAAGTCAAGAGCAAAACCTGATGTGAAAAATTACAATATGAGGAAAATCAAGGAATCTTTTCCTTGTGGTCATGTTTATATTGTAGACGTCTCTTTTCTCCTGAACTGACATTTGTCAGGGAAACTCCCTGGGGCTGGAGTGCCTGACCCTGGAAGTGGAAGTTGCTGTCTGTTGAGGCCAAAAGGGAGTGGAACCAGATGTCTCCATGGCATCCCCAGGGGGCTCCCTTTCCCTTGAGGCTCTTAAGTAAGGATCATAAGAATGCTTCTTGCTTTCAGTTTTTTTAAGCAATTCTGGTAGTTTATTATGGCAAATCAAACACATGCACACAATCATATGCAACTACACTCATTTGGACATTTTTTTGTGCTCCATTACTCTATTTTCCCTAGCTCCCTTTGATAGTTTATGTCCTCCCTGTAATGAACAGTTCTTTCCGGACCCTATGCAGACGACACAGTCCGACGGAGTGGGGAAACACTGGGGAAACGTCATGCAGGAATACGGGGCAGAAGACAGGGGGGCGTGTCCAAGGTGCGCTGGTGCACGGGGGGAGGCATGGCCGAGGCGAACAATCCCAGAGAGTAATTCTTAGAGTATCCAAAACACACGAGTAAGTCCAAAACCAGGAGATCCATCAGAACAAGTTAAAAACCACGAAGCCTGGGTCAGGACCGGCGGACGGGGAACAGGAACAGGGGTTAAAACCTTAATGGGACCAGGCGCTTCCAGGTCCCGGACTCGCACGATATGGAAATCAGTTGCAGAGCCCGGATGAGCGTCAGCGCCTGGCTTTTAAGGTGGGCTGGTAATAGGGAACAGGTGCAGAGAATAAAGTCTTAAGTAAAAGGGCTGGAGCACCCTTAAGGAGGGGGAACAAATAACGTGACAGTACGCCCCTCCTTTTCAGGGCAGCTCCGAAGCCCTAAGAAAAAAAAAAAGGGAGAAAAAAAACCGATGGAATCCAGGCTGCCAGGGTTCTTTCCGGACCCTATGCGGACGACAGAGTCCGACAGAGTGGGGAAACACTAGGGAAACGTCATGCAGGAAAACGGGGCTGAAGACAGGGGGGCGTGTCCAAGGTGCACTGGTACACGGGGGAGGTGTGGCCGAGGCGAACAATCCGAGAGAGTAGTCCTTTGGGAATATCCAAAAACACACGAGAAAGTCCAAAACCAGAAGATCCATCAGAAGTAGGAATTAAAAACCACGAAGGCCGGGTCGGAACCGGCGGACGGGGAACAGGAACGGAGGTTAAAACCTTAACGGGACCAGGCGCTTCCAGGTCCCGGACTCGCATGATATGGAAATCAGATGCAGAGCCCGGATGAGCGTCAGCTCCTGTCTTTTAAGGTGGGCTGGGAATAGAGAACAGGTGCAGAGAATAAAGTCTTAAGTAAAAGGGCTGGAGCACTCTTAAGGAGGGGGAACTAATATCATGACACTCCCAGTGTCTTGTTTGTCTCTCTATTTAATCCTAGCTCCTCCAATGCTCAGGGGTCAGTATTAGCATATGGATGTCATTAGGCCTGCCTAGCATCAGGTCGCCCCACGTCCGTGGCATAGGCCTCATCTCCCACATCCTGAGCCCAGGACATGGAAGACCTCGCCCCGTGATTCCAATGTCTTGTCACGTCTGTGTTTCCTCTTCCCGGGGACTTAACTTAGTGTCGTTGCTAGATGGATTACTCGAATTCGGACCCCTGGACTGTGCCCTGACTCTTCTATGGACTCCCTTTTGGATTGGATACCCGTGTCTCTTCCCCTGTTCCTCGTCTCATGAACCGTCCCTGTTCCGGCACGAAATAAATCCCTGCTTGTTTGCACCTAAGTATGTCTCCTTTCCCTCCAGATTCTAATGCTCGCATAGGGTCTTATTACAGGCCCAAGATGGAGTGCAGGAGTAAACCCTGACAGTTTCAGAATGAACAGTATCTGAAAAAGCTGCATTGCAAGTATACATACATTATAATCATTATTCCACACACCTACAGCTTCCTCTGGTTTGATTTCTATGTGAGGAGTAATTAACAGCAAATCTAAAGTATTGTTTCTTTACAATGGCTGTTGAAATTCATGAGTTTCAACATCCTCTCTTTACTGGTAACTCACTGCATTTGTTGATGTAATGCCATAGACAGCAGGATTATGAAGCTTAATGTAAAATACATTAACCCTTGGCAAAGGCTTTTGGCGAGTGTTTTAGCTGAGTAGCTGAGCAGCAAAGTGTTCTGCATGGCAAAAAAAAAAAACAGTAACTGCAGTGCTACCAAAGACTGTAGGATTGTTCTTTCATGAAATCCCTTATGTTAATTTCCCACATTATTCTAAAAGGAGACCATTTTGATATACAGTAAACTTGGTGTGATATATCCATTTAAAAAATTGCCTAGTAAGACAGCAATTCCATAGCACACAGAAACGTATACATGAAGAGTAAACTACACCTACTGTAGCATCACTAAACATATTCTAACACCTTTTGGATTCAATAAGTAAATAAAACCAAGGTAAAAGAAATCCAGAGGACAGACCCACAAAAGCATTAAAAAACTATATTTTATATTCCACTCTAAAACTACACCCACATTATTATCAGGAATGTCCAATAATCTAAAACTGAAGACAAATGAAGACTGTTTAAATTGGAAAGTTTAAAAACTACACATGATCAGAACCAAGGATGGCTCATTTATCTTCTCATGGAGACAGTTTTCAAAACAGACATATTTCATTATTTCCTGGTTCAAGTTAACACATTTTGCATGCTTAGAGGAACAATACATTATTTAACGTGTTTCTATTAATTCCACTGGTTTGTAAAAACATTTAACACATATAATTCACAGAAACTTCATTAAAAATCTCTGATTGCTTCAGATCATTTGGCCTTATCCTGGCATACACCCATCCAAATTGTTTCATCTATCCCCTAAAAGTAATTAGTATGTGGTGGACAAAGGGTAAGTTTTGCAGAATATAATTTATTAGTATAAGTGTGGTTTAAATTGATTTTTTAAGTTTACTTTCAATGTCCAATCTTTACTATACAAATCTCAGTAATAGAAGGAAACGTCTTATCTTGTGTACAGGAACAGACCAATCCAATTGCTTTTGAAAATTATGTTACACAGTTGCTTATACAAAGGTTTGTTCTACTTTTTTCATATGTGAACGATTCCCCTGGTTATCACAGAGGATTTTCAGGCATGGTATTGTTACTCACTTAATGTTCTCATTACCTTTCCTATCCTCAAAATTCTATTTTCCTGAATAACTTCCGTATATCAAAAGTTCTGTGTTACCTTAACATGAAATTCTGAAAGTGTAACCTAAACTCTAGTCAGGATTGACTATCTGTTATCCAAAAGCTGCTTATTACTGTTTAGCGTGACAGCAATGCAAGGAAGGAGTACAGGATTCATGATGGGACTACAACAATACATTGCAAGTTTTTTTTTTTATTTTACAATGGGTGGATATTACCTTTATTTCCATTTGATTAAAAAAAAACGAGGTTTGTTTGTAAAGAGGTTTTTGAAATGTCAGTGATGGTTCAATTTTAAACAATTTTTCCTACTGAAGGAAAAAAAAGGCACAGTGGGTTTTTTAGGTTTTATTACTTTAGCTTACACTGACGTTTCTGTTCAAAATTCCATAAGAAATGCAAGATTTGCTAACCTTCTGAGTATTCAGCAGCCCTCTTTCTGTCACCTATGATTAAGTGTCTCTCCCTGAGGTATATTTACATATAATGTGAGTCAGCGGTTTCTTGATGCACTGTTGCCCTGAAAGGAGGAAATCAAGTGCCATGCATCTTTGAAAAAGGATATTAATCACCCTGTTTAATTTGGTGTAACACCCCAATGGCATACCATTGCTACAGGCTCAGCACTTACTTATGTCTACTGAAGGTGTAGAAATGTAAACAGACCTATTATGTTACAACTGATTCCCATTGAGCTGTTATGCAGTATGTTGCACTATTGGACAATAAACCCACCTCAGAGTTTTAAGTTGTCATTTTTTCTCAAAAGTAATGTTTATGCTGGTTTACTTTTTCATTTATAGCTTAATGAAATAAAAGTCAGATGAGTTAAGATACATATTATAAGCTGAGGATCTAATATGACTTTCCTCCTCTAGCAGTCACATAACATGACTATGCTTTCCATGTGAATCCTTACTTCCATGCAAAACTAATATACTTCAATATTTTATTATATTGCAACAAGCCCCTCATAAACACTTCTTAGAACATTAAGTAAGCATGATAATACAACTTAAAGATCAGGGAACCTGAAACAACACAGATTATATAACAGTTTACCAAAGAAATAACAGGAGAAATGAAATTATATCATTTTCCCCAGCTCTCAAAAGTTGGGGTTATGAAACTAAAGAGATATGCCAAGAATATGCCTGAGAAATTGGTATAATTACAGGCACATGAGTTCTTTGTTCTCTGATTCAGTTTAGGTGAAGAGGACACTAGATTAAATATTTAATAATAACCACAACACAAACCAGACAACACACAACATAAACACACAAGTTACACTACTTACAAACAAGGTATCTCGAAGGCCTACCTACTGACCAACCAGAAAGCTCCAAGACTGCTACTGATACATGACTACTGTATAACACCTACAGTAAAAGGCCTAAAAGTAGAGATAAACCTGCCTTCTGCAACAAACAGAATACAACCTAGAGTTAAATATATCTTTCTACAAAAGATTAATTTTCATTCACAACACCCATTTTATCTGAAACAATAATCTGTCTAGAAGATATACTGTAGGTGGTCAAAAAATGAATATCGTAACACAACGGGGGCTCAGGTGGGCACCCTTGCCGCATTAGGTCAGCCCCCCACTGTCAGGGGCTTGAACCCAGGACTCCTGCATCACTCAGCAGGGACCCAGCCCGGTGAGCCAAAGAGAGATCTCTCTACAGCCCACTAGCTGTAGTCCTGCTATCACAGGGAAGGGCGGTGACGTCACCTGCTCTGGTACGCTGGCTCCTACACAGTGCCTGTCGACCGTAAGCGTTACAATATGTTTTAGAGGGTTACTGCTAGTAGTGATGGTTCTTATTAGTAGTGATAAAAAGCAACAAATCTGCATATCACTTTATTTCACACATATCTGTAAATGTGGTAAGTGATACATTCTGAGAGCTGTCCTTGACCAGTAGTTTAAAAGGCTTAATATCCATCCATCTTCTAACTTCTTCTTCCAACTCAGGCACAGTACACCCCTGACAGGATGCCAGTCCATTGGAGGGCAGACAGACACAAACACTCACTCATGCTTTTGGACCATAGGAGGAAACCAGAGCATCCAGAAGAAACCCACACAAACATGGGGGGAACATCAAAACTCAAAGTGGATAGCACCCCAGGTATAGAACTGAACCCAGTGCCCCAGAGCTGCAAGGCAGTATTGGTTTGCAAAATATCAGTCTTCAAAATTATTAATAGTAATATTATTCCAATGTTTCCTTATGAAATTCATGCATCTTACTCTACTAATATATTGTATTAGAAAATACCCTAACAGCGAGTCTGTACACCTTCATTTATAATGTTACATGTCAAATACTCAGTTCTGTGTAGAAATGCCCATAGATGTTACTGAAGATGCATGACTCAATAGTCTTCCAACTAAACATGGAATCTACTGTCTGTCCCTTTGTTTCCATCTTTTTTCAGTATTTGCTGTCTTCCAGTATCTGGAGCTGTTCATCCAGTTGTTGTCCAGTTGCTGCAAATAGTAGTAGCCATTGAAGTTTTCTAAATTGACACATTAAGCAGGATTTCTCTGGCCAGGAACATCATATCTATCTAGTGAGAACTTACAGTACATCAGCCTTCTTTACCATAGCACAACACAATGAGGAACAGACTTGGATAGTCTATCTCGGGAGTCATGGGATTGAGATAGAGGATTGAGCCCATGGTGGGCTATTTCCACTACTTGAGGCAGAATATGCTACTCCTTCGTTATATATTGTTACAGCTGCAGGTGACTACTGAAGTGTCTCTGAGAATCTAGATACAGTGTATACCACCTGGCTTCTGTCAATATTTTCAGCTTCAAAGTAAAGACATGCTTGGCTGAGATGTAGTGGGTCCAGATTCAGTGGTTCTGAGTAAATGATTAAGTGTTAATGAACAGTGCAGAAAGACACCATATACAGTAAGAGGATGGTGAAGTAGTGGGGGGAGACCACAGACAAGACCACAAGAAAGATATCGGAGTGGGAGCTCCTTGTTCTAGATCATGTGGGAAGACTAGATTCCTGTCATTATCCTTGTACTGATAGGTTGCTATTCTGTGGCTTTTAGGGAACTCTGATTTCCTGTGTAAAGAATCTCTTTTAAAAACTGTTTCTTCTGGTTACTGGGTGCATTTTTAGAATAGGTAAATAGGTTCCCTTTTATTTTGTGACAATTGGGTTTGCAGAGAGAGATGTAACCACGAGTAGAATACTTGGTAAGAGTTTGGGTTTTTTTATGGGTAATTAGGACATTATGTCTCTGGGATGCTTTATTTGTAAATTTGTATGTAGGGTAACTTGTGTGTTGTATGTTTATGTTACATGATGTTTAATGTGTGTATTGCCATTTTGTGCAAGTATTTGTTTAACCAAGTGTGCCTGAATTATTATTCTTTTCACCAAAGCTGTGCCAGAGAACCAAGAACTCTATTTATACCAACCACTTGGACATATTCTTGGCAGAAATAATTTACAGGTTGGGTATTATGATTATTTATTTTAATTATTAAAATAAATTGACGTAATCCCTTATTTGTAACAATATCATTTTAGATGGAAGTGTCACGCCCTCTGCAGCCAGAGGGCGCTCCTTCTCTGACCTGTCCCTAGTTTCCGGTCTGCTGTCCTTCCTGACCCTCTCTTTCCCTTGGGCTATATATTTCCGGGTCTTGCACTCTGTCCTCGCTCAGCATTGACGTTTGGATGTCCTGAGACCCGCCTAGCACCAGGGCGCCCCACGTCCGCTCCCTGAGGGCATAGGTTTCTATACGGCATTCCTGAACTCTTTGCACTAATGAGCCCGGGCCTTTTTCCTGTCTTGCCGCTACGCATATGGGTCTTTTTCCGCTCTCCTGCTCCCCACGGTTAGTCCCTTTGGACGTTCGTGACAGAATGCTGAGCCACCTACTGACCCCGCGAGCGGCGTTTTTTTTTTGTCTTGCCGCAGTTTTTTTTTCTTGTTCTCTGGGCTGTTTTTTTTTTCAGTTCCTCTATTCTAATCACTGGATATCACTCCGATTTTCCGTGCCTGTGAGCGGGTCCTGTACCTGGCTTTCCTCGGGTAGATCACTCCGATATCAGTGATTGAATGTTGAGCTGGCTTGCCTATTCTTATTACTGGATATCACTCCGAGCTTCTGTGTCTGGAGCGGGTTCTCGTGCCTGGCTCTTCCTGGTCTTGCTTTCTCCGATATCAGTGATAGAATGGTAAGCTTTCTGCCGTTCCTTCATGCCTTTCGCTGGATATCACTCCGGGCATCTGTGTCTGTGAGCGGACTTCGGTCTGGCTTTCCTCAGGTTGTCCACTCCGATATCAGCGTTAGAATGTGAACGTGCCATTTGCCCAGTCTGCGGTATTTTTCCCCGGGGTTTTTGTGTTTTTTTTTCTTGTTTTTTGCCTTTTGTTTTGATTTTTTTCTTCCTGGTTTCCCCTCCTTTTTGGTCCCCCCTGCTCTCTGTGTCTCAGAACTTTTGTTCCTACCTGTTTTTGGTTCCTATGTTTTTTGTGGTTTGTCTCTCTGGTTTTTCCCAGGTTTTTGTCTGTTGTGTTTGTGCTTGTGTACTTTTTTGTTTTAATTCTCCGGAGCTCTACTCTACCCCCCCCTTCCTCCACCCAATAAAGGTTTATACCCCGGAGGAAGGGGTAGCACTCAGCCGAGGATTCCCGGAGGTTTCCTTTCAGTTAAATGAGGTTTTTCCTCCCCCCAGTGCTGTGCAGCTTATTTATTTGTTTGGGCGTCGGGAGCCGCCCATGAAGGGGGGGGGTACTGTCACGCCCTCTGCAGCCAGAGGGTGCTCCTTCTCTGACCTGTCCCTAGTTTCCGGTCTGCTGTCCTTCCTGTCCCTCTCTTTCCCTTGGGCTATATATTTCCGGGTCTTGCACTCTGTCCTCGCTCAGCATTGACGTTTGGATGTCCTGAGACCCGCCTAGCACCAGGGTGCCCCACGTCCGCTCCCTGAGGGCATAGGTTTCTATACGGCATTCTTGAACTCTTTGCACTAATGAGCCCGGGCCTTTTTCCCGTCTCGCCGCTACGCATATGGGTCTTTTTCCGCTCTCCTGCTCCCCACGGTTAGTCCCTTTGGATGTCCGTGACAGGCAGTTGTAAACAGATGCTAAGTGGCTAAGTTGACACATGATAAAAATATAGTATGAAAGCTATTAAGAAATTAGAAATTATGTACAGTATATACAGTACTACCTATTACAACAATAATAATTTCTGAATCTGAAACTCTTTTGTGAGAGAGATGGCTTTCTCTTTACATATTGACTACCACAGTCAATTTAGATATTTAGAAAAATAAACAAAGCTTATTTGAAAACAATCAAAAAGATGGATTGAAAAATAACCACAAAATCTCATCCCTTCCAGGAAGCAGATGACAAATTCTTAATAGATCCATAACCTCATGAAACTGAATCCCAAGTGGGTGATGTAACTTTTATTTTTGCTGTTGTATATTTTCAGTATAGATCTGTGGTTTGAACTTTGTTTGCTCTGCAAGCCAAACATTTGTTCATATGGAAAAGTATTACAACAAAATTTATCTTCATAGATATTATTCAAAGTATTTTTTGCAGATTTTGGAGGTCTGTTTGAAGTACAGAATAAAAATTGGCCAGTATGGTGTGCAAACAAGATGTTTAATTTGAAATGACATGATGGAAGAAATCATAACCACAGAAAGTGTTTTTTA
This sequence comes from Lepisosteus oculatus, assembly GCF_040954835.1. Classification (NCBI taxonomy): domain Eukaryota; kingdom Metazoa; phylum Chordata; class Actinopteri; order Semionotiformes; family Lepisosteidae; genus Lepisosteus; species Lepisosteus oculatus. The sequence continues at coordinate 57,116,357 of NC_090697.1, read as the reverse complement.
TTTGGATAACTCCCACAGGATTACATGTAGAAATAGTCCACATGGTATGCAAAGCTGAACAACACAGATACCACTGATGTAATACCAATATGTCACCATGCTGGAGTATGGTGCTTTTTCCTGATTCTCAATACCTAAGACTGTTGCATTATAAGAAATAATCCTCAGTGCTTTCTTTCCTTAAAATAACTCATTTAAGAAATTCTAAACATAAAGTAGTCTTTAAGTTACCTACCACCAAGACAAAGGCAACAACATTGGCACTGAAGAACATTGACTGTGGAACCGAATGGCAAACCAGTCTGCAAAACTAATATGAGACAGCAAGAACTTCACATGATTGTCATCTTTTAAAAACTAGGGACAAAAAAAATACCTATGCCTGTAAGATGAAAAGTATCTGCAATAAATAAACAGTATGCAATGGAACAAGTAATAGGTTTATTCCATGCTGAAAAAAAAGAAGATAGAAAACACAACGTTTTGGCCTTCTTGAAGAAAACCTGCGGCCATCTACAAGACACATGGGAGAAGATTCATCTTCCAGTAGCACAATGACCCAAAACATGCAGCCAAGATACAATGGAGTGGTTTAAAATGAAAAAAAAAAGCAAATGTGCTAGAGTGGTCCAGTCAAAGCCCAGAGCTCAATCCAATCAAAAATCTGTAGAAGAAGTTGAAAATTGCAGCCAAACTTAAAGTGTCTGAGCAGTTTTGCAAAAAACTGTGGGCACAAGAAACAAATGTCCAAATGTCCAAATGTGCAAAGCTGGTAGATACTTACTCAAGGAGGCTTGTGGCTATCATTTCTGTCAAATGTGCCTCTACCAAATATTGTCTCAAAGGGGGTGAAAACTTATGCAATCAGTTATTTTCCATTTTACATTTATAACTACTTTAGAAGGATATGTAGAATTTTGTTCTTTGACATTAAAAAGTGTTTTCTGCCAATCAATAACAAAAACTCACAGTAAAATTTATTAAGATTCCATATTGTAACAATAAAATGTAAAAAAGGTCCAAGGAGAGTTAATACTTTTGATAGCCACTGTAATAAACAGGAAATCGGCCTGAGAAATGTAACTAAAATAATTTGATGTGAGAGAGAAGGATTTGGAAATTATATCTGCTGTCCATAAATTGTATTTGTTCATAACCCCATAAAATAGAATAATGTTGATGTTAAAATTATTTTGTCCAATTTTAAAATGAACTAGTAAAGTATAAAATAATCAATTTTTATTTATTTTGTTTCAATTAAAAAATTCTTAAAGTAAAGGGAGATTTTTTTGTTCTACTAGACATACTTGTGACGAATCCCAGTGATGAGGTACAGTATGAGGATCCTATGCAGACGAAGGTGAAGGTAGATATTGAAACAGACGTACAATCCAAAATGTCAGGTGAGTTCGTGGTCGAAAGGCAAAAGGTAGTTCGAAAGCCAATAGATACTGAGACAGCCGTACTACACAATCCAAAATGTCAGGCGAGGCTCAAGGTCGAAGGGCAAGCGGGAAGTTCAGAAGCTGGGAGAAGTATCGCAAGAGAGGTACAAACAAAGGTGAGATAAGAACTCTCTAGGAGAGGAATCAATACCGCACAGCAGGAAACGGGTTTGGATGGTTTAAATAGTGCTGCCTGCCACACAGTAGGGTGTGTGCTGATAGATTAACATGTGCGGCGGCGCTTGTTGTTATCAACCCGCTGCTAGCACTGTGGGTTGTCTGTCTGGCACTGTCTTTTGTGGGTTGATCTCTGCTGGCTGGCGGTCGTGACAACTTGTGATGAAAAGAGACCAAAACTGAATGTTGGAAATCCATACCTTGTGTAAAAAATATTATTTTTCAATAAGATTTTCCACATCACGGAGATAGGGTTTCCCCTAGCACTGAAGACATGCTCACTGGACTGAAGTTATACTTTCCTTTTTATACATTAAAAGTAGGCAAGACTTTAACATATCAAAGGAACATAAAGGTCAGAAGTCAAACAAACAGGACAGGAAGATGCCATTTGGCATCCTGCAATCTGTTTCATTTCTCTCTGGTTGAATGGGTGTGAGGAATCACAGGCTTTAGTTTGCACCTAAGGCAGTAGTCTTAGGTGCGAACAGAAAACCTTTCCCTCGCATAGTCACTGTCCTGACCTTTTGACTCGGTCTTCCACACTTTATAATAAGTAATAGGTTTATTCCATGCTGAAAAAAAGAAGAAAGAGAACACAACGTTTCGGCCGTGGAGCCTTCTTCAGGTGTGGAGAAGGCTCCACGGCCGAAACGTTGTGTTCTCTTTCTTCTTTTTTTCAGCATGGAATAAACCTATTACTTGTTCCTTTGCAGCCTACGCATGCTGACGCAGCTACCCACCTGAACTACTACCACACTTTATAATAGTCTTTAATATGCTTTGTACAGTATGTAGTGCCTTAGAAATTTTCTTATACCCTTCTCCTTATTGGTGCTTTTTAATAACCCTGCCCCAGATTTACTTTGAAAGTTCCTTTGTCTTCACGATGTAGTTTATGTTGGGAGCTGTACTAAACAACTGTGGGACATCCCAGGGATAGGCACATTTATCCTAAACTCATAAGAAACAACCTAATTGCTCATTCAACAAATTTTGTGACTTCTAAACACATTTGCTTGCACCAGAGCCTATTTAGTTGTCAGAGCAAAGGGGGTGAATACCTAATGAGTAACTTATTTTTTTTATTTATAATTTGGAAGGATCTGTAGAATTTTGTTTTCACTTTGACGTTATACTGTAGAGTGTTTTGTGTCGATGAATTGTGAAAAATCCCAAATAAATACATTATGATTCTATATTGTTATACAGTAAAATTGGAAAAAGTTTAAGGGGGGTAAGTACTTTCAATAGCCACTGTATGCAAACAAGTAACTTATAATCAATGTTCTCTAGATGTTTTTTAGTTTCAAAGGAACTAAAGCATTCTGCTCTAGACCTTTTTAGCACGTGTGTACAAAATGTGGGTGCTCATAAAGAAGTCAACATAGAAGCCATAAAACAACTTGTTATTGCTGCATAATATTAATAAACTTAACATACAGTACACTTGTAATACGTGGAAACATTCCTGTTTGGCATGACAGTAGGTTCTGAAAATCCTGAATACTTCATTTTCACTTGCTTATCACAAGTGCCAGATGTGTATTTTTGGACTTTTAACAATGTGAGGAAGAAGAATGTATTGAGGAGAAGCATCACTTGTTACAGTACCTTCATAACGATCAAAATTGGTGATGTACATCTCAAGCAATTTCAATTACATCCGCATAGATATGTCATTCAAAAAATAGACTTTGGAAAAGTGAAAATCACAAAAAAACAATCTTGAGTCAACAGAGATGTTTGATATGATAGAAATGTTTTTAGGATTTCTCGGAAAGTGACCATACAACTATTACAGTTTTAACTCCAACAGTACTTAAAAGATTTGAAAGATAAAGAAAGGTGATTACAAGGTTAAAAGGCACAGTCTGTGAAGCAGGTGAATTGCATGCTACATGTAAGCAAGAGTGGTATATAAAGAATTATCTCAGATGGCCTTTTATTATTGTAAAATCAGTGAACAACATGAGAACACATACTGTACAGTATATTTACTCTAATTGGTGACTTTTTTTGTTATTTAACTGATAGACTGTCTTAACTATTTGCCTTGAAATCCAAAATAATGGATTGGTTGGGAATGACTGGATGACATAATTTAAAAGGCAATGTCAATTAATATCATAGCACTGTGGTATTTTCTATGTTGTTCCAAAATTCTTTACAGAGACATAATGAAAATATGAAATTAAAACAACTGTCATAACAGTCTGAATTTTCTGGACTCAATGGCACAAATTCATTACTATTAAATCCTAACTTAATAAATACTGGATCTTCTTTTTTATTTTCCTTAATCTTGTGGCATCTGTTCTGTAGGTCTTTTATAACCCTTTGAATACTGTATCTCTATCTTTTAATGGTATCATCTCAGGCTGGGCCCCTCCTTTCTCAATCCAGGCAAATTCTGTTTCTTGAACAAGGCTTCCAAGTGCACCAGAGGGCTCCTTCTGACATCTCCAAAAACAGTTAGATAGCAAATGCTGTGGGGGAATTAGGAGTGAACAGATAAATCAGAAAGGGTTTGGAATTAATGGTACACACATGTACAATACATTTTATAATGTGCAATTGCATGCCTAGAAAGAAACACACTAAATTTATGGCTTTATACTGTATTAACATATATCCTTATTTTTGTCAAAATACTTCAAGTGTAAAAACATATTGTTCCACAATGACCATTTCCCTACATTTTTCAATAATTTAAATAAACATGATTTGCTTACTCCCTAGAATTAACAACAAACACAGGTACTGAATAATCCTGTTGCTACGGTTAATTCAGTCTTTCTTTAAATCAGTAACTAGAATGCACCCATAGTTTTTCTTGCCTGACATTATACTAAAGCTATTTTTTTAATCTAAGTAGGCTGTCTGTCCCTTGGCACAAGGCTGGCCTTTAATCCAATAGCAGCAAAGTACTGGCCATTTTTTAAATTGACGTTTATGAAACTGAAATGCCCATTCACACTGGAATAAATAACCTGAGGAAGTCTGAGTTCAGAATTAATCAAGTCCCAATATCCTATAAACAATGCAACAATTTATCATGTGAACTTCTGGAGACGATAACTTCCTGACCGATTAAATTACAATTGTACTAATTTTATTGTGAATAAGTATAGTTTCTTATACTTTAATGACAACTGTCATTCACAAAATCCTACTTGCAAAAGTTCCCCAAGTTTACAAGATTGTTTTATTTGTAAATAAAATGCAGAGACAAGCCAGAAGTGAGCATCTGCTACAGCTTAACCCACTGCTGTTTAATTATGTTGCAATGTGCATACTGTATAATAAATGTCCTTCTCCCACACACACTGTGGATGAGATGAAAACAAAAAAAAGTGAAATTTTAATTTATATGAACGATACACCTTTATGCATAAGAAAAGGGTACTTCTTAGGTACTGTACATACGGTACTCCTGAACATTATAATATTGAAGGTGTCATATTGTTTCAGAACACACTTTACATCACTGTAGATGTAATCCACAGTGGTTTCAAGATCTTGTGGATTTTTAATTACTTGGATTGATGGTTTGCAGCATTTGCAGTATTGTATCATGAGACAGCTCAGATTTAAATATGGCTATAAGCCTGAATACAAGACTGACCTACAGTATGACAAAGTGTTGTGGCAGTGAGAGTACTGTAACATGATGGCATGAGAGGTAAAACTGTAGCCTCAAAACATTTTTAAATTCCACCTGGGGATGTCTTACATGTGGAGTTTGCATGTTTCTCATGTGGATTCCTCATGGTCCTCCCAAGGACATCCTGTCTGGTTTCTCTATTTAAATTCTACCTTTAATATGTTTCCTACAGTACATCCCACCTTGTGCTCTATGCTTCTAGTCTACTTCAGAGCTGTCCTGAACTTCCAGGAATTAGTGGCTTTCTGATAATGGATAGATAAATGGATTTTCACACGAATGACAGATAAATACTTTAATAATTGTGAAAAGAACTAAATAGTTTTTCAGCTTATTTCTTATGTTGTTTAGCTTTAAATTTAATCGACAATATATTCTCAATATAATTACAATAAGCAATATAACACAGAAAATTCAATTGCATTTGATCAAATAAGGTTTTATTTCATGGTTCTCCTAGTAAAAACTGTAGAATCAATATCAATTTCTGTTTTAAAAAAATACGGTTTAAAAAAATGTTTTGGCACAGAACAGCAGAAAATCCTAAACTGGGAAACTGAAAACGCGAGACCTAGAAATAGGATTAGTGCAGGCCATTTTGTTCCACTGCCATATACAGTAATGGCATTTCAGTTTTTATCTTAGCACACAAAAGTCTTTATACTTTATACCATTTTATATCATGGGCAATCCCCCTGGAATGGTATGTAAAAACACAAATTGACATTTGGTACAAAAGCAAACGGGACCAAGGGGAACTGTTCCAAAGGACAGAGGCAGCACGGACCAGAGAGCTTCACATTGCCTGAATGTGAACACCATATGTCACGGTGTCAGCTTGTGTTCACATAGAACATATCACAAATGTGCATGGTTATTATTCACTGCTGTTGTCCATGTGAACATGCTCCCATGGTGCCACTTCCATATGTACTCCCAGCAGTCATTTACTCCACTTCACACAATTCCCAATTTGTTGTAGTAGGACAGGCCAACTAAGTTACTAAGTAGGCTATATAAAGGTTAAGATTCATTTCTGAAATTTACAATATTAAGAAATACGTGGTTTATTCCTCCACCCCCCTTAGTTTAAAAGCACAACCTAAAAAAATAGATTTTTACTTTGTGCCTATACTACTCATAAAACAATCTCTCTCATTACTTCCCCTTGTTTTGTGTAATAGGTAACTGTAACACCAAGCTATTATCCAAATTATAACCATGCACAACTGCAGGAAACTCTGGACTAATTTACTTACTCTCCATTTTAATTCAGACAAGGTCTCAAGAGGGTAATACACCAAACCATTATCTATCCCAAATCAGTGCTATGTCTGTTATAATGGTATTTTGTCCAGATGAAGGCTGCACTTCATCTCCTGTTAAATGGGATGTTTCCCCTTAGTAAGTTATTGGTCTGGCCATTTGTAAAAGCAGCTGGGCAGTTTATTGAGCATTATAAAGAAAGAGAAACACAAAGCTGAAAGGGGTACTTGATACACTGAGACGGCCAAGCACAGAACCCCTCAGAGGAGCTAATCTCCTTGTGCTCTACAGGTCAGTGATTCTGAGGGGTCTGAAACCTTTCTCTTTCCAATACAGAAATGAAAGTATATTAAAAGTCTTTCTTCATGGCACAGCCAGTCATGTTGTGAAACGCTCTAGAAAAGAAAGCAAAGCCAAATCCACACTTACTATAGGTTAAAAAAATAAACTTTGAAAATCAACTCAAAGCCTATTTGTATTCAAATCTAAATGAATTTGGTACTGTATGTGACGAGTGCATCTCTACACAGGTTCAGCGCGCTTACTGTGTCACTCCATAGACAGCGACAAAAACCGCCATGTCACAAGCAGATATTGGAAGCAGGATGGGCTCCTACAAAAACAGTGGAATGAGAACGAGATGAATCCATCACAAAATAGTGGAGAATTTCAAGGAGAGAATGAAGCAGCAAAGAACTTAAAAAATAGCCTGAAATTGCCTGAATTGCTAATTTTTTTTTTATTTCAGCAAAGAAATTAAAAAATAGAGAGGAAGAAATTATCAGAGTAACACTGGCATAGTAGCAGTGAATGCAAACATATGAAAGCAAGGAAGGTAGGGGATACCATAACATTTATAGATTTTAGGAAAGTAACATCATGGAGGATAATGGTTTAGATCAGCATAAGTAAAGGAGAATTTGGTTCATCCCTCCCAAGCTTTTATTACAAAATACTCTTACACAAATGGGTCATTTCAATTAATGCAATGCTCCATTCAAAGGAAAACCAAATGGCTTACCACACATTCAGGGAAAAAGTGTGACTTAATTGAATGATTCGTATTAACATAAAACAGCATGAAATAGTGTATAAGGCGAGCAAATTTCACAACTCTCACATGCATACATTTTCTCCTGTTTTTCCAATTAATTAAGCCAGTGGTACAAAATTATGTTAAACAGAATCAACTTTTCAGTTTGTTTCTATTCTGTTACTCTTTGAGGATGTGTGTCTTTCACAATTCATAATTTCAGACTGACAAATATTTCTCTGGAGCAAATGGCTCTGAAAATCACTCAATGTCAACATACAGTACTGTATGATTATTAAGAATGTGAAAAAGCAGAAGGACACAAAATGCAGCAATTAATCACATTTAAGTACTGAAAGCACTCTGGAGGTTTCCATTACATTCTTTGCCTGCATACCAAACAATAACTGAGTAAGGAATGCCTCCTCAGAGAATCTGTAAATCTACAGAGGAATTTAGACAACATGGTTTATATAAACCAGGAATGGATCTGGCCACGGGTTTACAACTCCTACTCACAAATGAATTATATGAAGTTTAACATCCCCATTAAAAGTTCAAACTAGCCCCCTATCACTATAAAGAGGTAATAGCAGGGCTATATCCTGGCCCTGTGTTTCCAGTCACTGTGGTTGTGTGGCTGGAAAACTGTGTTTCTGTGGTTCTACCATTTTAGTACCCCAAAGCACACAAATCCCTCTAAATATCTTAGCGGTGTTCAAATCCTTGTACGGTTGCAAAATTCATCGTGATATTGTTTGTTTGATGTCCACTACAGATGCATTCATTTAATTTGGTATTCTATTAAAACAATTTTATCCCAAAACACATTTTGTTCACAACATTCTCCATTATAAATTCCACCTTCTTTCATGCCTGCTGATATGAAGTGGCTTCAAAGGAGCTGCTTTTTCACAGTACTGATGAAAAACACATTAAATGTTCGTATTTTACTTAGCGGCTGTGCCAATTTGTTTGAAGATGTGCATTAGCCTTTTCAAGAAGATGTTCTTAGTTTTCTGTACTTTGTCCAAGACTGCTCATTGTTTATACTGATCCAATCTGTCACAGTGTTATAACTTTATATAATTTTACAGAGGTTTTGCTACAGTAGACTATTACAATGAAGACACTAATAAATCATGTTTTTATTAAAATTAACATTCTGCTATATACTGTACACAAAAAGTTTTATTCACTGATTTTTTCAACAATTTTATTCTGCTAACTCCATAGCATAGACTGGATAGTATTTATTATACCAAATATTTGAAACTTGATTTCCAGAAAATTGTTTTGCATTCTGAATACAAATTATATCACAATTTTTCAAGACAGAGCTTATTGTATATTGTGTAAAAAGATTAAACTGTTCTTAAGACGATTAGAAAAGTTACAAATGAGAGCCATTTGACCATTTGGTGATTAGTAATTAATTAATCCAAGGATCTCACCTAACCATTTCCTGAAAAAAGCCAGGGTATCAGCTTCAACAACATGAATGAGAAGCTTGTTCTATATTACCACAACCCAATGGGTAAAGTAGTGCATCCTTGTTTAATTCACTTTCACATACTCTACTGTAGTTTGCACTTGTGCCCTCTTGTTTGTGCTTCACTGTTCATTGAACTTGAACTTTCTTTGCAAAAATAATATCTAATTTAGTAAGTCCATTTTATGAAGACCTTACATTTATGTAATGTATATAATAATAAATATATGAATGATCTATTTAGACGTAGAACTGCAAGAAAAATGTAGCTACCACATGCAGTACAGTACATAGCATGCATGAGATCCCTGGTGCCACTATAAATCGCTTATCATTATAAGATAAGAGAAGATCACTTTATTGGCCATATAGAATTTCTTGCATTAGAAATGTATCTTTTTGGCATGCTCCAGCTTGCTCTCCATGAGACACAGAGAGAAGCCTGTGGTCAGAGCCAGGATTTTTACGTAAAAAAGGAGGGTTGGTCAACCATTTATACCGCGCCCCTGGAGCACTTGGGGTTAAGGGCCTAGTACTTCCAGCTACAAGTACAGATCCTTAGCCACAGAGCCACAGCTCCGCCCCATTAACAGCTCTTTCAAAAGGATAATACGCCTTAACCTGTGTACGTAAAAAAAAAGACTGTTGCTTTTTTGCTGGAGACAAACAAAATTATGGATTTTTTAGTTTTAAGAACTTAAGTAAAAATAATCAATATAGAGACTGTGAAAGAGGAGGTGGTAAATTGACAGGCAGCAAACAGGAAGGAGATTATACCATATGTTTTTATGACTAGATGAAAGCAAAGTAGGGATCCTGAGACCCTTATTTATTTCCCACTAACTTTTTTTTTCTATGAGTTTCTCATAGTTGAAGTAGAACCTTTTGAGTGATTTCCCTCCTTACCAGACACTATGTCATTCAGGTTTTCCACCTCTTCTTGCAGTCTCAAGAGCAGCACGCCATAAAGGATCTCCGGGTGCTGTTCTGGCCCTACTCCCATCCTTTCCAGGGTGTTCTTACTTATCCTCAGCAGAGCCCGGCCTTGTGAATCAAGAGTAACAGTTCATTTAAACAAACTGGGAACAAACAAAACCCACAGGGAACGTTAGATAAAAAATACAATAAAGTCTCAGGCTAACCTGATCAAAGGCTGAATATAGTTATAAAATTGAGATTAAGTCCTATTAAAGGCCTTCCATGTTTTTACTTCAGGTTCTAGCACTGCAGTAATGTGCCTCAAACAAGACAGAAGTACAAGAATGACTAGAGCAAGAAGCTCAAACATCCCAGACACTTTAAAAAACAGGTGTACAAAATGCTTGGACCAAAAAGCTCTTAGCAAACCAAATGAGCTCTATATATGTTTTGGATTATCCCTTATGATTAGTAACTTTTCTTATATCATTAGTTTCTACTGACTAAAGTGCACAAATAAAGGATACTTATGTCACGACCACCAGCCAGCGGAGATCAACACGTAAGCGAGCCAATCAGCACCAGCAGCGGATTACTACTAACAAGCGCCGCCGCACGAGTTAACACACCTGCAATTGCTCTACCGTGCGGCACGCCGGGTTATTTATACCATTCGCACCTGATTCCCGTTGCTCGGTATTGGGTTCTCTTCTTGTTGCTCAGCCTAGCGTTCTCACCCCTCTTTTGCCTTCCTGGAATTCTGCCTGCACTTTTTGCCTTCGGACTTCGGATCTCGTCTCGCCCTTTGGATTGTTTGCTATCATTGCCTGTTTTGGATTTGACCCTGAAGCTCTCCTTTCGACTACGATTCTGTCTCACGTTTTGGATTGTTCGCCACCAGTGCCTTTACCGGATTTCGACTTACCTTCGCCTTCGGACTACGGCTCAGCTCCTGGATTTGCTCGGTACGTTTACTTACCTCCCTGCGACTCCTGCATCTGCATCGGATCCTTTTCACCTCTACAGAGCATCGTTACAGAATACCGAGCCCGATTATGGATCCCGCAGACGCACAGACCCTTCGTTCCCTTCTCCCGCAGCAATCCCAGACCATCGCCCAGCTTCAATCTTCTCTCCAACTGCTCACTAACCAAGTCGCCTGGCTTTTTTCTTCCCCTGTTTCGCCGGCTCCCGCACCGATTCCTACAACGCCTTTTTTACAAACACCTGCTCCAACCACCGCGGCCCCGCCCACCACTCCCTCAACTTTACCATTTGTTCTCCCGGAGAAGTATGACGGCAATCCTGCAGGCTGCAGGGGCTTTATTGCCCAGTGCTCCCTGGCTTTTCAGCTGCAGCCTGAGCGTTTTTCTACTTCTCGACAGAGGATCGGATTCGCACTTTCCTTGCTCACAGGCAAAGCATTGGATTGGGCTGCAGTATTGCTTGCTAGAGGAGAGCAGCTGTTCTCTGACTTTCAGCCTTTCGCTGACCGTCTCCAGGCGCGTTTTTCTCAAAGCAACCCGGATTTGACTTGCCTTCGGCTTTCCTCTCTTCGCCAGGGCGACAGACCACTGCAAGATTATGTGGCTGAATTCCAAGCCCTCGCCACGGAGTCTGCCTGGAACCCGGAAGCTTTGGTTTGCCTCTTCGCTAAGGGTCTCTCGGAGGATCTAAAGGACCACCTGGTGCTCATGTCCTTACCAACCTGGTCTCTAGAGGCGGCTATCGCTGCGGTAGTTGAATTGGACACTCGCATTCGGCTGCGGAGAGCGGAGAGACACCCAGGAAGCAGACCAGTGCGGCCCATGGGTCCTCCCCTCGTGGCGCCCACCCTGCCACATGCACCCCTGTCCTTGGAGGAAAAGGAAGGGCGCCGTCAGGAGGGGCTGTGTCTGTACTGCTCTGCGTCAGGTCACCTGCTCGCTACTTGTCCTTTGAGACCCCCACATCCACCTCGAGCTCCCCCACTGCCTACTGTTAGTGTCAGTAGTGCTGTTTTTTCACAATCCTCTTCAGGGCCTTTATTCCCAGCTGAGATTTCCTGGATGGACACGCACCTTCCCCTTTCGGTTTTGGTGGATTCAGGGGCAGCTGGGAATTTTATGGATGCCTCTTTTGCTAAGAAGTGGGATATTCCTCTTGCTCCGCTTTCACCCCCTATCTGCATTCAAACGTTGGATGGGTCACCGATCGCTCCTGGACGTATTTCCTGGCAGACCATTCCCCTATCCCTTACTGTTGGTGCCACTCATGTGGAGGACATTTCACTCCTTCTCCTGGACTCCCCTGCTTACCCTGTGATCCTGGGCCTTCCCTGGCTCAAAAAGCATGATCCCCACATCTCCTGGGCCAAGAATGAGATCATTGCCTGGAGCCAGGCCTGTCGTGACAACTGTTGTCGTCCTCCACTCAAGGTTGCTGCTTCAGTAAACCTCTTGGAAGAACACTCTATTATTCCCCCCCAATATGCACATTTGAAGCAAGCCTTTGACAAACGGAAAGCTCTATCGCTCCCCCCTCACCGCACCTATGACTGTGCAATAGATTTGCTTCCAGGAGCACTCCCACCCAAAGGACGGATCTACCCGCTCACTCAGACGGAGAATGAAGCGCTGCAGGATTATATCAAGGAGGCCCTGAATTCTGGTTTTATTCGTCCCTCCTCGTCCCCAGCCTGTGCTGGGTTCTTCTTCATAGGGAAGAAGGACGGCTCCTTGAGGCCGTGTATTGATTACAGAGGCCTGAACTCCATTACAGTCAAACATCCCTACCCCTTGCCTTTAATCCCAGCCGCTCTGGAGTCCCTACGTGGAGCCTCCATTTTCTCAAAACTAGATCTACGAGGGGCTTATAATTTAATCAGGATCCGTGAAGGGGATGAGTGGAAGACAGCCTTTATGACCACGCACGGCCACTATGAATATCAGGTGATGCCTTTTGGACTCGCTAATGCCCCGGCAGTCTTCCAATCCTTCATAAATGACATCTTCAGGGACATTATTGGAAAATTTGTCTTGGTATACTTGGATGACATCCTCATTTTTTCCACCGACCCTCAGGAACATGTCCATCACGTCCAGGAGGTCTTGTCCAGACTCATCAACAACCAGCTCTACGCCAAGCTTGAGAAATGCATTTTTCATGCTTCTAAGATTCACTTTCTGGGCTACATTATTTCTCCCCTTGGAGTCGAGATGGACTCAGCTAAGGTTGCGGCTATCAATGATTGGCCTGTGCCACGTAATTTGAAGCAAATCCAACGCTTTCTAGGTTTTGCCAACTTCTACAGGCGATTCATCCGGAACTTTAGCTCCGTGGTGGCGCCCATTACGGCTCTGACCCGCAACCGTCCTAGTCGGGGTAAATGGAATCCGGAGGCTAACCAGGCATTCCTGCGCTTGAAACGTCTCTTCAGCTCCGCTCCTCTCCTACGGCATCCGGATCCCTCCCGGCCTTTCATTGTTGAAGTTGACGCCTCTGCCCATGGGGTTGGTGCAGTCCTCTCCCAGCGCCTCGAAGAGGATCGCCTCCCTCATCCATGTGCTTTCTTTTCCAAGAAGCTCTCTCCTGCTGAGGTTAACTATGATGTGGGCAATCGGGAACTCCTAGCTATCAAGCTGGCCCTCGAGGAATGGAGACACTGGCTGGAGGGGGCTCAGCACCCCTTTGTCATTATTACGGACCATAAGAACCTGTCCTATATTCAATCTGCCAAGCGCCTCAACTCGCGTCAGGCCCGTTGGTCACTTTTCTTTTCTCGTTTCAATTTTGTCATCACTTACACTCCTGGCTCGAAGAATGGGAGGGCTGATGCACTCTCTCGGCTCCATGACCCCCCAGACCTGGACGACACACCTGAACCAATCATCTCTCCTAACAGAATCGTGGCAGCGATTCATTGCTCCATTGAAGATCAGGTCAGGCGTGCCCTCAACGGAACTACAGTTCCTCTGTGCTGCCCCCCGGATAAGCTTTTCGTCCCGAACAACTTACGTTCTGCGGTTTTGCAGTGGGGACATGATTCCCGGTTTGCCGGCCACCCGGGATGCAGACGCACTCTGGACCTCCTCACCAGGGACTTTTGGTGGCCTTCCATGCGATCTGATGCAGCAGAGTACGTCCGGGCTTGCCCGGTCTGTGCCAGGAGCAAGACTCCGCGCTCTAGGAAGGCTGGCCTCCTTCACCCCCTTCCAATCCCACACCGCCCTTGGTCCCACATAGCTGTTGACTTCATTACGGACCTTCCTAACAGTCAGGGTCATACGGTAATCATGGTGGTCTCCGATCGTTTTTCCAAAGCAGCCCATTTTGTCCCCCTCCCAGCATTGCCCACAGCCCAGGAAATGGCATCTTTGTTTGTACAACAGGTCTTTAGGATACATGGTTTGCCTGATGACGTTGTCTCGGACAGGGGACCGCAATTTATCTCGGCCTTTTGGAAGGCTTTCTGTCAAACTCTAGGGACTCATGTGTCTTTGACTTCTGGTTATCATCCTGAAGCCAATGGTCAGGTGGAAAGGACCAATCAAAGCCTCCTGACCTTTTTGAGAGCCTTCACCTCCAGCTCACAGGATGATTGGTCATCACTACTTCCCTGGGCAGAATATGCCCACAATTCTCTTACCTCCTCCTCCACAGGTCTCTCTCCCTTCCTTTGTTCTTTAGGTTATCAGCCTACTCTCATCCCTGTCACACCTCCACTCACGGCAGTGCCGTCCGTGCAACAATATATTGCCAAACTGCGAAGGACCTGGAAAATGGCGAGGACAGCTCTTATTAAGTCAACCCAGCGCCACGCCAAATTCGCCAACCGACACCGCAGACCAGCCCCTCGTTTTCGGAAAGGACAGTTTGTTTGGTTATCTACACGGAACCTACCTATACATCAGCCTTCCAAAAAGCTTGGGCCTAGATATATTGGTCCCTTCCGGATTCGTTCCCGGATCACCCCGGTTACCTTCCGTCTTGCTCTCCCCCCTACCCTCAGAATCCACCCCTCATTTCATGTCTCCCTCCTGAAACCTGTTTACCGCTCGCCCCTTGCGGCTCCCCAACATCGCCCGCCACCTCCTCGTCGCATTCAGGGGCGCCCGGCTTATACGGTCCACAAGATCATTGACTCCAGATGGAACCGCGGTACCCTGCAGTATTTTGTCGACTGGGAAGGTTTTGGTGCCGAGGAGAGATCTTGGGTTCCAGAGAAGGATATTTTGGACCCTACACTAATCAGTGACTTTCACAGGGACTATCCTAATCGGCCGTCTCGGGCGTCGGGAGCCGCCCGTGAAGGGGGGGGTACTGTCACGACCACCAGCCAGCGGAGATCAACACGTAAGCGAGCCAATCAGCACCAGCAGCGGATTACTACTAACAAGCGCCGCCGCACGAGTTAACACACCTGCAATTGCTCTACCGTGCGGCACGCCGGGTTATTTATACCATTCGCACCTGATTCCCGTTGCTCGGTATTGGGTTCTCTTCTTGTTGCTCAGCCTAGCGTTCTCACCCCTCTTTTGCCTTCCTGGAATTCTGCCTGCACTTTTTGCCTTCGGACTTCGGATCTCGTCTCGCCCTTTGGATTGTTTGCTATCATTGCCTGTTTTGGATTTGACCCTGAAGCTCTCCTTTCGACTACGATTCTGTCTCACGTTTTGGATTGTTCGCCACCAGTGCCTTTACCGGATTTCGACTTACCTTCGCCTTCGGACTACGGCTCAGCTCCTGGATTTGCTCGGTACGTTTACTTACCTCCCTGCGACTCCTGCATCTGCATCGGATCCTTTTCACCTCTACAGAGCATCGTTACAACTTACCTTTTTCAACTCATTTACGCCTTACATACAGTATGTAACTTGTCCTTTCAATCTTTATTTTCCATACTTATTACCTTAAAGGTAAACTGGACTCTTAATTAAATTGAATAATTTTACCTTCGGGTATATTTTGTATTTTATTTTGGTATTTTTAGCAAAACAAATTAAAGGTACTTGAAGGATTAAAAAAGTGATACTTTAAAAAATGAAAGATGACAATATTTTTTGTATACTGTATAACACTTCAGACAGTATCACATTTCTCCACATTCTAAAGTATAATAGATTTGTTAGCATTAAGTATCTTACTGTATATATATATTTTATAATTTGAAAGAACAGGTAAAGGTTTATTCCATACTGAAAGGAAAAGAAAAGAGATGTTTATGCTGTGGAACTTTCTTCAGGTGTGTGTACCTGAACCTCACACACCTGATAAAGGCTTCACAGCCAAAACGTTGTATCTCTTTTCTTTTCCTTTCAGCACAGAATAAACCTTTACAGCTTATGCATGCTGACATAGCTATCATTTTAATATCTTTTGGACAGGGCATGTTACTGTACATGTACAGTTATGTCAGTAGAGTGAGGGGGATAGTTGTATAATAAAATAAACATTACTTATGATGCGATGAAGAAAAGGACCAGGGCATACTAGATTTTGTCACAGAAATTTCTCTGGATGTTAGAAAGAATGTCTCAATAGGTTTACTATACCTTACAATAAATACATGTAAATACTGTATATAATGTTCAGTTAATCAAGGACAGTAAGAGACACATTTAATGCCTAAAAGATATAAAATACATGAAAACATGGTTGTTAGGGAAATTAATTCTTACACTCATTGTTAGTAGTATTAAACGTGTTGTGATACTGACAAGCACCTGTGGATAAGAGCAATGAACAGTGTACTACATTCAGGCAAAATGTTGGTTCCAGATGGCAATGAGAAATGACTTGCCATCCTCCGTCACCTGACCATCTGGAGGAAGACCATTGGTTGGTTGAAGGAAGCTGAGGTCACTAGTTTGGCCATCAACTCTACAGCTGGGAATCTAGCAGAACATCTGTACATAGGTGCAGAAAAAGAAGCAACTGACAATGACTGAGTTTTTGAAAAAATCTAAAAAAGAGTATTTTGGGAAAAAAAATGTTCTTGAGAAACTTTAGTTTTGGAAAGAGCCGTGTGTGTTTCGAAGCAGGTAAGCAGCTTAGCTATTCACTTGTGTTATAGAGAGGAAACTGCTTTTGTTGTGTTTGCTTTTTGTAATATATACTGATGGAAAAAAGAAACGCAACACCTCCTCCTCCACACTCTGGCCCTCCTGTCTGCGTGGAACAGGGTGAAAAGTGACTCATCCTTGAAGAGGACCTGATGCCACTGCTGACGAGCACATCGCAACCTCTGTCTGGCCAAGCCAGTCGGGTGTGATGTCTAGGAGGTGTGAGCAGAGGGCTTCTGACACTCTAAGGCCGGCAGCATGGAGCCTCACTGTCCTGTTACTGATGCGGACTACTGAACTCTCTCACAGTGATCAGTGCTACAGTCTGTGACTATTACTTACCTGATACTGCATGATTCTCAATTGCTAGCAGGAAGGCTGCTTGGTGGCAGGGGTATTGTCCTTTAACCCACTCATACACATCCTCCACTGTCCAAAAGGAGACTCTTTTACAACCAACCACCTCAGTGGGCTTCTGCGTATCCTTTGTACAAATGAGATGAGAGCTTTAGAAGTCTAGTGAGATAATCCAGACACTATTAGACACATTTGTAAACACTTTGTATCAAACCAACAAAATAGGCATCAACTTGGCCACACAAAAACTAAATCACCTATTTCACAAACTAGCATCAAAATCTAAGCTAAAAACAACAAAAGCAAAACACCACCAAAAAACAAAAGCAAAAGAAAAGTGGTTTGATTTCTGATGCAACAACATCAGAAAAGCACAACGAAAACTCCCGAATCAAAAACACAGACAACCACACAACACAGATCTGTGCCTCAGCTGCTGTGAAATGGTAAAACATTACAATCACATGCTGAAAAAGAAAAGAAAAACACACATAAACAAATAACTCTCAGAAATTGAGGAGTCACTAAATCAGAACTGCTTCTGGGAGAAGTGAAACACTTTAGATAAATCAAAACCAGATGGGCCATCCAAAATGGAACAATCTGGCAAACATACTGTACTTTGAAACAGTCAATCTGGACAAGACCAGAGTTATGGCTTTTCAAAAGAAAGCCATACCTCAGGAAAACAAGTATCACTTCACACTCAACAACAACACATTGAAGCACACATCCAGCTACATATACCTGATCATCTGTACCAAATGCTTCCAAATACAAACAAATCAGACCAATACATCATTTATGAAAAACTCAATATTTTGGAATTGACTATTAAAGACAACAAAAATTACTGATTACTGAGCGGGAGCTACTGGACAAACTCCAGGCCCTTAGACCACGCAAAGCCTGTGGCCAAGATGGAGTCAGCAACAAGATGCTGAGACACAGCAGCTCGAAGTTGCAACAAGCCCTGTTCAAACTTTTCATGAAAGTCAAATGTTTTCCTGAGGCCTGGAATCAAGGACTGATCACTCCCTTATATAAGAGTGGAGACACACTCGATCCCAACAACTACCGGGGCATCTATGTGAACAGTAATCTGGGGAAGATATTTTGCAGTATGCTGAATACGCAAATACTGACCTGCCTTATGGAATACAATGTCCTGAGTAAAAGTCAGATTGGCTTTTTAGGAGATCACCGCACATCTGATAGCATTTACATCCTACACACACTGATAACCAAACACATCCACCAAAAAGACAAAGACATTTTTTTTGCCTGTTTTAGTGATTTCAAGAAAGCATTTGACTCGATTTGGGGACGAAGGACTGTTTAATAAACTTCACTAAAGTGGAATAGGGGGTGACGTGTATGACATAATTAAAGTAATGTATTCAGAGAACAAATGTGCAGTGAAATTTGAAAACAAAAGGACAGAATTCTTCACCCAAGGTCATGGGGTGAGACAGGCCTGCAGCCTGAGCCCAACACTGTTCAATATCTATATCAATGAGCAGGAATGTTGGAACAGTCTGCAGTTCCTGGTCTCGCAATACATGACACAGAGATCAAGTTCCTGCTCTATGTAGATGACTTGGTCCTGTTGTCTTTCACAGAACAGGGGCTGCTGCAGAGCCTGGCACTGCTGGAGCAATACAGTCAGACCTAGGTGCTGATAGTCAATCTAGACAAGAAAGCCAGATCTCAGGGAAACAAGCATCACTTTTCAAGTGGAATCATCCTTTACTTGTTCCTTTACAGCCAATGCACACTGATGCAGCTCCTCATTTGAAAGTTTCTTCTAAGTCTTCCACAGGTTGAATGATAGGAAATGACTTTATGAAATGTAGTACAGCCTGGAGTGTCTCATTCCTAGTTTCCTTTCTAAAAATCAAATTTGAGAAGTCCTTTCACAGGAACATTGGTAGTAGAATAGTCATAGACATTTTCATAACTTATATAAACACTTGGAAGGTATTTATTTATCAATATCACTCCGCTTATGCATCCCATTTTAATAATTTGTGTTTTTTTCTCTTGAACTTCAGTTGAAAGCCAAATCTAGATTCAGCTGTATCATATACACCAATACTTCACCAGCATGATGACTTATCTGTCTTTTAGAGCCACAACACAAGTCATTGAAAAGTTTAAAACTAGAAAGGCAATTTTATAAATATAGGGAAAAGAAAGAATTTCTGTCTTTTTCTCTGATAATTCCTTTAAAACTGTTTTCAAAATCATCTTTCCCACTAAACATGTGCTTATGTGTGTTTATTCAAAGTCACATTATTTTGTTGGTCACTGTTTATGTTAGCTCTTTTAACTCAAAAGTAAAAAAAGAACAGATCAACAAATGTACATTACCCTTTCGTACAAAAATGCAGCTGGAATTTTCACATACTGGTTTTGAGAGAAAAAGGATAATTAAGGATAAATATCCACAGTTCGCAGACAGTAAACCAAACAAAGTGTACTCTAATGTTCCTCCAGGCAAAAAGAGCTTGTCTGTTCTTTGTATTTTTCTGCTTATGAGCCAACACACCATATAAAGTCAGTTTCTGGGATGTTAGAGTCAAACAATAAAATATTAACCAACGGTGCATTTTGTGTTATGTCTTTTGAAGAAAATGTAGAGGTTTGGCTACTGAATATCCGTTAAAAAAGCCAATGACCAGTGTAGACAGATTTCTCACTGGAGTTCTATAGCTCTAGCTATGAGACAGAAAAAAAATGGTTAAAATATACCATGGAGCACCTAAAGTATTTCAGTAAAAAGTAAAAAAAGATCTGCAACCAAGTGTGCCTTCCAGCATTTTCAATCTACTTTTTAGTGCTTTAAATAATTTGTCGCTGGAAATCCTGTGATGGCCTACAGATGAAGCCTTTGTAGCCTTGCAATTTCCAATAATAAGTCATGGTGCAGCTATAGGAGACCACAGCTTCACCTACTGTATGACACTGAATCATAACAGTACCTAATGCAACAAGAAATGTCTGTATTCTGTGGTGGCCTGGGAACAGTTTGTGGCCACAAATATCTGCATTCTGCTACTCCTGTAGTCTGCATTTGTGTTTCTTCCTGTGCTTCCTAGGTTGGAAAATACAGGGAGGGAAATAAAACCTAATCCTAGGATTTATTTAACTACTTCAAAAATATCTCCTGATTAGGTGAAGTAAGACATAATGAAGGAATCCAAGCATATTATTTACCATGTCACTATAATAAGAAAAAAAGCAGGAGCACAGTTGGATCATGCAGTGGTAACTTTCACATCAATCTAACAACCAGCTATTATTTTATTCCATGCCTTTTCATCCTTAACAAGTGTCATGTGATAATAGAACTTAGAACACTCCCACAGTCTAGAACTCCCAGATTTATATTCCCTTCTCTACTACTCAATCACACACTAAGGTGATGCAAAACTGGCAATCTTAATTTTAGGGCTTAAATATACAGTACTGCATCTGTGGTGGTGGGGTGTTGCCCCATGTACCTTCCATGCAAACCACACCATGTGTAACCTTTAAGCAAACCTATAAGTAGCATTGGAGAAAACACTGGAGGTGAGAAATAGTGGAAATACACCTTTCTCAGAAAAATAATCATTTCCAGATACCGTATAAGTGAAATGTGCTAGGTTATGCAGTACTGCTAATGTATCATACTATTCTATTGTCCAATATCTGTGAGACGTAACCCATTCCCAGATCTTTCCCGATTGACAATTACAGTATATCAGTTTACTGTCTGGCCTAAAGCAACATCCATCACTTGGATCAGCTAAGCCAGGTTAAGTCCTCAGGACAGGTACGCCTGCTGAAAGTTTAGCCCTGCTATTTACAATGCAGAATCAGGCTGAAATAAGAAGTGGCTTGCTGTCTTGGAGGATGAGAGGACATGGCTATTTTCTACTAGGTCACACTTTGCACTTTGGCTGCAATACAGGCTTAGCTTCGATGTCAATGTTTGTTAGCATTTAATCAAATCACAGGAAAATTACTGACAAACACATTAATACTTGCCTTTGACATATGCTCAGCTCCCGTCTGACTTAAAGAACCATCAGAAATCTTTATTTTATGGTGTTTGTGGAGCTCTGTTGAATAAATGAGAAGAAAGCCTGTTCAGTACAGTGAGTTTCAGGACACAAAACCACATTTTCCCCAGCATTGTATACCCACATAATCTGTCTTTGTGACTTGTGACTGTGTGTTTTTCAGTAACTGTCAATAATTACGTTTATGATTCATAATTTTAAGGTCAGAGCTTAGTGCATGCTCAATACCTAACACACTTATATTAGTTGTAGGTCAAAATAAAGGTCAGATACTACGTCTAATAACTATATTGTCTATGAGAGGCATAAATTGGTAAATTATACAATTCTAATCTGAGGATAAATCAATGAAGTCCAGTCTGTTTTTTAACCTGATTACTTTGTTTCTATTGTTTAAAACACATGCATATACTATTAAAAATATGCTTCCGTACCCCTTCAAAAACAGTAAATAAAACCAGAATTGGAACCATATGGCAGATATTTTCATGGATTACAAAGCAATAACTATGAGCACTTGATGCACTAGGAACGATTAAAACCTAGATCCTTTGTGTGATTTCACGGAAGTTCCATCTGTACCAGTTTAAATCTATGTATTCA